>NC_135237.1:415704185-416068560 GCF_051348905.1 Ranitomeya variabilis
GTGGGCAGGGTTATAACTGAGCTCAGCAGTCAGAGAACAGTTATTTTATAGAAACTGCAGCATGGAGCACACTTAACACATCATTGGAATCCGGATCTCTGCCCCTATATAATTCTGATCTCTGATCAGGACCCTATATCATGCTTATCTTAGATGAGAGGGCAAACACCTGATGACAGCTTCCCTTTAAGTAACCTGAAAAAAATTGGGTACTGCCACAAGTGCAGCTGCTGGGGTAATAGAGCAATAGGGCTTATATCATTATTCCCTGCTACAGATTGGCCACACGCAGTATCAGTAAGGTTTTCTGCAAGCACCCTTAGGCCCGAGAGATGTGACTGCTATACTTCACTGCTAGATGTGCCATGCAGGGTTTGGTAATCACGGGACATGTGCTCTATCTAATGTTTCCCTTGGTTTTTGCAGTATGAGATTGACATTAGAAGTGAGGGCTGTCTTACACCCGCCCAAACTAGCACTTTCAGCGAGCCGATCGGCACTCCCTTAAAGCCCCTTCACACAAGTAAACGAAGACTGTGCAGGAAGTATTACTGCACTTGTTGTCCCCTTACAGTTTCCTCATTGTCTGCAGTACGTTCTGGTTACGTGTCCTGCAGACTAAGTATTAGCTGATCACTGCTCATCAAGGCAATGATCGGGGGACCAGATGTTGGCCCATACAGCAGTGCCGTCAGTCGATGTTTTGTGACATGTTGCTGCTAGTTTAATTCATCTATTGATATTTTTTATTTAATACAGAGAAATTCAAGGAGCATCTAATTACCTATCAGCAGTTTGCTGAAAACCCAGGAATCATTGACAATCCCAATCTTGTTGTGAGGATCTATAACAGGTAAAAGAGAACTAACCAAACAGGGGTGATATCATACCCGTGCCCCTAAATCTCTACCACCGTGATGCACAGTTGCCGCAGTATTTGGGGGACCGGTTTGGAGACATGCAGCACTACGCAGAATGAAATGTGAAACAACTTTCCCAAAATATGCAGGACCAAGCGTAGTTAACCCCCACGTCTAATGAGAATGCCTCCTTAGTGGCGTAAATTTTCCCAGATATGTACAGACAGAGGGGTACGCCGGTTGTGTACCGCCTAATGAATGGCACGCCGGTTGTGTACCTCTTAATGAATGGCACGCCGGTTGTGTACCTCTTAATGAATGGCACACCGGTTGTGTACCTCTTAATGAAACGCACGCTGGTTGTGTACCTCCTAATGAATAGCACGCTGGTTGTGTATCCCCTAATGGCACACCGGTTGTGTACCTCTTAATGTACCTCTCATTCTCATGGTCCCAATCGCTAAGACTGACGTGCATTGAATCAGCCCAATAGACACTTGATTGCTGTTCTAGTGTAAACAAAATCTTTCACCAAGTTTTACCACCTAACCAGAGAGCAGCATAATGTAGGAATCATTATAACTGCATTGCCACTTACGGAGCTTCTTGCTGCAGTTTTGATAATTGATAAGGATTGTAATGTGATTGCTGACTTTTGTTTTTTTCCCATACAGATATTATAACTGGGTACTGGCGGCTCCTATGATCTTGAGTCTACAAGTATTCCAGAAGAGCTTACCCAAGGTAAGTCCTACTTATTGTATTTATAGCTGGACTGTATAGCCCTAATTCATCATGGCGTTTAAAACTCCTCCAAATGTTACATTCTTGGAGAAACCCACAGTTGCACAAAAACATTGCAGATTTAGGCAATTGCATGCCAGCTTAGGACTCAATCCAAGAGATTCATTGTGTCGCATAATGAATTAGGTGTCTTACATTTGCACGCCCATCATTAAGACTGGAGTGTGTAATGTCAGGCTTAATGAATCGGGCTTGTATTTATAGCAAAAAACTGACACATTTGTAGGGATTTCTTTCACGTAGCTTTAAAATGGCTTCCTGATGAGTTTGTTCTTTTACAGAACACAGTAGAATCATGGGTGAAGGAAAAGATGCCAAAACAATCCAGGAGATGGTGGTTCTGGAGAAAGAAGGACAGTATGATTGCGCAGGTAATGAAGGGATGATCTTTTAACCTGTTGTATATATTATATGAATAATTTGCTGCCATATGTAATTGTTACCTTTTTGTACATGAGGCCTCACATCCGCTGTTTTCTTTGCCTTGTGTAGCCAGACACAAAGGAAGATAAGCTGGATACAGAATTGAACACCGAGCAAATATCGGATGTAAAGGAGCCACCTAAAGTCCGGTATATATCTTACTTCATGTTATAGGGTTATTTTTCATATTAGAATAGATCATAAATAGTGATGAGCGAGTGTGCTCGTTACTCGAGGTTTCGAAACATGCTCGGGTGTTCTCCGAGTATTTTGGGCGTGCTCGTAGATTGATTGTGTCACTGCAGCTGCATGATTTGCGGCTGCTAGACAGCCTGAACACATACAGGGATTGCCTGTTTGTTAGGGAATCCTCACATGTATTCAGGCTGTCTAGCAGCCGCAACTCATGCAGCTGCGGTGACACAAACATAATCTGCGAGCAAGCCCAAAATACTCTGAGCATGCTCGGAAATCTCGAGTAATGAGCACACTCACCATCACTAATCATAAATGTATGATGGATGCGAGGACTACGACCCTGTCATTGTGGTGATGCAGCCAGAGTGCTTGTAGGGGTAGGTAGTGGGATCCACTGTATCAGGCACCGGTTGTGTGATCTCAACCAGGTATGTTTGACTCTCAAATGCTGCAGGATTCAGAGAGCAACATGCTTTAAATGCCGCTCAGGACTTGGAGACTAGTCAGGCAGGCGGGTCCCTGGCGACTTTTCCCCTACCGCTCCCCTGGAGTGACAGGTCTCTGCCTACTTGCATGTGTAGGGAGAGACCTGTCAATCCAAGTCTGTGGGTGGGGAGAAGCCGCTGGTCACCGCCTGTCTGACAGGGCTCCAGCGCGGCTCA
The DNA here is from genome assembly GCF_051348905.1 of Ranitomeya variabilis. Classification (NCBI taxonomy): domain Eukaryota; kingdom Metazoa; phylum Chordata; class Amphibia; order Anura; family Dendrobatidae; genus Ranitomeya; species Ranitomeya variabilis. The sequence continues at coordinate 415,707,133 of NC_135237.1, forward strand.
GTCCTTGGCGGCTTTTACAGTTGGTTTCTCTGAAACGCTGCATGATTTTGTAGTCTACCATACCTGGCCTGAGATCAGCCAGGGCCTGATGCATGCCGTCCGTGGATTGGGCAGCATGTATCAGTGTCAGGTTCACTTTCATCTAAATTTCTGCCCATTCAGCATGTCCCGCACCATGATGGGTCAGAACCTTCTGTGTTACATTTGTCTGCCACCGTGATGGTTACGTGACGGAACTTCCTACTTGTGAATCTGGAGCGACGTTGCGCCCTTTTATTGAGATCTGCAGTTTTTCTTAGTGATTGGATCATTGGTATTTGATATCATTGTGAGTATGGGCTGTCTGGTGGCTGACACGCAGCAGTCAGAACGTAGGCATTTCTCTGCTGCCCTGTCTGGAGTGATTAATAAGTCTATGGTTGGCGTTTAATTGGCTCCTGGGATACATTGGCTCGCGTACTTCGTGTCTGGCCAGAGTCCATGTACCTGATAGAAGACGGTTGTTAAAAGCATTAAACATTGGGAACCGCTTGTGCTCGATGTTTACAGCTGCTTTTTGTTACGCTTTGGCAGATTGTGTTTTTTTGCAAACCGTATTAGGTAAATTCATGTTTCCACGTGCGGTTATAACCATACATGACATGGACTGAAGATGTGGAAATGGGCCTGGCGCTTTCTTAGGCTGCTACAAAGTAATTGTCACATGTTGGAGAGTGGAAACTGATGCTGCACACAACAATATAACGTTGTATCTTTATTATTTACCGTTTTTTGCAAAATGAAAGTTAAAGTTAGTCTATCATCACAAAATGACTGTTCAAACCGAGCACAAGCGCTTGTTGCAAATTAGGCTGAACAGTTTAGTGTACCTTCCCACCTACTTGTTTTGGTTCCATATCTGCCCCCTTTTGCTTGATTAGCAGCTGTGGCTTTAGAGGAGCCAGATGAGAGCAGAGATGAATGGAAAACCAGCGGGACTGTGCTGCTTGGTCACGCCTGAGATGCACCAAGCACTTGTGCTTGGTTTGAACAGTCATTTTGTGCGGACTTACTACAGCAGTGCTCCTTCATCTGACACTGCAGACCTTTCACGTCCCAGGTTACACCTATTCCGTGCCTCATGTGACCGGTTAACTGGATATGTTTATACCCCTGCCATATGACAAAATACCATATCCTAAATGTAAACCATTACAAGGGGAAATATAGATCCAGTTTTAAATGTGTATAAGGCCATGTTCACACAATCCTTTTTTTGATCCTTTTTTTGATCCTTTTTTTTTCAAGTCCTGATTTGGAAAACCCGCAGTGCAAAACTGCACTGCTGATTTTCCTGCAGTTTCTTCTGCAGATTCCTCTGCGGGTTTTCAACAGCACTTTCCTATTGGTGCCTGTTGAAAACAGGAGCTGAATCCGCAGAAAGAAGTGACATGGTACTTCTTTTTTTTCTGCAGGCAAATCCTCGCGGATTTGCCTGAGAAAAAAAGGATAGTGGGCACAGCAGTTTTTGTTTTCCATAGAGTAACATTGGACTGTACCCTGCATGGAAAAAGGACCTGAAAAAAAAAGGATCAAAAAAAGGATCGTGTGAACATAGCCTTAATCATTCTGTATTCAAATACCGTACATTTAGTATGTTAGTGGTCCTCTACCGGAGCACCAGGATGAATTGAATAAAAGTTCAGTGCTGACCAGATCATTAGACGATTGATTATTAGAGCGTTGGCTTCATCAGATCATGTCAATATACCCATTGCTCCACCGATATGTTGGTGCACAGTCATCCTGCATCCAAAAAACGATCCCAGCACTGCCAAATGCCCCATCACACAATTTTATTTATTTTATTTTTTTTTAGAAAACAACTTGTTGGACTTATTGCATAGTACCCTGTTCAATTGTCAGGTAAAGCAATTGCCTGCCAAGAACCGGTGCAGGTTTGTGCCTTAATTTTGAGCCATGGTCACTGGTTTCCTTTTAATGAATTTGACTTCCATTACGTCTTTCTGGATACCGTATCTTTGCACCTTTGCCAGGTTCCAGGTTGGACTAGAAGTCACAAATTTTAATACAAATGTGTAGATTTTCATGTCGCATCTGAAACTTGGCAAAGAAATAGTCTTTCAGACTCTTGCAATTTATCAGAGAAATTGCAAAATTCCAGTGATATCAGGAAAACAAGACTCAGTTTTTTCTTTAATATAAGTGGAGCATACATTTTAAACATTGCAGTTTTAACATCAAAGTTTAATGTGAAAAGTAGCTAATTTGGAGACCAGATTTTCTGTTAGTGGGTTGAAAAAGAAAGCATGTCCAGACATATTGAAAAAAATAAAAATAACTCTTGTTTTACCATAGCAGGCCATGCTGTTCTGCCATCCAGAAAAAACAATGCTGATCCTCCCTCCCCTGAGGATCTCCACCCTGTGTTGCCACTAGATCGTCTTCTCTAATTTAATCAGATCTGTGATTTAAGGGTTCCCTTATATTCTTGAGCAGTGTGCATACCAAAAAACAAGGCTTATTTCTTTACCGCTTCATTGGGGGAGACAGGTAACCATGGGTGTATGCTGCTGTCGCTAGAGGACTGACACGAGGCAAAAAAAGGGAAATGGTCCTCCACAGCAGTATACACCCACCGACTGGCACAAAGCACATCAGTTTTAGCTTAGTGTCAGTAGGAAGCGGACCTGGATCTGATCCCAGTTTCGCATTTTCTCTTTCAGGTCACTTGTGTTTTATTAATCTTTTTTCCTTTGTTTTTCAGGTTCTTCTTCCTTACAGTAACAGGGTGTAGTTTCCCACCCTGTTTTCCCACACTTATGCGACCGAGAGTGCAGTGTGATATCACCCACTCTCGGACTTGCAAGGCAGGACCTAATCCCCTGCCATCTTTCACAGGTGCTTCAGGGTGATTCCCGGTGGCCGGTCCTAGCCTTTTCCCCAACCCACCCCTCTCATCGGAGAGGGCTGGGAGGAAGAGGGTGGTCACTGGTGGTGGCCTTCCCTCTTATAAGGGGTCAACGCCGTCTTCTGCACCATCTGGAGATGGTGCGGGAAGGCGGATATCTCATTCCAGTGACCCTCATCCACCCGAGGGCTCCTGAAGACAAAAAAAAACGTTGCTATGGACGTTTTTTCAAGAAACCGGAAACGGCAGATTTGCCGGGTCCGGCGAAAACCGGATGAAACGCAATGTCACCAGGCTCAATCCGGCACTAATACAAGTCTATGGGGAAAAAAAATGGATCCGGCGGCAACATTCGCCGGATTGAGCCTGATGCTGAAAACCTGATGTGTGAAAGTAGCCTTACAAAGTCAAGAAAGCAGACCTTTTCCAGTTCCTCTTCCAGTTCCCTGGGCCTCTCTGCATCTTCCAGGATGCCTTGCTTATCCCATTCCCACTCTTCCGAGGCGGTTTTTGCGTCGGATGTGGATTCTCAGTCAGATTTTGAGTCTGATGCGGACCAGAACTCTAAATTGCATGATATGGTCGAAAGCCTTATCTTGGCGATTAGCCAAACTCTTAATCTGAAAGAGGATGAGGCCCTGCCCAGGAGCACTCCGTTTCCTTCAAACGAGTGAAACGTCTTTCCCTGACCTTTTCAAACCACTAGGAATTTGATGCAATTGTGTCTAAGCACTGGGAACACCCTGTGAAGCGCTTCTCGGGAATGAGAGTTCTGGGGAAAATGATTGCTGCCATGGAGGCCGTGCTCTTTGCCCAGTTTCATACTCGTCCCCTTCACCTGGCCTTATCTGCATGGGGCAAGAGGACCGCGTCCTTGGACCGGCCCATTCTACTGCCAGCAAACAGAACATGGCGGAGGTGGCAAGGATCCTAATTTGGGCGGAGCTTCACGTTCCCGCCATATCAGCCGTGCATATTCCGGGAGTGGACAATTGGGCAGCAGATTTTCTGAGTCTTGAGTGTCTCGCATCGGGCTAGTGGTCTCTCAATGCAGCCATCTTCAAACAGGAATGTCAAAGATGGGGCACCGTGAACATCGATCTGATGGCGTCTTGGATGAACCACAAGGTGCCGAGATCCACTAGCCATTGGTTACAATGCCCTAGTAATCCCTTGGTCCCAATTCCAGACTCCTTATTTCTTTCCCTCTGCCCCCTTGATTCCAGTGACGTGGAAAAAATAAAGGCAGAAGAAATTCCTGTAATTCTGGTAGTTCCGGACTGGCCAAGAAGGTCCTGGTATGCGGAACTAGTGAACACGCTCATGGATGCCCCCTGGAGGTTTCCAGACCGCCAGATCTTCTTTCACAAGGTCCCCTCTTCCACCAGAGTTCAATCTGAGTTTAACGGCATTGCTGTTGAGGCCGCAGTCCTAACACAGGCCAGTTTTTCCCATCAGGTCATTCAGACAATGATTAAGGATGATTAAGGCGAGAAAATCAGCATCCTCGTGTATCGATCACAGGTACTGGAAGGCCTTCTTTCAGTGGAGTGAGAGCATCGGTTTGGTCCCTATGTCTTTTTCCTTCCTTCCATCCTTGGTTTTCTCCAAGCAGGCCTGACTGTCACTCAGTACCCTTAAGGGTAAAGTCTTTGCACTGTTGATTCTTTTCCAATGAAACCTGGCTTGTTGTCCCCAGGTAAACACTTTCCTTCAAGGAGCCGCCCACCTGGCACCTCCTTATCGTCCTCCGATAGATCAGTGCGATCTTAACCTTGTTCTTGAGGCACTTCAGCGCCCTCCCTTTGAACCCATTCAGGACATTCCATCTTCTCTCCTGTCATGGAAGGTTTTTAAGTTGCTATTACGTCCATCAGGAGAGTCTCTGAGTTAGCGGCACTGTCATGCCATTCTCCATTCCTCATTTTTTATATCAGCATAAGGGGGTTCTCCGACCTGTTCCTTCCTTCCTGCCGAAGTTGGTTTCTTCATTTCACATTAATGAGGAAATTATCCTTTCTTCTCTCTGCCCCTCTTCGGTCCATCCCCTGGAGAAGTCTCTTCACAAGCTGGATCTGGTCAGAGCTTCCTTTCTTCACTCTGATGCCCTATTCGTCATCTCTGAAGGTTGTCATAAAGGGCTTCCAGCTTCTAAGTTCACTATTGCTCCTTGGATTCGTTCGGCAATATTGGAGGCATGTCGCGTTCAGGGCAAACATCCTCCGAGGGTAAGGGTTCACTCCAACCGGGCGGTGGGATTTTCCTGGGCTGTTCACCAGGCCTCTGCTTTGCAGATTTGTAAGGCTTCGATCTGGTCATCTTTGCACACCTTTGCGAGGTTTTACAGGGTTCATACCCATGCCTCGTCTGATGCAGAACTGGGAAGGAAGGTGCTGCAGGCGGCGGTTGTGCGCCAGCCTATCTGAGTCCGTTTCTTTGTCTTTTTTTCCGCTTTCCCACCCTTGAGACTCCTTTGGGACATCACATAGTTACCTGTGTCCCCCAGTGAAGCGATAAAGTAAGAGGGATTTTTGGTACTGACTGTAAAATCTCTCTTGGAGCCTTCATTGGAGGACGGACACAGCACCCTTCCTACCCGGCTGTACGTATATTGGGCCTACGTGCTTTTGTTTATTGGATTGGTACATATGTTGAGTTTTGGTTGCTTCTCCTACTGTTTTAACACTAACTGATGTGCTTTGTGCCAGTCGGTGGGTGTATACTGCTGAGGAGGAGCTTTTTTTGTGTGTGTGTGTGTGTGTCGGCCTCCTAGTGACAGCAGCATACATCCATGGTTACCTGTGTCCCCCCAATGAAGGCTCCAAGAAAGAGAGATTTTACAGAAAGTACCAAAAATCCCACTTTTTCTACACTGATTTACAATTTGGGGTTAGCTGGAAGAGATTCTGTAAGCTGGCAAAGCATCTGATTAACAAAACACATTCACTGATATGAATACCTTTTGTATATAAAATGCCAAAAAAAATCTTAACTAAATTCACTCAAACGCATTGATGTGGAATGCCTTTCCCACATTGTTTGCCTCCTGCATAATGATGCGTTACAGATGTTCTTCACAAAAAACTCTCAGAAGAAATGCATATGGTAAGAAAGGAATACTGTACACAAAGATCAGAGAGGCTCTTCAGTAAGCCTGCATGCCAGTAGGCTGTGACTGAAGGAGGCACAGGGTCCGCAATCACAACATGTGCTCAGTTCACAAAAATGATTTCTGGTGGCCTCATTCCTTACATACGGTAATATCCTCTATCCTAGAATAATATCCCCCATCCTGGCGCTCTTCTCTTTGAACAAGCTATTCTTCTTACTTGTCTATGATCCCGCGGTGGGCAGTGTCCTCTACCTGCTCCACAGCCGTATTGGGGCTGTGCATGTCAGTGATGTTATGTGCCGTCCTTATCTGGCATACTGATTGGCCGCAATCTATAAAGCTATTGTGGTGCTGGGAGCTGGCGGCTCTCTGCGGCACAAAACATTTCAGCTGAGTAGGAGTCTGAGGACACATTCAGCTGAAAGGGGCGCTGGCGTCAGCAGGCCCACTGACTCCATGGACGTAATCGCTCACTGTGCGACCCTGATCATTGCGCTGCTGGGGATAGGAATCTTACAAGTCAATATCGCAATTTAATCAGCCTTGCCACCTGACTTGGGATGAAAATCCAAAAATCCAAAAAAGACACCCACTTTACAGACCCGTGTTCTGGGGAGCTTTTCAGACATACAGGCTACATTAGGCTACGTTCACAGTTGCGTTGTGCTCCGCAGCATCGCCGCATGCGCCCCTATATTTAACATGGGGGCGCATGGACATGCGTTGTGTTGCGTTTTGTGACACATGCGTCTTTTTGGGCGCACGCGTCAGGGCGCAGAGGACGCAGCAAGCTGCATTTTTTTTGCGTCCAAAATCATGCAAAAAAAGGACGCATGCGTCACGAAACAATGCGTTTTGCATGCGTTGTAGCATGGTCCCGGAATGTTTGCAATACAGTGACTTGTTGTTCGGTCACATCTTGTTTGTATAGACTCTCCTATGCTGCTATAAATCTCTGACAGTATCTATTGTATGACTGTGATATATGTGGCTACTACGGCATGGTCCACATTTGTCCATGACTGAGCATGATCAGTTTAGGTTTACAAGAAACTAACATTAAGTGACAATTGGGTCAAGTGATCACTATACATGACCATTGTCACGATGTACTGCCACATATGCGTATTGAACAAAGGATAACATTGTTGTGAATTGTGGCAAATATCCACTACATTCATTTTTGCCAATAGATATTGATAATGGTCCTTAGGTACACGGGCATGATATACAGAGTATTTGGGCACAGCCACTGAAACACAAACAAATTGTGCGTGTCCTACATGGAGCGCACGAGTTTTGATGTTTATTGAATCATTGTCCAGATGATACGCATAGCCTAAGTTACTCTATAGTACTGTCGGATACGTATGTTTTTAGTATCCCCCTTTTTTTCTTTTCTATTGTGTTTGTCAGGGTTCACTTACACACACAGGTTTTTTTCTTTTCCCTGCTTTTTGCTATGTTATGTTGTTTATCTTGAGTAATTTTATACACACCTAGTAAAGGTTAAGTTTTATCCAATCGCTATTTATTATCATTCTTTTTGGATTAGTTCCCAGCTTACATATATTGTTTCTGAATGAATAAGAACTTGTTTTCTTTGCTTTATTTGAGGTCTGAAAGCACTGTTCCTTTTTTATTTTGATGATTTTTCATTCGCTGCAAAAAAAAAAAAAAAACATTTTTAGCTTTGAATTTCGGACACATGTTGTCAGTAGTTTATGGAATAGAATAACAAAGTACATTTTACGCAAAAATATACCTATAAAGCGAAAAATCTGACAAACTGAAGATTTTGCAGTGGTCTCTTAATTTTTGCCAGAGCTGTAGTTCCAGGTCATTGTTTATGGTGACAGATTCCCTTATACCTCATCTGAATAATATATTAGACATTTAGGGTATGTGCACACGTTCAGGATTTTTCGCTATAAAAACGCGATAAAAGCACATGCGTATGCATCCTATCATTTAGAATGCATTCCGCTATTTTTGTGCACATCGCAGTAAAAAAAAGCAGCATGTTCATTAATTTTGCAGATTTTTTGCGTTTTTTCCGCTATTTAATGCATTAGAAAAAGCTCCGGAAAAAAAACGCAAAAAAAAGCATGCAGATTTCTGGCAGAAATGTCCGGTTTTTGTCAGGAAATTTCTGCAAGAAATCCTGAACGTGTGCACATACCCTAACACTTCTCTTTTTTGAATTACCTCCTGACTATGGCTTAGAAGGGGGAAAAATAAAAGATATAAAAAAACTACTGATTAAATACTGAAGTGTGAACAAGGCCCTAGAGAATATTTCTCAGTTTAGGTTTCACTTGTCTTTTTGGCATAAAAAGAAACTGATTAAACATACTGTTCAAATACTGAAGCGTGAATATGGAAACCTCCCCTCCATTTTTTATTCCTGATTTGAAAATGTAGCTGCAGCCAGAGGCCCAGTACCTCTGTAATTAAGATACACGTTATGAAGGTTGGGTGCAAGCATAAGAGCACGGGAAACCTTTCCATCCAGTTACGATGTGCACTTCTACTGTATTTTTGCCTTTCTCTATGTACCTCTTACCTTTTGCTTCCTAAGTGAAGTTCATGAATGCCTAAGGTTCACCTGGGAATAGCTGTGCGCTTTCCCATAGTTTAAACTAAATGTTGCATGAAATGGTTTATAGTCCCAAAAGACAGAACACTGCAATTTATCTAATGCCATTTGTTTAGCTGATAAATGATTCTCCCCACTATATTCTGTGCCATAACATTCAATAGGCTGCATACTGAAGACCACTCCTCGAGCGATGAAGAATCCTTGGAATTGAAGCAGATAAACCTTGAGTCGGCTTCTGTGGAGCATCAGAGTCATAGTGGAACCACATCTTATCGGAAGACCCTCCGTCTGTCTTCAGACCAAATCGTATGTCCGAAGTCTTCTATCATATTTTATATTTTTTTATTTAAAAAAATATATGTATATATCTGGACAACCTCTTTAAGCTTACGGTTTATTTTTTGTAAGAGAAGGGAATGATTTGGGTATTGCAATGTTTTTATCTTGATCTAAACTGCAATCCCTTTTGTCTAGGTGTTGTATTCACAAACTTTTTGGGATGTTACATTTTCGTTGATCACAAATGGAAATCTACAATTGTCACATCCCACAAAGCACATTATAAAAAAACAGACTAATTATTATTTTTCAAGAACCTCTCATCCATATCTTTGTTTTTCCTTTACACCCTTCCCACCATGTGACGTACATATACCTCTGATATTGGATGCTGATCTATGGAGTGGGTCATACTCTGCAGGTGCCTCCTGCCTGTAAGGGTAGGCTCACACGATCAGTAAACGCCGCTGGTAGTATGCTGCGTAATTGTGCAGTGTCCAAACCACAGCAGTCACTTGTTACAGCAAAGTGGTTGGGATGTCAAGAAATCCCATGCCCACTATGCGTCCACAGACTCCCATGGCTTACCTGCGGAGATGCACATGTGGCGCCTCTGTCCAGACTGCAGCATGCAAATTCACTTGTGGAGATTTGAGTCTCCGCACCCAAATTTCACCCATACAATGTATTGGACACGGTGAATCTGCACGGTTCAGTGATCACATGCGGAATCACCTGTGTTCAATAGCTGGCTGCACTTTGGACGCAGCGATCATGTGCTGTGTCCAAGCTGTGCCAGTTCTGGATCGTCTGCACATACCCTAACAGGAGCCACTAGCGCCAGTCTCTTCTGTGTAACCTTTTAAATGCAACTTTTAGCAATTGGTAGCAGCAACTAAGTGGTTAGGTCAATTATTTCCAGACATGATGGCTTTAGGATAGGGGCGATCAGGGCATCTTGGGCTTACAGATTTTTAGTTACCTTACATACCCAGAGTAGTATGTATTCCAATCGGTACTAAAACTCCAGCTCACCCAGCAAGATAAGCCCTCACACAGCTTCACTGGCCAAAAAAATAAAGTTGTATAGTTTATATAGCTTTTATTTACTGCTTTTTAAAATTCTGTATCTCTGTGTATTCTGAAACTCTAGTTTGTTATATGTAATTGAATAGTTCTGAAGAATAAAGTTGCCATGTAATTCTTACCAAAGTGAACATAGTAATAAGAAATCCACAGCAATGGCTGACTTGTGGCTTTATTTTGATGCTTTACCTCTTCTAATAGTTGGGGTTCTGTTTTTGTTTTTTTATATGCGTGGTAAACTCCTGAAATGGTAAAGTGAATGGTGCCATTTGCACAACTCGTCCCACAAAACAAAAACAAAAAATAAAATAAAAAAAACAACTTATGGCTCTTGGAAGAAAGTGGTAGAGAAAAAAAGCTGAAAAACAATAATTGGCCACAGTGGGAAGATTAAGACCTTCTTGGTGGTGGAAGACTTTCACATGGACTCACAAAGTAAATATAGAACATAGGTTTCATACGTGGCCTGACCGCTGACACACAGGCCCTTTACATGGCCTGGACACATGGCTCAGTTGTAGGTTTCCTTGGTGTGATTTACAGAGAGCTGTGCATAAATCTGCAACCTACAGTATAACGCGTGCCTGGCAGACATATGCTGGCGATCATAAAAAGTGAGTTACAGTAGGTAACATCAGTCCGCGTCACATCACTGATGTCTACAGTGCAACTATTTGGTTATGGTTCTTACAAAATGCGTAAACCTTTCTAGATTTTTCATAGCTTCTCTTACTCTTTAATTGGGAGTGATTTATTAAGATTGGCTTTTCACAGAGCAACGTGTAAAACTAATAAAAGCGTTATTGAATATGTCAGTAGTAAATAGTGATAAGAAATGGAGACACTGGAGAAATGCTGAACTACATCACTGCTGTAATAATACACAATAGGCAAATTCTCTGTAGAGACGCAAAACATATCCGTAAATGGCAAGTGCTATGTGGAGCGTCAAATTGGATTACTGTGTAGATCTACAGTAAAATAAATAAATTAGAATCGCCGTGTCCATGAGATGAGTGTAACTGGGATGGCGCCAGCCCCTCTGCATCTTTTGGCAAAGCCCCTCCGTCTTTTGCGGGGATGCAACCATGCGCGGACTCCTCTTCACACTGAAGATCTGTTAGCATTGCCAATTTCTATACAATTTCCTTTCTATAGGATGCATAAGAATTACTTCTCAAACCTTTGCACAGGAAGAGTGGGGCAGTTGTCACAAATCATTTTGATCTAGTTTTTGGGAGATTATCTTTGAAACACACCCTGCAGTCTGATTGCTGTAGTCAACTACTGCCAGTTTCCTAATCCCGACCCCAATGAACTCTGATCTCTATAATGAATGAGAACTCTTTGTTTGGCATAGTTGTAATACTTGAGGAGGACTGTACATCGTCGCAGATAAGGAATGATCATTTGGGTTATTACATTTGTAGAAAAATCCAGAAGTGAGTGCCTTTGTTCTTAGCCCGGAGATTAGAGACCACAGAGAAGTCTGATAACCCGAACAGCTGTAGTGTCTCCATTACTCATCATCTGGGAGTTCTGCACTCCGATCTATAGGACTGTCAACCACAAACAGCTGCTCAGCTCAAAATGACCAGGTGTTAGTGCATCATGGGAAGAAGAGAGGGGCGATAGGTGTGGCTTTAGGGGGAACCGAAATAGAGAAGTGTTAACATGTCGAACAGTTAGTCACAAAACTGTAGTGTTGAAGTATCTTGGAGAAGATCTGCATTAACAAGCCTTGTGGACAGTTATATCCATCTGTCTCAGCAACGGGCCTTTGATGCTCTAGGTTTGCAAGCATAGCAGTCATAATGCAGACTGTACTAAATAAAGCCACTTTCACGACTTGGGGGTTTTAGCCTAAATACTTAAAATATTTTAAATTAAGTTGGCAAAGCAGGAGGGACACATTAGGGACATTCTTCAATGCTAGGCAGTGCAAACCTTGATAAATTTGGTGTTTTTTTTGTTTTTTTTTAAGACAATAGGCTGTGTGCCCATGGTGGGTTTTTGATTCTGCATATTTTCAGTGTGTCTAAAATGTAGTATCTTACAGTTCCAGCAAGGTGGATGGGATTTATAGAAATCTGTGTTTTGTTTTTTTTTCCTTTTTTGTGTAAACTGAATTGTTTTGCGTGTTTTCAAATCCGTAACATGTCAATTTCTCCTGCAGCTATGTTATGTGCAGATTTTTCCCATAAATTTGCATAAGATGCGGAAAGTTGTCAAGTAAAAAAAAATATACACATACATTTTTCTTGCGTTCCTGCAGCAAAAACTCATCAAAAAGGCATGTAATCTAAAAGACTATATCAATAAAGTTTTCTCAAAGCCAAGTACCAGGAAGTATCAAAAACAAAGCAGCTTTAAAACCTTGTGTACAGACAAGTTACAAATGCAGCATCAAAATGCAATGAAAAAAGTGCAATTTACCTGATTTACCGTACTTAATGAGTACAGAAAAGCTGCAACATCAAAAGCTCATCGGGAGAACGTAGCCTTACTCTAATTGGTTCATGCTAGGCTAGATAGTTTACAGATGCAGCAAGTTTACCCCACCTATTAGTTCACTTAGTTTGTGCTAAAAAGTTTCCTTCCGCCTCCCCATCATTGATGGCTGCAGTGGTGGCTGTAGTACGTGCCCACCAACCACTGAACTCAGTGACTGGCTGCAGTGGTCACATGGTGTAGTTACGACATCACTGCTACATCCATGGCCACAAAGACCAGAAGCAGCGGGGGAGTAAGGGTGGTTTTACATTACTTTAGACACTTGCTGGTACATTGGTCATACATCCAAACCCATCCTGCAAAACTGGGTTCAGACGTATGTGCCGACTGTGCCATAGCCTGCACTTGTGCCGGAAGAAGGAACCTGCCTCTGATGTGCATCATTTTCGGGAGTGTACACCTACTGGAAACGGACACTCAGATGTAGTAGACTGTGGCTGGGTGTCCTCCTCCTGTAGGCATATACTCTCAGGAATGATGCACGTCCAAGCGCTCGTTCACTTTTCCAGCACCATTGCAGTCCAAGGCTCTGTCGGCGCATTCGTCCGAATCTTTTTGTGGGGAGGGGGGTTCAGACGTATTCTCCGACTAGGCCACCTAAACGCAATGTGAAAGCACCCAAAGACATGATGTGGGCTAAAAAGAAAAATTGAAAGTGGACAACTTCATTACGTATAAGCACTTAGGATGGAAAGTTACCCAGGTGATAGAGAAGTCACTTAGTGGTCCTTTGCTCAAAATAATCATGGCATACATTTTATTATGACTGGGATTCTTATCCCATGTAAAAAAATAAAGAAGTAAGCATGCTGAAATACGGTGCTCCTAATTTTTTAAGAGGTGTTCACCTCGTAATACATTGGGAATATTTATTGCTCTGCATCAAACGATCATAAATTCGCACTTGCGTTGTGCTTGACCCTCCACCTTCTACTTCACTCAGCACAGTTTTTTTCAAAGTGGCGAGAGAAGCAGAAAAATTTAAACTATCACAAATTATAAAATCAACAATGAAGTCACTGGACAAGGTCTTCAAATTGAGGAACATTTCACTGGCGACACTGCTCATACATAGTCTGGAATTTTCTGTAGTAACATATGGATATTAAACCTGGATGATAAAAAAAACACACAAAAGAAGAATCAACACCTTCAAAATGTGGTGCTGGAGAAGGATGTTATCAATACCATGAAGAACAAACCAATTTTGGAACAAATCAAGCCAGACATGTCACTCGAAGAGAGGATCAACAAACTACGACTTGTATACTTTGGACACATCATACAAAGAGAGCAATCACTAGAGAAGGACATCATGGTCGGAGGAATAGAAAGAACAAGTCGAAGATGAAGACCAGCAAAACCCATTGGCTTCATACTGTCAGATAATGGCGGGGAAGACCCTGGCAGACCTATCTAGTCTTACACGAGATCCATCTGCCTACAGGCTGAAGGCCAATAATAAGATTAATAATAAATACTAATTTTATATATGGTGTGTGCCATAATGTCAACTTTTTGCACCAGAAACCTAGCGTAAAGGTAGTGATAAATGTCCCACAGTTGTTTTTTTCCTGTTCACTATTTGGATATTTTTTTGTTTTTTCCTTTTGTAGATTGTGAAAAGTGCCTATAAAATTAAAAACATGACCCAGCAGCAGAGGCTTGGCAAACAAAGTAACATGTTACCATGTCCAACTGGCGTTAACTTCTACTTTGTACATGTATACGGCTGAGAAGAAAGGCTGGAATATCCCCTGCTAGCTGAGCCTACTCCTGGGATGCCTGAGAAAATATCAGGATGAGATTCCATCCATTTTATCAAACCACAAGCTTTCTCCAGGGAAGCTGTGCAAGCACTGATAGGACTTTTTCATCCACATTGAGCAAACAACATTTGTACCGATGCCAGCTAGAAAGCTGAAGTATCTTCCTTATGTTAGAGGCAGAGCTTGTCCATGAAATCACCAGGAAAATCATTTTGATCTTGGTACACGACTTTTCTTCATAAATTTAAAGACTTTGTACATCCGGCCGCTCACACTCAAATACTGTGACTGATAGGATGGATTTTCTGATCTCTCCTCTGTGCTACACTTCATTTGAAGCAACATTTCACATGTAACAAAGTTTTGTTTCCGCAATTCCCTGAGTGTGCATGTTCATAGTGGAGCTGGCAGAAATCGAGGTGGTGTTTGATTGAATAGCGAGCGAAGTTCTAAAATCAGAATGTACAAATTAGAAAAGCAGTAACCTGACGGCCTAATTATAAGTAATTGGGATCCATTATTGAACAGATCCATCATATCTGTCAGAAAGCTATGCCACCAGTGTGAACAAAGGCTTGTTTCTGGGCTGAAGAATTCTCAGGAGCCCGGTAGCATACACATACACATACCAATCTGCTTATACATATACAAATGGATTATAGCTATTCATACAAAATCCTATTTGCTCTTGGAGCATCTGCTACTGGGTCCTAAAGTCATCTGTAATTCATCCATCCATCTATTGCTTCTCATAGACTGGATTCTCTCCCACTACCATCGGTTTGGCTCTTTCAGATTATGCTGGTTTTCAGATGTGTAATACATTTTAAAGAGCCCTGAAATGCTAATTAGCAGCCATTTATAGGTCATGCCCCTCAATTAGCACAGCGCAGGTATGTAAAACATATATAAAGGGGTCCTCTGCTTTGAAATGTTCTTACTTGTTGTGTGTCCTTTGAGAATAAGCCCTCCAATCATCCAAACTGTGAGGAAACATGGCACTGTTCAATTACCAGTCACCACCACAGGGAAAATTAGGGAATGTCCGCAAGGACACAGACATTTTTTGTTTTTTCGCTTTAATTTTTTCTTTCCTCCAAGAACCCTAACTTTTTTTTCTCAACATAGCCACATGAGAGATTTTTTGATGTTGTTTGGGGGAGTTGTAGTTTTGAATGGCACCAATAATTTTGTCATACATTATACTGAAAACGTGGAAACCAAATTCTAAGTAAGGTGAAATGGCAAATAAAGTAATTAACTCATTGGCTATCTTTTAAAATTTTCCTGGCAACGTGATCCTTTTTTCTTTTTTCTTTTACATTTATGCTATTATTTTAAATCCTGTTACACTTTTTTTTAAAAATGAATCAAATTTGGCATTGTTGCCTCCTTAAAAGTCCATTCTTTTAATGTCTAAATTATTGGATGGGGGAACAAGGGGAGCGAGTCCAATTCTTCCAACAATCTGAATCCTTTCTCTTGTTCCCCATTCAATACAGACATTAAAAAAAATTATCATATTTGGCATTGCCGCCTCCTTAAAAGAAAGGAGGTGGCCAGTCCAGCTTTTAATAAGCCATACGTGCAAGAGGCAACGTTTTGGCTCCACAGAGCAATTCAGATTGCTTATAGCATCCAGCTTATACTATCTATTGAACCCGTTCTACGCCCGGGTGAGCATTTATATTGGTATATGGTCTCCATCCTGGTATGTGCTGCTTCCATCCTGCGCCCTAATCTTGTCATGTGCTGTTACCATCTTGCGCCCCATCCTGTTATATGCTGCTCCCATCCTGCCCCCCCATCCTGTCATGTGCTTCTCCCATCCTGCGCCCCCATCCTGTTATGTGCTTCTCCCATCCTGCGCCCCCATCCTGTCATGTGCTGCTCCCATCCTGTCATGTGCTGCTCCCATCCTGTCATGTGCTTCTCCCATCCTGTCATGTGCTTCTCCCATCCTGCGCCCCCATCCTTTCATGTGCTGCTCCTATCCTGCTCCCCCATCCTGTCATGTGCTGCTCCCATCCTGGTCCCCCATCCTGTCATGTGCTGCTCCCATCCCATCCTGTCATGTGCTGCTCCCATCCTGTCATGTGCTTCTCCCATCCTGTCATGTGCTTCTCCCATCCTGCGCCCCCATCCTGTCATGTGCTGCTCCCATCCTGTGCCCCCATCCTGTCATGTGCTGCTCCCATCCTGGTCCCCCATCCTGTCATGTGCTGCTCCCATCATGTCATATGCTGCTCTCATCCTGCGGCCTCTCTCTCTCTATTACATTATGTGTATATATATATATATATATATATATAATTTTTTTTATATAATATTATATTGTATTGTATTGCAATATATAATAAAAATCACAAATTGCTAGGAGACCCAACCTATTTCAGGGCTTTTCCGGAGCACCACGCTGGTCAGTTACATCCAGCAGGCCCTTGACTGCCATGAAAGCCTATGTGCACCTAGCTCTGTGTAGAGCACGCTCAAGGGCCGTATACCTGCACATGATCCAAGACTTAATAGTGCGTCAGTGGTCGAGAAGGGGTTAAGTGTTGGTGTCCATTCACACACATCAGTGGGTTGTCTGTGTAATACAGATCAGATCCATAGTGAGAACCGATCTCCACTCTGTACTGATGAGAATCCTGATCAGGACCTCTGTCTTTTGACCCTTTAGACATGTCCATGTACAATGTGAGGCATTTGTTGGCGAGGAAAGAATATTAGAGCACAAATTGTGTAATTAATTTTTTTCAGGAAAAGTTGAACCTCCGTGATGGTCCCAATGACATCATGTTTAGCATAACCACGCAGTATCAGGGCACGTGTCGCTGTGAGGGAACCATCTATCTGTGGAGCTGGAACGACAAGATCATCATTTCTGACATTGATGGAACAATAACGAAGTAAGTATATACCTTTTTGTGCCTAGAAACAAATTATTTCATTTTTTTTTTTTACCATCTTGACACTTCAGTGTATGAGAAGTCTATGTATGTATCATTTGTAGACGTGGTCTGACTTTCTGCTCTCGTGGTGCCCACTCATCACTTCCCACACAAATTATTCACTGTGGGAACAGTTTCCAGTACTAGTACTGCAATGAGGTCATGTGGTTTGTAAGAGCAGTGAATTATACGTTCCTCCTGTTATTTGACTCTTGTGAGTAAATCTGCCTTCAGCAATAGATTAGGTATTTTAAGGTTTTCAAGTGAGCGCTAGTGAATTCTAGACGTCCTATTAGTTTGTAGCTAATAATCGTTTCCTACTGGCATTTCCACCAATAAAGGTTAATAAAGCAAAATTAACTTTCTTAATTCTGTAGAACTGCTTGTTGCCAAGGTGACAAGCCACCCCAGAAGTGGCCGGTCTCCTAGGCTGGAAGCCTGCATCTCCAAGCTGTTGGTTATATAGCTTACAAACGCTACTCTGAAATGTCTGTGCTTCTCCCCATGCTGCAGAGACAAAACTTCAGCAGCGAAGAGCATACAGTTCAGGCCAGCGCCTCCGTTGTGTGGCCTGCCAGGTCAGTCTTTAGGAGCACACCGCCACCTGACAAGCGGGAAGCTGCAAGGCAGTGGAGCACTGTGCTCCTGAAGATTTGAAACATCAGTGGTTTTCGGTGCCGGTAGCGGCCGGCTATACATAGTGGCTGCATCTGGGTACTGCAGATCGAATGGGGGAAAATGTGCCTTAGCCAGCTGTGGCCGCTCTGCAGGTGATGGAGCTGTGCTGCTCCACAATCATTCACATCTGCTAATAGATGCTAATAAGTGTCATACCCCCACCAATTTGGTATTGATAGCATAATTTAAGGTTAAGCCATCAAGTAATGGACAACACCTTTACCCACGGCCTCTTGCGGCCTCCTCCAGAGAGCGAATTATGTTCTTTCTGATGGTCTATGTTTTAGTGCAGTTGCTGGCACAGAACGTATCTTTAGAATGTGGTCTGGATAAGTGACAGATACGTGAAGCACATGCCTCATTCCAGTAATATTAATAGTCTGACTTCTCAGGGAAGGGGGGGATTTAAAAAAAAAAAAAAAAAAAAAAAATGTAATTTGTTGATATGTGCTAATGTAAGTTATGCTTTTAATGTGCCCCGACTAGTTATAATCCTGCCTGTTCTCCTGTTTTGGTGCAGGTAGTTATGGCACTCGATCATGTCAGAATTTACTGACTGCAATAGATGTTGTTTAGGTTATGGCCTGTATGTTATAATTCATCCCACCTCAGTATTCCATGTAGTGAACCGTAGATGTGTGACGTAGACTATCTCACTATATCGTACCAGGGCTAGAGATACAAATGTGGCTCCTCAAAACTTCTCTTCAGCTCACAGCTGTGTGTGGCTAGCCCAACTCTTGTTTGGCTGCCAGCGAACTCTTCCAACCATAATCCTACACCCTCAGCATGGCGGAGCATTCACGTATTCTCAGTAGGAAGAAGGAAGCAAGTTGTTCTAATATTCCCCCTCGGCTATCTCTCCAAAAGTAAAAAAATAAATAAATCTGGAAGTAGTCCAACAGATGGTTCCTTGTGTCTCTCCACATTTTCCATCAGGGAACAGCCATGAGGCCCCCATGCCACCTTCCTGTATAAATTCAGATTGTCTGACCAATATTCATCTAATGTTGCATGGTTGGCTTCCAAGATTTATTTTCTAAAGTTTTCTAAAGTGGAACTTTACTGAGCTGTGTAACCCCATAAAATAATGCAGAAAAATGGCGACTTGATATGCAACTCTATGCGAATTGTGAGCATTTATACATCCACCTTATCTCTGTTTTATTTTAGGTCAGACGCCTTAGGCCAGATTCTTCCTCAGCTTGGGAAGGATTGGACACATCAGGGCATCGCCAAGCTCTACCACTCCATACACGAGTATGTATCTTCCTGTACCAAGCTGTAGACAGTAATGAGGTCACTGTTATGTCTTCCATGAATGCTGGCACGTTTCTGTCACCTTGAAGTTACCATAGGACTTCAGTTTGTTTGAAATGTGAGAATATCCATTAACAGTAAGAAATTGTAATCTGTCAGGTAAGCCTCAAGTAGCGTTATTCATCAGATGTCAGGAGTGACTGTGCTCCTAATGAATCCTCGGGTCGTAGAAGATCACATTACTTCACCTCTGTAAGAATCATTAGAGAGCAGCAGAAATGTCTGTATCCAATGTCCATATAGGTATTAGTAGTCCTGTACTCTGTGTTTAAACCAATTCTATTGAAGCAAGACTTGTCCAGTTATTTGCTTATTGTCACATTACGGTTCTAATTTCAGGAATGGATATAAATTTCTGTATTGCTCTGCCCGTGCTATTGGTATGGCAGACATGACTAGAGGGTACTTGTCCTGGGTGAATGACAGAGGCACCATACTTCCCAGAGGGCCCTTAATGCTGTCACCAAGCAGCTTGTTCTCTGCATTCCACAGGTACGTGTCCATTTTACCTACATTACCTACTGCTATTCAGTGACTTGAATGTGAAGGCACAATATTAGTTAAATAATGTGTGTGAGAGTCACTGGGGCTCATATTTTAAGCTACTTGGACCAGGATTCTGGCCTAATGCCTACTTAGTATACAAAAAACCTGTCTGTCGTGTACCACAATTATGTGATTTAAAGATTTGCCTTCTAAAGGCTCGACGAGGGATGAGGCCTATTGGAAATTTG
This sequence comes from Ranitomeya variabilis, assembly GCF_051348905.1. Classification (NCBI taxonomy): domain Eukaryota; kingdom Metazoa; phylum Chordata; class Amphibia; order Anura; family Dendrobatidae; genus Ranitomeya; species Ranitomeya variabilis. The sequence continues at coordinate 415,727,092 of NC_135237.1, forward strand.
GCCAAGAAAGGAGGGTGACCGAAATGGTGATCCCATTCTCCAAAATTGGGCCAAAAGTTGGCATAACTTAGTGAACCAAACTAAGCCAACAAATAAGTGATGTAAAGATTTGCAAATTTACTATCTGCTATACTATATGCTTTATGACTGGGTCGTTCTTCTCCCTTCCCACCAAGGCACATATTCAGGTTTTATCATACATGGGCTTTTTAACGACTCTTTAAAAAAAACAAAAAAACTTTCTCATTTGGATATTCAAATAATTTTTAACTTTTCTTTTTGGACACATAATTTGTCACTTTTTAATGCTTTTTCTGATATCTAGGGAGATGGGGTAGTTAACCCCTTTCTGCCATTAGACGTACTATTCCGTCCATGTGGGGTGGGCCCTAATTCCCAAGGACGGAATAGTACGTCCAGCACGATCGGCCGCGCTCACGGGGGGAGCGCGGCCGATCGCGGCCGGGTGTCAGCTGCCTATCGCAGCTGACATCCGGCACTATGTGCCAGGAGCGGTCACGGACCGCCCCCGGCACATTAACCCCCGGCACACCGCGATCAAACATGATCGCGGTGTGCCGGCGGTACAGGGAAGCATTGCGCAGGGAGGGGGCTCCCTGCGGGCTTCCCTGAGACCCCCGGAGCAACGCGATGTGATTGCGTTGCTGCGAGGGTCTCCTACCTCCTATCCCTGCAGGCCCCGGATCCAAAATGGCCGCGGGGCTGCATCCAGGTCCTGCAGGGATTACTTCCGGGTGCCGTGCAGGTGCTTGTAAGCCTGCACGGCTGTAAGTGAGATCGGTGATCTGACAGAGTGCTGTGCACACTGTCAGATCACCGATCTGTAATGTCCCCCCCTGGGACAAAGTAAAAAAGTTAAAAAAAATATTCCCACATGTGTAAAAAAAAAAAAAAAGAAAAAGAAAAAAAAAATCCTAAATAAAGAAAAAAAAGGAATGTATTTATGGAAATAATATTTTTTTATCTAAATAAAAAAAATCAAACAATAAAAGTACACATATTTAGTATCGCCGCGTCCGTAACGACCCCACCTATAAAACTATATCACTAGTTAACCCCTTCAGTGAACACCGTAAAAAAAAAACAAACAAAAAAACGAGGCTAAAAACAACGCTTTATTCTCATACCGCCAAACAAAAGGTAGAATAACCCGCGATCAAAAAGACAGATATAAATAACCATGGTACCGCTGCAAACGTCATCTTGTCCCGCAAAAAACGAGCCGCCATAAAGCATCATCAGCGAAAAAATAAAAAAGTTATAGTCCTCAGAATAAAGCGATGCCAAAATAATTATTTTTTCTATAAAATAGTTTTTATCGTATAAAAGCGCCAAAACATAAAAAAAATGATAGAAATGAGGTATCGCTGTAATCGTACTGACCCGAAGAATAAAACTGCGTTATCAATTTTACCAAACGCGGAATGGTATAAACGCCTCCCCCAAAAGAAATTCATGAATAGCTGGTTTTTGGTCATTCTGCCTCACAAAAATCGGAATAAAAAGCGATCAAAAAATCTCCCGTGCCTGAGCATGTTACTAATAAAAACGTCAACTCGTTCCGCAAAAAACAAGACCTCACATGACTCTGTAGACTCAAATATGGAAAAATTATAGCTCTCAAAATGTGGTAATGCAAAAAGTATTTTTTGCAATAAAAAGCTTCTTTCAGTGTGTGACAGCTGCCAATCATAAAAATCCGCTAAAAAACCCGCTATAAAAGTAAATCAAACCCCCCTTCATCACCCCCTTAGTTAGGGAAAAATAAAAAAATTTAAAAAATGTATTTATTTCCATTTTACCATTAGGGTTAGGGCTAGGGCTAGGGCTAGGGTTAGGGCTAGGGTTAGGGCTAGGGTTGGGGCTAGGGTTGGGGCTAGGGTTGGGGCTAGGGTTGGGGCTAGGGTTGGGGCTAGGGTTGGGGCTAGGGTTGGGGCTAGGGTTGGGACTAAGGTTAGGTTGGGGCTAGGGTTAGGGTTAAGGCTACAGTTAGGGTTGGGGCTAAAGTTAGGGTTAGGGTTTGGATTACATCTACGGTTGAGAATAGGGTTGGGATTAGGGTTAGGGGTGTGTCTGGGTTAGAGGTGTGGTTAGGGTTACCGTTGGGGTTAGGGGTGTGTTTGCATTAGGGTTTCAGGTAGAATTGGGGAGTTTCCACTGTTTAGGCACATCAGGGGCTCTCCAAACGCGACATGGCGTCCGATCTCAATTCCAGCCAATTCTGCGTTGAAAAAGTAAAACAGTGCTCCTTCCCTTCCGAGCTCTCCCGTGTGTCCAAACAGGGGTTTACCCCAACATATGGGGTATCAGCGTACTCGGAACACATTGGAGAACAACTTTTGGGGTCCAATTTCTCCTGTTACCCTTGGGAAAATACAAAACTGGGGGCTAAAAAATAATTTTGGGGGGAAAATATTTTTTTTTTATTTTCACGGCTATGCGTTATAAACTGTAGTGAAACACTTGAGGGTTCAAAACTCTCACAACACATCTAGATGAGTTGCTTAGGGGGTCTACTTTCCAAAATGGTGTCACTTGTGGTTTTTTTTTTTACTGTTTAGGTACATTAGGGCTCTGCAAACGCAATGTGACGCCTGCAGACCATTCCATCTAAGTCTGCATTCAAAATGGCGCTCCATCCCTTCCGAGCCCTCCCATGCGCCCAAACAGTGGTTCCCCCCCACATATGGGGTATCAGCGTACTCAGGACAAATTGGACAACAACTTTTGGGGTCCAATTTGTCCTGTTACCCTCGGGAAAATACAAAACTGGGGGCTAAAAAATAATTTTTGTGGGAAAAAAATGTTTGTTTTATTCTTACGGCTCTGCATTATAAACTTCTGTGAAGCAGTTGGTGGGTCAAAGTGCTCACTACACCTCTAGATAAGTTCCTTAGGGGGTCTACTTTCCAAAATGGTGTCACTTGTGGGGGGGTTTCAATGTTTAGGCACATCAGTGGCTCTCCAAACGCAACATGGCGTCCCATCTCAATTCCTGTCAATTTTGCAGTGAAAAGTCAAACGGCGCTCCTTCCCTTCCGAGCTCTCCCATGCGCCCAAACAGTGGTTTACCCCCACATATGGGGTATCAGCGTACTCAGGACAAATTGTACAACAACTTTTGGGGTCCAATTTCTTCTCTTACCCTTGGGAAAATAAAAAATTGGGGGTGAAAAGATAATTTTTGTGAAAAAATATGATTTTTTATTTTTACGGTTCTGCATTATAAACTTCTGTGAAGCATTTGGTGGGTCAAAGTGCTCACCACACCTCTAGATAAGCTCCTTAGGGGGTCTACTTTCCAAAATGGTGTCACTTGTGGGGGGTTTCAATGTTTAGGCATATCAGGGGCTCTCCAAACGCAACATGGTGTCCCATCTCAATTCCAGTCAATTTTACATTGAAAAGTCAAATGGCGCTCCTTCGCTTCCGAGCTCTGTCATGCGCCCAAACAGTGGTTTACCCCCACATATGGGGTATCGGCGTACTCAGGACAAATTGTACAACATCTTTTGGGGTCCATTTTCTCCTGTTACCCTTGGTAAAATAAAACAAATTGGAGCTGAAGTAAATTTTGTGTGAAAAAAAAGTTAAATGCTCATTTTTATTTAAACATTCCAAAAATTCCTGTGAAACACCTTAAGGGTTAATAAACTTCTTGAATGTGGTTTTGAGCATCTTGAGGGGTGCAGTTTTTAGAATGGTGTCACACTTGGGTATTTTCTATCATATAGACCCCTCAAAATGACTTCAAATGAGATGTGGTCCCTAAAAAAAAAATGGTGTTGTGAAAATGAGAAATTGCTGGTCAAATTTTAACCCTTATAACTCCCTAACAAAAAAAAATTTTGGTTCCAAAATTGTGCTGATGTAAAGTAGACATGTGGGAAATGTTACTTATTAATTATTTTGTGTGACATATCACTGTGATTTAATTGCATAAAAATTCAAAATTGGAAAATTGCAAAATTTTCAAAATTTTCGCCAAATTTCCGTTTTTTTCACAAATAAACGCAGGTAATATCAAAGAAATTTTACCACTATCATGAAGTACAATATGTCACGAGGAAACAGTGTCAGAATCACCGGGATCCGTTGAAGCGTTCCAGAGTTATAACCTCATAAAGGGACAGTGGTCAGAATTGTAAAAATTGGCCCGGTCCATAACGTGCAAACCACCCTTGGGGGTGAAGGGGTTAAAGAAAAATAAGAAAATATATCTGTTTTTCATATATTTTATATCCTCAAAGGACCACTAAAAAAACTTGAATTGTGTTCCTCTGTTCCATATTAAAACATTGTATCTATTGCTCATTTTTCCTGTAACTGGGGTTGGTATATTAGCCCCGGTTACAGGGGAATTTCACCTTGATGACTGGCTCTCCTAGGACACCTTAGCTCCTGTCGTCTTCTGACACCCTGTGTTAAAATGACCACACGGCTGCGGAGGACAAAGTACTGACTGCTTCCTAATCTGTGTACACAAGCGCTGGTTCAGCACATATGTATGTGTATACTGCGATTTAGACAGTAAACCTAGTAATAAATCTTGTTTATCTTCTCTTTTCTGGCTGTGTGTGACAGAAACTTCCCATCCCCACAGGTGCAACATCTTGTGTTAGCTACCTAGACTGCATTGCTGTTTCAGAACGTCAGAACAGGGTAAAGTGTGGACCGCCTGGATGTATAAAATCAATGGGCAGTACAGAAGTGAACGGCGCGGGACACTTAGAGTTTTAAAAAGCACCAAAATTAGTAGTTTTCAAGATCTAAAAGTTAAACACCATTAGCAAGTCAGCCCACTGGTACCATTTACAAAATGTGTTTCAAGTAGAGTTTTGCAGGACCTTGATCTGGCATTGACACAGAACTTTGTGGCAGTGCGTAGTTTCTTGACCAACGTTCATATGTGAGTAAACTGGGTGCCGCTTTTCATGACCTCGCGGAGCTGAGTATTCACACTATGTCTATTGCCAGCATTCCAGTGCAGAAAGTTTGCTATGCCATGGAGTATGTTTATAAGTATGCATGATTATGGAGTAGAGCCACTTACTGCTCCTGGAGAAGCACTACATACCATCTACAACAAATCAGCTGCCATCTCTTCGCATTTACTCTCTTAGGATCGACAATTTTAACAAACAAGCAAGACTCTCTAACTATCGAGGTTCAGAAGTCCTTTATTAATGGGAAGTCAATAGGACACGGGAGTGGAAAATTTGCTTGTGATTCTACAATGCCTGCTAGAATTATACCGTATACCAGAGATTAAGGCTATGTGCACACGTTGCGGATTTTGCTGCGGGTTTGACGCAGTTTTCTATGCGTTGTACAGTACCATGTAAACGTATGGAAAACAAAATCCGCAGTGCACATGCTGCGGAAAAAACGCGCAGAAACGCAGCGGTATTTTTTCCGCAGCATGTTGCTTCTTTGTGTGGATTTTGCAGCGGTTTACACCTGCTCCACAATAGAAATACCTGCGGATTTACCAAAAACAGTGCGGACAAATCCGCACACCAATCCGCAACGTGTGCACAAACCCTTATACTGTAACTTGTTCATCCTTTTTTTTTTTTTTATTATTATTTTTCTTTCCTTTAGGGAGGTCATAGAAAAGAAGCCTGAAAAGTTCAAGATTGCTTGCCTGAATGATATTAAAAACCTGTTTGGTCCACATCAACAGCCCTTTTATGCGGCTTTCGGAAACCGTTCTAATGTAAGTACTGTACTTAAAGGTTGAACTTGATGGACCTAGGCCTTTTTTCAACCTAATGTAACTATGTACTAATTATTTTCTCCCTGTGCCTGTGGAGCTGCTGGCATTTTTTTTTTCCTATGCTAGTCATTAAAGGGCATATCCCCTTTCAAAAGATTTGGCCATAGGCTCATGTACCTGCAAAGAAAAAAAAAAAAGACAGACGTTTACTTACCATTTCCTGGGTCCAATGCTGAGTCTCCGATTCTTCTCCCATCTGTTTGTCTGCAGCAGTGGCGTCACTGACGGCTCTGCAGTCAATCACTGAGCTCAGCAGCTCTGCTTGTTGTAGACCACATAAGCCGCTGGTGTCTCGGCAGCTAATGCTATTGGCACATTGAGGCCGCAATGCTCTGCCATAGTTATCGGTTGTGAAGATACGGTATACTTATTTCTTAGAAACTTGTGCTCTCACTAAAGGGATATAACCTCTATCAACGCAACAGAAGAGTTTGCAGATGAAAAGAATTGTTGAACCTTGAAGATGGTCCATATAGCAATGCTGTGTAATATTTTCCATATCGGTGTTTATTTTAATGAATTAATAATGCAGCCTATGATAAGATATCCCCCGAATTGCAAACCAAAGCCCCACAGTAAAGCTTTGACCCCCCAAAGTCACAATTTGAACAGCATATTACATTGGTTTGAGTGCGTCTGAGTGTGTAGTCTATAAAATGATACATAAATTCATCACATAAAAAATATCACTAATTAAAAAGCGATACCCATGATTATGGGACACCACAATCGCAACAGTCACTATACATACCAGCAAAAATAAATACTCTTGGATCTAAGCTGTGATGATTTTTTTGATCCAAGGTTCCTTTTGTTGGTATGTATAGCGACTGTGGGATCTGTTTTTAATTACTCCTGGTATACATTTGTGTTAGTAGCGTATATTTGTAGTGACGGTGCACTTACCGTAATTGTTTGATTCCGCAGTTCCTAAATATGTTTGTTCAGTAAATCTGTTTCATTCTTCCATGTCCGTATAAAGCGTGGCCGCTTCATAGCCTGTGTTATGAATGTAGATTGTGTGCTGGAGGAACCATTGTGTCCTTATATAAAGTGTGATTTTAAAAAATAAATTGTTCCCTGAGCTGCAATATTATAAAACCCCACTGAAATATTGGTTGTGGTTTGTGGACGTGTGTATGACAAATGTGCAGTCTGGTGTATAGAATCCATATGTGCGCAGATCATTACATTAACTGCTGTGTATATGTCCGTGTCATTCTCCAAGTATACATGTTCTCACCGCCCATGCATGTATTCCAAATAAATGAGATAAATAGATGTGAAAGTTATATTGCCAGAGACTGCAAGAAGAGACTTCCAAGCTGGGCTTTATTTCTTCTAGTACTATCTCGAACAAAAGTGGAAGGAAGCCAAAGCTTATCAAACACAAGGGATCCCCCTGGAAGTTTACGTGGTGTTCAGCGTCTTCCCATTTCCCCATGACTCAGTGTTTCCTGAGGCCCGCCGCATGGGAATAGACGTTATGGCTCTGGCTTGCTGTCCAGCTTCTGTGTTGAAATGTTTATATCTGGATGCTCTTAAAAATAATTTCCTCATCGCTGACTATTAACTTTGCCTGTGCTTTTCACTGTACGGAATGGCAGTTTAATCTAATTCACTGTGACTTTGAATTGGAACATCTTAGGAACAGACTCTAATATACAGTGTATATGTCTTATAGGATGTTTTTGCTTATATGCAAATTGGAGTCCAAGATTGTCGAATATTTACTGTCAATCCAAAAGGCGAATTAATACAAGAGAGGACAAAAGGAAACAAGACATCGTAAGTCTCCTCTTGGGCGGCTAATATGTGTGTAATGGATGTCATAGCGTTAGAGTTGAGGTTTTCTATTGATCTACTGACCAGAGTCAAAACCAGGCAGCCACGGTTTCTTGCTCTTCCCTGATCTCGTAATTTGCTGAACACATTGGACGGATGGACTATTGCAGAAGGGCTTCCCAGTGTCGAGGCTTTTTGGAGTTTATATTGCGATTGTGATTACATTTATCCTGGATTTAGCCAGAAGATATTTCCTGTGTTTCATGAAAATTGTAACTGTAGCCGGCACACTGTTTAGAATCAGGTTTTGTTTTTGTTTTTACTCTGCACTGTATGGAACTTATTCCTGTTTTTAATCAAAATGCCAGATTTATGAAGAAAATAACACTCAGGAGGATCACAGTGATCACTCCTAAATTTAGATGCTCCTGAACTGTGCCATTAAGGTACATAAACTAGCGGTTTCTTCTAGATTTTGATGTCTGCACATTGATGGATCAGCAACAATTAACTTACCGTATATACTCGAGTATAAGCCGACCCGAGACCCCTAATTTTGCCACAAAAACTGGGAAAACTTATTGACTCGCGTATAAGCCTAGGGTGGAAAATGCAGCAGCTACCAGTAAATGTCAAGAATAAAAATAGATACCAATAAAAGTAAAATTAATTGAGACATCAGTAGGTTAAGTGTTTTTGAATATCCATATTGAATCAGGAGCCCCATATACCCATATAATGCTCCATACAGTTCATGATGGGCCCCATAAGATGCCCCATATACTGCTCCATACAGTTTATGATGGGCCCCATAAGATGCTCCATATTAAAATATGCCCCATATAATGCTCCACAAATGCTGATTATGGCCCCATTAGATGCTCCATAGACACATTTGCCCCATATAATGCTCCACAAATGCTGATTATGGCCCCATAAGATGCTCCATAGAGATATTTGCCCCATATAATGCAGCACATGGCCCCATAAGATGCTCCATAGACACATTTGCCCCGTAAAATGCTGCACATATGCTGATTATGGCCCCATAAGATGCTCCATAGACTATTATGCCCCATATGCTGTTGCTGCAATTAAAAAAATATATATATATACATATTGACATACTCGTCGCTCAGGCCCCCGGCACTTGCAATATTCACCTGTCCTCGTTCCGGCGCCGCTGTGTCTTCCGCGTCCTCTGCACTAACATTCAGGCAGAGGGCGGCGCGCACACTAATCGCATCATCGCACCCTCTGACCTGAGTGTCACTGCAGAGGATGCGGAATATGGAGCGGCGCCGACGGTGGAACGGGGGACAGGTGAATATCGTGTACTGCCCCCCGTCATACTCGCCTGCTCCTGGCGCGGTCCCTGCATGTCCCTGGTTCTGCGGGCGCTGACAGCTTCTACCTGCATTGAGTGGTCACATGGTACCGCTCATTACAGTATTGAATATACGGCTCCACCCCTATGGGAGTGGAGTCGCGTCCATATTCATTACTGTAATGAGTGGTACCATGTGACCGCTCAATACAGGAAGAAGCTGTCAGCGCCCGGAGAGCCAGGGACGTGCAGGGACCACGCTGGGAGCAGGTAAGTATGTGACAGCCGCTGCTCCCCCTCCCCTGCCGATCCCTGAGAATGACTCAAGTATAAGGGGCAATTTCAGCCTAAAAAATGGGCTGAAATTCTCGAGTATATACGGTAGTTAAAGCAAAGACAAAAACTCACTCAAATGAGCAAATCTCTTACCCATTTTACAATATTACCGTATATACTCGAGTATACGCCGACCCGAGTATAACCCGATCCCCCTAATTTTGCCACAAAAAACTGGGAAAACTTAATGACTCGAGTATAAGCCTAGGGTGGGAAATGCAGCAGCTACCGGTAAATGTCAAAAGTAAAAATAGATACCAATAAAAGTAAAATTAATTGAGACATCAGTAGGTTAAGTGTTTTTGAATATCCATATTGAATCTGGAGCCCCATATAATGCTCCATAAAGTTTATGATGGCCCCATAAGATGCTCCATATTAAAATACGCCCCATATAATCCTGCATAAAGGTTAATAATGGCCCCATAAGATGCTCCATAGACACATTTGCCCAATATAATGCTGCACAAATGTTGATTATGGCCCCATAAGATGCTCCATGCAGACACTTGCCCCATTTGCTGTTGCTGCGATAAAAAAAAAAATCACATACTCACCTCTCCGTCGCTCAGGCCCCCGGCACTGACTTAGTTCCGGCGCTGCTCCATCTTCAGCGTCTTCTGCACTAATGTTCAGGCAGAGGGCGTGCACTAACCACGTCACTGCGCCCTCTGACCTGAGCGTCACTGCAGAAGACTCTGAAGACGGAGCGGCCACCGGAACGAGGAGCAGGTGAATATCACGCAGCGCTCCCCCTCCCCGTTATACTCACCTGCTCCTGGCGCTGTGCAGTCCCTGCTTCCCCGGCGCCGGCAGCTGCTTCCTGTGCTGAGCGGTCACCGTTAACTGCTCATTACAGTAATGAATATGCGGTTCCACCCCTATGGGAGGTGGAGCAGCATATTCATTACTGTAATGAGCTTTACCATGTGACCGCTCAGTACAGGAAGAAGCTGCGGCACCAGGGACCGCGCCAGGAGCAGGTGAATATAATTAGACAGCCCCCGCTCCCCCTCCCCTGCCGACCCCTGGGTATGAGTATAAGCCGAGAGGGGGACTTTAAGCCCAAAAAAATGGGCTGAAAATCTCGGCTTATACTTGAGTATATACGGTATATTTAAATTTTTTGTTTGTTTGTTTTTTTTATAGAAAAGTGAGTTTCTATAAGGTATAATAGGAATAGATAAGAAATTGTATTTTTTTTTGTAATAGAAAAAAAGTGGCAAAAATATTTTACACATACGGTAATTGGTTGAGCCTTTATTGATCCATTTATTTAATCTAGTTCAATCCAGTCCTCCCAGAGGTAAAGGAGTACTTGTATTTTGGATATTTAGGGAATATCCATGGGGTATGATAGACGCCGGTTCCATCTGTAGAACATGGGCCGGTTTTGTTCCACCTGAAATGGAGAGAGGCCGCGTGCTGCAGCCCTCTGTTCATTTTCTCAGGAGTACTGAAAATTTCCGAGCAGGTAACGTGTTTTTGTTAGACATTTATAGCATACCTAGTGATTGAGCCAGAAGTATCCAAGATGGGGAGAGTCTTATAACTGATCATGATGGAATCCATCGTGCTTGTAATATTAGTTTGAGCGTGAACATTTCTTTGACCATTTGCTTTCTCCCCGTGTCCAGGTACACCCGACTAAGTGAGCTTGTCGAACATGTGTTTCCTCTGCTGGACAAAGAGCAGAACTGTGCTTTCTCTTGCCCGGAATTTAGTTCTTTTTGTTACTGGAGAGACCCCTTGCCAGAACTGGACATGGCGGACTTGACGTAAATCCGTCCCGAGAATGTCTGGGACTATTAGTGGACGTGAAATCATTTCGGTCGGCAGTCGCTTACCCGGAGTATTATTGTCTGTTGTTTCCAATGCCTTTATCTCACTTTGTCTTACAGTCGATTAGTAATTTGTAGCCAGTACAGATATTGTATCCTATCAATATATTCAGGGAAAATGTTAGAAAAAAAATGATTTAGTTTTTATTACAATATCTTAATTCACTGTAATTTCAGTTGTTCCTGTGAAAGAAGCATTGCACATTTTATCTTGTGTTCAAGCATACCTTAAAGTGGAATTGTCTTTCTCGGTCATGTTGTGCCTCTTTGACCTTTTTTTTTTTTTTTTTCCATCTTTAAAGCCATTGGGGTGTAGCGTCTATTGCAGGGCAATACGCTTCAGGACCCACAAGCGATGGAGACTTTAAGTACGTAGCGGAAACAGCACGGCGTGCGCTTATTATTATTTCCTAGACAATAATTAATTTTTCGACATCTGTGAAAATGCTTCATCCAAATATGTATAACAATGCAATTATTTATTTTACCTGCATTTCAAGCCTCTAACACATGCACTGTTTATGAAGTTGTGTGTGCAATTCTTGATTTAGGACTGTCATTTGAAGCAAAAACACTTTTTTTTTTTTTTTTTTTTTTCATAAACGTTAAATGTTATGATTTTGAGTTAACATTTCATCCTCATGGTACCGAACTTTCACCCTGTTGTACTAAATGAAGAAATGACTGCCGGCAGAGTCTTTTGTGCAGAATTGTGTTCACATACCATTAGTATCAGGCAGTAAGTCTCCTTTGTCCACTATTGAACACTCTATTCTTAAGATTGTTACAGGTGCTTTCCCAAATAAAAGATTTACAATTGTTTTTTTTTAAACAGGAAATGTTCTACCTGTGAAATGTAATTCTGCTTGCATGTAATACACTTCAGTGCAGGCAGCTCGATTTTTTTTTTTTTTTTTTTTTTTGTCCTTATTTGAAGGGCTCATGTATAACTTGGCTGAGTGCTATAGGATGTTTTATCACATAGCATTAGGTCCAGTGTTATTCTATGGGGCAGCTCAGACCTGCGATTATTTACTCATGCCGATTTAGCACGAGAAAAAAATTGCAGCATGCTGTGAGTATCCAAGAATTGGATCACACTCACCCTTACAAGTCTATAGGTGCGTGTGAAACATCGGACTGCACTCTGATGTCATCCGAGGGCAGTCCGATTACTGCAGATGCTGGCAATAGAGGAGATGGAGAATGTACTTTCTCCGTCTCCTCTGTACCCGTGCTGCGATTCTGTCATGCAAGAGGATCTGATCACAGTGCACTGACACTTGGCTCAAACTGACAGTTTGGGCCGAGTATCATTTGCATAATCGGCTCTGATTCTCCCGCACGAGAGAACATGCGCTCGCGTGACCCCGGCTTTAGAAGTCAGAAAGCTTGCTAAATGGAAGATGGGCCGCACTAGATAAAGCAGCATGCGCTGTAGCATATTACATGCAAGCTCTGTGAGAAATGGTCGATATGTAATAGGGAATTGAAAATCTTTTATTTGTACTAATGCACAAAGGTGTACAACGCCTTAAATTAATCAGCTGTAGAGAAAGAACACACTGAGCCAGTAACACTAAGAAATGTATAATAGTATATGAAGTAACCAATGGCAACCCATCAGCTGCTGCGTTTCATTTGTCTGGTGCAAGTTCGACAGTGGCCGTAAGTGTCTGATCAGTTGCTGTGATTTAGTGATCCCCTCCCAGCCATATTGGTAAGTGATCCTCTTTGATTACTCATCTGTTTAGGTACTGCCTGTTTTACAGTGGTAAAAAATGATATTTGATATCCTGAAGTAGACCCATCCATTTTTACTTTTGAAACTCGCCTGTTGAAAAAAAAAATATTTTTATATTACTTTAAAGAAATATATATTGGAGTTAGAATTAAGCTGAAAGTTCTGCAATTATAAAAGTTGCAGAGTGGTAGCAATATGACTAATGGGAAATTTTGGATTAAGATAAAGGAAAGCAGTTTGGAAGGTTCTGTATCATAATTACAGGGTACAAGCCAACATTGCCTGACTAACCTACACTTCACTGGTGCCGGCTGTGGTTATTTGCAGAAAGTATGCAATAAATCTTCCTCACAGCCAGCAAGAACTCATTGTGCACAATTATTTTCTTTCTAAATGTCTTAACTTCACATGAGGTATGAGTCTACTTTTACAAAGTGAAAAATTGTGAAAAGAATTTAATTGTGGTAGGTATTCTGTTCAATTCAATCCAAATAAAGTGTTCTAATATTTTATATATTTGATCTGTGTATTGTGCTTCATTGTATGGGTACTAGAAGTGTCATGCGTGCATGTATGGATATATATATGGATATACACTCACCGGCCACTTTATTAGGTACACCATGCTAGTAACGGGTTGGACCCCCTTTTGCCTTCAGAACTGCCTCAATTCTTCGTGGCATAGATTCAACAAGGTGCTGGAAGCATTCCTCAGAGATTTTGGTCCATATTGACATGATGGCATCACACAGTTGCCGCAGATTTGTCGGCTGCACATCCCAAAGATGCTCCATACAAGGCAGGATGGATCCATGCTTTCATGTTGTTTACGCCAAATTCTGACCCTACCATCCGAATGTCGCAGCAGAAATCGAGACTCATCAGACCAAGCAACGTTTTTCCAATCTTCTACTGTCCAATTTCGATGAGCTTGTACAAATTGTAGCCTCAGTTTCCTGTTCTTAGCTGAAAGGAGTGGTACCCGGTGTGGTCTTCTGCTGCTGTAGCCCATCTGCCTCAAAGTTCGACGCACTGTGCGTTCAGAGATGCTCTTAGGCCTACCTTGGTTGTAACGGGTGGCGATTTGAGTCACTGTTGCCTTTCTATCAGCTCGAACCAGTCTGCCCATTCTCCTCTGACCTCTGGCATCAACAAGGCATTTCCGCCCACAGAACTGCCGCTCACTGGATTTTTTTTCTTTTTCGGACCATTCTCTGTAAACCCTAGAGATGGTTGTGCGTGAAAATCCCAGTAGATCAGCAGTTTCTGAAATACTCAGACCAGCCCTTCTGGCACCAACAACCATGCCACGTTCAAAGGCACTCAAATCACCTTTCTTCCCCATACTGATGCTCGGTTTGAACTGCAGGAGATTGTCTTGACCATGTCTACATGCCTAAATGCACTGAGTTGCCGCCATGTGATTGGCTGATTAGAAATTAAGTGTTAACAAGAAGTTGGACAGGTGTACCTAATAAAGTGGCCGGTGAGTGTATATAGATATATACAGTGCCTACAAGTAGTATTCAACCCCCTGCAGATTTAGCAGGTTTACACATTTGGAATTAACTTGGCATTGTGACATTTGGACTGTAGATCAGCCTGGAAGTGTGAAATGCACTGCAGCAAAAAAGAATGTTATTTCTTTGTTTATTTTTTTTTTAAATTGGGAAAAGTATTTTCAGAGGGTCATTTATTATTCAACCCCTCAATCCACCAGAATTCTGTTTGGTTCCCCTAAAGTATTAAGAAGTAGTTCAGGCACAAAGAACAATGAGCTTCACATGTTTGGATTAATTATCTCTTTTTCCAGCCTTTTCTGACTATTTAAGACCCTCCCCAAACTTGTGAACAGCACTCGTACATGGTCAACATGGGGAAGACAAAGGAGCATTCCAAGGCCATCAGAGACAAGATCGTGGAGGGTCACAAGGCTGGCAAGGGGTACAAAACCCTTTCCAAGGAGTTGGGCCTACCTGTCTCCACTGTTGGGAGCATCATCCGGAAGTGGAAGGCTTATGGAACTACTGTTAGCCTTCCACGGCCTGGACAGCCTTTGAAAGTTTCCTCCCGTGCCGAGGCCAGGCTTGTCCGAAGAGTCAAGGCTAACCCAAGGACAACAAGGAAGGAGCTCTGGGAAGATCTCATGGCAGTGGGGACATTGGTTTCAGTCAATACCATAAGTAACGTACTCCACCGCAATGGTCTCCGTTCCAGACGAGCCCGTTAGGTACCTTTACTTTCAAAGCGTCATGTCAAGGCTCGTCTACAGTTTGCTCATGATCACTTGGAGGACTCTGAGACTGACTGGTTCAAGATTCTCTGGTCTGATGAGACCAAGATCGAGATCTTTGGTGCCAACCACACACGTGACGTTTGGAGACTGGATGACACTGCATACGACCCCAAGAATACCATCCCTACAGTCAAGCATGGTGGTGGCAGCATCATGCTGTGGGGCTGTTTCTCAGCCAAGGGGCCTGGCCATCTGGTCCGCATCCATGGGAAGATGGATAGCACGGCCTACCTGGAGATTTTGGCCAAGAACCTCCGCTCCTCCATCAAGGATCTTAAGATGGGTTGTCATTTCATCTTCCAACAAGACAACGACCCAAAGCACACAGCCAAGAAAACCAAGGCCTGGTTCAAGAGGCAAAAAATCAAGGTGTTGCAGTGGCCTAGTCAGTCTCCTGACCTTAACCCAATTGAAAACTTGTGGAAGGAGCTCAAGATTAAAGTCCACATGAGACACCCAAAGAACCTAGATAACTTGGAGAAGATCTGCATGGAGGAGTGGGCCAAGATAACTCCAGAGACCTGTGCCGGCCTGATCAGGTCTTATAAAAGACGATTATTAGCTGTAATTGCAAACAAAGGTTATTCCACAAAATATTAAACCTAGGGGTTGAATAATAATTGACCCACACTTTTATGTTTAAAATTTATAAAAATTTAACTGAGCAACAAAACTTTTTGGTTTGTAAGATTTATGCATCTGTTAATAAATCCTGCTCTTGTTTGAAGTTTGAAGGCTCTAACTTATTTGCATCTTATTAAACCTGCTAAATCTGCAGGGGGTTGAATACTACTTGTAGGCACTGTATATACACATATCCAAATTTGGGATAAAGCAGGTGGCTAAGAAAGGTGCATGGAAGCATACCACACTACACAAATTAGAAATACAGATACAATTAACACATTGGAAAGTGTGTCTTTGAGGGTAAAATTGCAGTATTAACAGCAAAATTAGGCCCATCACATGTGGTTATACCCTTTTATAAAGCTGATCTGATTTTCACCAAAATGTTGGCTAAGGGGCACTTGTGTTTTATAAAAAAGTGTCTAAAATGCATAATTATTATGAAGGCATAAGTTCGAATCACCTTCCTTTTTCACCATTAGAAATACAGATAATAAAAAAAACACTCATAAAACAGAAAAAAATTAAGTCAAATAATGGGGGGGGTTTGGTCACCGCAGCATTGCAAAAAAGAACTGTAAGAAGCAATCAAAACTTGTCCAGTTTGTATTTTTGTGGAGAATGATATTTGGCAGGTAGGAATACAAAATTCGACTTTTGGGCAAGAAAAATGAAAATTACATCTACAGAATGGGAGGAATAGAACTGAGCAACATCCGTATGAAAAAGAATTGGGCATACTAATAGGTCACAGACTGCACATGAGTCAGCAGTATGATGCAGCAGCAAAAAAAAGCAAACACCGTTCTGGGATGTATTAAGAAAAGCATAGAGTCTAAATCGCATGAAGTAATTAACCCCCTCTAATCCTCCTTGATGAAGCCTCATCTGGAATACTGTGTACAGTTCTGGGCACCACATTTTAAAAAAAAGACATTGAAAACCTTGAGCAAGTTCAGAGAAGAGCAACCATGATAGTGAGCGGACTGCAAAGTGTGTCCTACTAGGAACGGTTAAAGGATCTGGGATTGTTTAGCTTGCACAAAATAAGGCTGAGGCTGGTTTCACATTTGCGGATGAGGGCTTTGAGGAGGACTGCGTAGTTCCTCTGTTAAGCCCCGCCCACTGCCGCTCCTCTTCCTTCAGCTCCGCCTACGTCGGCACGCTCCTGCGTAACCTATCTTTAACATTCTGTACGCAGGCCATGCAGATGCCTCCACATGCGTCGTTTTCACGCTGTGCCGACATGCGTAAAACGCAACATGTTGCATTTTGTTGCGGTCGGCACAGCGTGAAAACGCATTCGGAGGCATCCGCATACATCTGCATGGCCTGCGTACCCAATGTTAAAGATAGGGGATGCATGCCGACGTAGGCAGAGCTGAAGCAAGAGGCTCGACAGTGGGAGGGGCTTAACGGAGGAACTACGCAGCCCTCCGCAAAGCTCTCGTCCGCAAATGTGAAACTAGCCTAAGAGGAGACTTAACAGCTGTCTACAAATATCTGAAGGGCTGTCAGTGTAGTGGGATCAATATTCTCATTTACACATGGAAACACGAGAAGCAATGGAATTAAACTGAAAGGGGGAAGATACAGATTAGATATTAGAAAAAACTTTTTGTCAGTGACGTAGATCAATAAGTGGAACAGGCTGCCACAAGAGGTGGTGAGTTCTACTTCAATAGAAGTCTTCAAACAGAGGCTGGACAAATTTGTGTATGAGATGGTTTAGTGAATCCTGCATTGAGCGGGGGGTTGGACACTATGAACCTTGAGGTCCCCTTCACCTTGAACATCCTATGATTCTACGAAAATATCATCTCTATCCCAAAATGGTAACGGCCTCAACCTGCAAAAAAAAACACAAGTACACACCTAGCTCCATCAACCGAAAAAAGTTACGAGTCTCAAATGGCAACACAACCCAAAAATTTTCACATCTAAAATGCAAAAACTGGACAAGTTTTGTAACCTACTAATGAGGAGAAACCTATTGCCAGGTCATTGTTACTGAGGAGGAGAAACCCATTGCCAGTAACAGTGACCTGACAGTAGGTTTCTCATCAGTAGGATTACAGTGATTTGAAACTTGTCCAGTTTTTGTAGTTTTGTGGAGAAAAATGTTTTGTGTCACCATGCACGCCATCAAAACATTTCCCAAGAAATGTTCAAATTGTGTTTTTGTTTGTTTCTGGGTTTTTTTCCTCAATTTCACCACTTTTTTTCCCCATGTTTTCCAGTACACTATATGGTAAAATGAATGGTATAATTCAAAAGTACAACTTGTCCCACAGAAAGAAAGCCCTCATAAGTCTTGGGACAGAAAAATTAAAAAGTTATGGCTCTTGTAAGAAGGTTAGGAAGAAACCAAATAAAGACCTCGTTAGGAAGGGGTTAAGAATTTAAAGTGACAAGACTGATTACTATGGAGCTATATAGACATAATCTTATAAAAACCTGGACAAATGTGATAATGTAACTATTGCTTAGTTCCTAATTGTCTCTTAAAGGGACTGTCACCTGAATTTGGCGGTCTGGTCCGGTCCGAAGGGCGGTGGTTTCTCGTCTTTCATTCACCCCTTCCTTTCCCGCTGGCCGCAATATTTTCTTGAATATGAGTCTGTTTCCTCCGTAGTTCACACGTGCACAATGCAATCTTGCCTTGCGCACACGCAGTATGCTTTGCCCAACTGTGGGCAAAGCCGAAAAGCATTGGTGCGCACACCGCACTATGTCCCGGGACACAGCGAAATACTTCCGGGACATAGTGCAGCGGCGCATGCGAACTAATGCTTTTCGGCTTTGCCCGCAGTTGGCCCGCATAAGGCAAGATTGCATTGTGCACGTGTGAACTACGGAGGAAACAAGACTCATATTCAAGAAAATATTGCGGCCAGCGGGAAAAGAAGGGGTGAATGAAAGACTAGAAAACACCGCCCATCGGACCGGACAGAGGGCCCGCCAAATTCAGGTGATAGAGTCCCTTTAATTCTAGTCCTATTGAAATAGAATCTGTCAGCAGGTTTTTGTGATGTAATCTGACAGCAACGGAAGTTGGGCACAGAGACTGATTTCCATGAATGTATCACTAGGTTAATTGAGAGCACCAGCTATGATAGTCCGTTTTCTCTGCTCCAGATCTAGCAGAGCTCCGTTTTTGAGCTGTGTATAACCCTGCCCACACCACAGCTTTCTATGTACATTGTATAGTGACAGAAATCTTCTAATCAATGGTTGGACTAGGAGGCACGAGGCCAGTCGTCATCCAGTGATCTGCTGCTAATATAACGCTGATTACTTGTCTGTTAGGACGCTGCACACTATAGCACATGGGCCCCCAATTCCAGATATTGGTAGCATAAAACCTTGCTGCCTGACCTGAACATCTGGCTACCATGCTTTTCTTTTGAAGTTTAGACCTCTAAAATATTCAATTTTTTCCAAATATTTGCATCCTGACTTTACTACTATGCAATATTTTACTTGTCTATTTTAGCTTCTTAAAATTCCAAAAAAATGGTTTCCATCCAATTTAAAATTAACATGTATTACTGTTGTCAGTGCTCTCAACCATTTAAACCCTGTAACTTACCCAAGATCTAACAGGGATTAGGTTCTTTACCCTGTTTTTGTTTCCACCTTGCTTGTATCAAGCCTTATTCCAGTTATCCAAATGGCATCCATATCACTTCAGAAGGCGTTTGAAAATCTCCAATGGAAGGATCTCATTAACTTACTATAAATTAATTTTTGATCAAATATTTATAAGAATTCTAACAGTAAAAGAGCTGAGCTCAGAACAAGCACTTATTCACACTAACAGCATACGTAGGTAGATAAGGTGCTCACTACTATCAGTGTTTTCAGCAGGTTGCAAAGATTAAATGCACAATGAGAGCTCCAAACCTAGTAAATCTCCAAAATGCCTGCAGCACATTGATATAGTGCTCAAGAAGAATGATTTGATCTCGCCTCACTTCTTTCTGTACGCCCTTGGTTCCTGCGGGATTGAAAGAGCGGGTTAGCAGCTTACAAAAAGGGGTTCTTTTCTGCTGTCCCTGTCGTGCCCAGCGCAGCTCCCGCACTTACAAGGGCTGTACCCAACTGTATAGCCACTGGGTTTACGGGGCCACTGCATGCCCGACTCTACCCCATCTTGTTTGCTATTTGTGGATCTGCTTGACCTATTGCCCTATTGCAAATATACTCCCTTGATGAGACCTCATGAATGAGGTTGAAACGCGTTGGAGGGATTTTTTGTAGGGGTACGGTTCTTTATAGGATATACAGTTGGGTACTGCCCTTGTAAGTGCGGGAGTTACGCTGGGCACAACAGGGACAGTACAAAAAAACCCTTTTTGCAAGCTGCTAACCCGCTCGTTTGATCCCGCAGAGGGCATACAGAAAGAAGAGCGTTGAGATCGAACCATTCTTGATCCCTGGTAATATTGAGCACTATATCAATGTACTGCTTGCATTCTGGAGATTTACTATGTTTGGAGCTCAACTTGATTGTAGTATTACAATCAACTATTAACTTTTGAGTCTTTTGCGATCATTTAGATGTTGGCAGTGGGGTTGTGGTAATGGTGTCTGTGACAGAATTCTTTATCTGTTTTTATATTTTTACAGTGCTTCTGTTTTCCTTCCTGATTTTTGTAACAGAAGGGAAAATGTGCAAACTCTTGGTAGTTATCCATGAAAGGGTTCCTTTAAGACTGATTTAGAACATTCATGGACATTGACCTCAAAGGAACTCCTGTAATCACGTTGAGTTCATTGGCATATAAAGCTGTAGTGGTGATCAT
The DNA here is from genome assembly GCF_051348905.1 of Ranitomeya variabilis. Taxonomy (NCBI): domain Eukaryota; kingdom Metazoa; phylum Chordata; class Amphibia; order Anura; family Dendrobatidae; genus Ranitomeya; species Ranitomeya variabilis. The sequence goes on from NC_135237.1 coordinate 415,747,656, forward strand.
GTGCATTCAAGGACCTGTGGGATAAAATAGATATATATATATAGATATATAGCAAGATATGCCTTATCCATGAGCGAGGGCAGGGGTGCACAACATTTTTTTGACCCAAGGGCCACAAAAAATTGAAAGGGGTACTTGCATTAATACATCACCAGAACCACCATCAGTACATGAATACAATCAGAACCAAATTTTGAGGATTTTGAGAGTTTCTACTTAAAAAAACAAAAAAAACAAACAATCAATGCAAAGCAGAAACTTGATAAATCCTCCTCATAATCTCATATCTCTTAAGATTGTTATGGATTGCTATGCATGTACAAGATCAGAACCACCATCAGTACATGAATGTAGCACCAGAAGCCCCATCAAGACATGTAGCAAGCACCAAGCTTTGTACAGAGATCAATTGCAATGTCAGGTCAGCCCCATATTTAGTTGTTTTACATGAACCTTTAACTGTCAGTGTTTCCTTAACAGTGATAAGGAGATACTGGGAGTTGCTTTTACCAGTCCTCACACAGGAACCACAGTACTGATGAGATGTAGTCCGTATCAGAAATATTCATTTACATCCAGGTACCTTACAGGTGACATCTCTGATTGAAGTAGTTGCTATCCCTTTTGTCTCCATGTACTACTGCATATGCCATTATGAGATTTCACTGCCAAAACTTCTCTGCAAACTTCTCTTTTCTGTCTTCAGTAGGCATTTTCCGACACTGTGCCTTTAAAAATAAAGGTATTGTTAGACCGCCCCATAAATATCTCCCATGTTGTGCCACGGAATAATTGCCTGTCACACTGACCTTCCCCATAATGTCCCCTCCATATCTCCCACACACTGCCTCTCTGCATATGGGAGTCCCGAAGTCCAGCCCAGCTTGGCTAGGTCTGTCGGTGCCATTAAAATGAATGGCGTGACGGCACTCATGACTGATCACCAGTCCAATTACATGGAGTTCTTCAGTGTCCCAGTTCTCTGGATTTTTGGGAGCCCGAACGTTTAGGAAGTTACACCCTATCCATAGCATAGTGGATAAATTCCAAGCTTGGAAATACCACTTTAAACCGGTAATGCTATGCCTTAGGGCAGGTGCAGATGGCCGTAGATTCTCTCATCTGTGAGAATTGGGCCGGTTATGCAAATTTTACTCTGATCAAATTATGATTGGAGTTTGATCATAGTTTTGCTCGTATTCTCTCGGATGAGAGAATCAGAGCACACTATGGGGAGAAGATGGAGGAAAATATTTCTCCATTGTGTCAGTCTTTGGTAATCGGACTGCACTCAGATGACATCCAAGTGCAGTCTGATGGTTTCCATGAATATCATACTCAGGCAAGCAACAATCTGACAGACAAAGGAATCGGATATGGCCCCTAGACTAAGATTGGGAAGAGTGCGATCCGAAGATTTGTTGAATTGCAATCTGACTGAAAATATGGTCGTCTGCGCCGGCCCTTGCACATTTTGTAGGCGCTACTTGTGAATACAGTATACACTTGTGAAATTCCAAGCAGGAACATTTGAGTACTCGATTGCCTTTATAACCAATAATTCTGCATAATTTAGTAACTAGGGATGGATTATAAGATAGTAAAAAGATGAAAAGAGTTTTTTGGGAAACTAGTTGGCTGGACATAACTTGGTGGTAGTGATACATTATTTTTCATATTTAAAAAACACATGTGATATAGACTAAATTATTGGGGCATAAATCACAAGCACTGAATTCAGGTTTCTCATTTGGTCCCATTAACGCAGGTGTAACCAATCCAGCATTTAGCCAAGAAATCTGCCTTTACAAACATGGAAAATGGATCACGGTGATATGATAAGCAGCTAATAAGCTCCCTGTTAAGTAGGCCATGATGTATTGTGAGCGGTGGTAGTTATTTAACCCCTTAGTGACCGAGCCAATTTTGACCTTAACCCCTTTACCCCCACTGTCCCTTTACGAGGTTATAACTCTGGAACGCTTTAACGGATCTTGGCGATTCTGACACTGTTTTCTCGAGACATATTGTACTTCATGACAGTGGTAAAATTTCTTCGATACAACTTGCGTTTATTTGTGAAAAAAATGGAAATTTGGCAAAATATTTGAAAATTTCGCAGTTTGCCAACTTACAATTTTTGTGCTCTTAAACCAGAGAGTTATGTGACACAAAATAGTTAATAAATAACATTGCCCACATGTCTACTTAACATCAGCACAATTTTGGAAGCAACATTTTTTTTTGTTAGGGAGTTATAAGGGTTAAAAGTTGACCAGCAATTTCTCATTTTTACAACAAAATTTGCAAAACCATTTTTTTAGGGACCATCTCACATTTGAAGTCACTTTGAGGGCCTATATGGCAGAAAATACCCAAAAGTGACACCATTCTGAAAACTGCACCCCTCAAGATGCTCAAAACCACGTTCAAGAAGTTTATTAACCCTTCAGGTGTTTCACACCAGGTGAAGCAACATGGTAGGAAAAAATAAACATTTAACTTTTTAGTCACAAAAATGATCTTTCAGCAATAATTTTTTTATTTTCCCAAGGGTAAAAAAAGGTAAATAGAGAAAATGGACCTCAAAAGTTGTCCAATTTGTCCTGAGTACGCTGATACCCCACATGTGAGGGGGAACCACTTTTTGGGCGCATGGCAGGGCTCAGAAGGAAAGGAGCGCCGTTTGACATTTTCAAGCTAAAATTGGCTGGAATTGAGATCGGACGCTATGTCGTGTTTGGAGAGCCCCTGATGTGCCTAAACAGTGGAAACCCCCCACAAGTGACCCCATTTTGGAAACTAGACCCCCTAAGGAACTCATCTAGATGTGTGGTGAGCACTTTTATCCCCCAAGTGCTTCACAAAAGTTTATAACGCCCGGGCGTGAAAATAAAAATTCCTATTTTTTCCACAAACATGATCGCTTAGTCCCCAATTTTTTATTTTCCCAATGGTAGCAGGAGAAATTGGACCCCAAAAGTTGTCCAATTTGTCCTGAGTACGCTGATACCCCATATGTGGGGGGGAACCACTGTTTGGGCACATGGCAGGGCTCACAAGGAAAGGAGCGCCGTTTGACATTTTCAATCTAAAGTTGGCTAGAATTGAGATCGGACGCCATGTCGCATTTGGCGAGCCCCTGATGTGCCTTAAACAGTGGAAACCCCCCCACAAGTGACCCCATTTTGGAAACTAGACCCCCTAAGGAACTTATGTAGGTGTGTGGTGAGAATTTTGAACCCCCAAGTGCTTCACTAAAGTTTATGACGCCCGGCGTGAAAATAAAAAATTCTATTTTATTCCCACAAAAATTATCTTTCAGTTCCCAATTTTTTATTTTCCCAAGGGTAACAGGAGAAATTGGACCCCAAAAGTTGTTATCCTATTTGTCCTGAGTACGCTGGTACCCCATATGTGATTGAAAACTACTGTTTGGGCACACTTCGGGCTCGGAAGGGAAGTAGTGACGTTTTGGAATGCAGACTTTGATGGAATGGTCTGCGGGCATCATGTTACATTTGGTGAGCCCCTGATGTGCCTAAACAGTAGAAACTCCCCATAAGTGACCCCATTTTGGAAACTTGACACCCTAAGGAACTTACCTAGGTGTGTGGTGAGAATTTTGAACCCCCAAGTTCTTCACTAAAGTTTATGACGCCCGGCGTGAAAATAAAAAATTCTATTTTATTCCCACAAAAATTATCTTTCAGTCCCCAATTTTTTATTTTCCCAAGGGTAACGAGAAATTCGACCCCAAAAGTTGCTGTCTAATTTGTTCTGAGTACGCTGGTACCCCATATGTGGGAAAAAAATGTCTTGGCACTTCAGGACTCAGAAGGGAAGCAGTGACTATATGGAATGCAGATGTGCCTAAACAGTAAAAATAAAAAAAATCCACAGGTGACATCATTTTGGAACCTAGACCCCCAAGGAACTTACTTAGATGTGCCCCCTGTTTGGAATTAATCTACTCGTTCCTGTAAAGTAAATTAGTAGTGCATGGAGGTGTGGTACAATTTGACGCAATCCTTCATACACAGGCCAGGTTTGTCGGGGCAGGTGTCGCATTGATAGATGGTGTCCTTGCGTACTCCTCATTTGTAGCACACTCGGCACCTTTTTTGTGGCTTACCTTTTCTATCAGTTGGCGGGACCACCCCCGGAAAATGCTGACCTGGTACGATACGAGCACCCTCAGTTCCGGAAGTACTGGGGCCCGCTCCTTCCCTCGTGCCAAACATCAGGGCCTTAACCACTACCTCCTGAAACTGAAGGTACGACGTATCGGTGTGGCGTGCACATCGTGACAGCAGGAAAGCGTTGAGCATTGCCATTTGTACGATGTACACGGACAGCTTTTTGTACCACACCTTGGCCTTTCTCAAAGCACTGTATGGTTGGAGGAGTTGATCAGAGAGATCAACGCCCCCCATGTTTTTGTTGTACCCCAGTACACAGTCCGGTTTGCTGACCTGTGTAGAGGTACCCCGTACACTGCTGAGGGCACTGCCATCACCGTGTATGGTGGTCAAGAGAAGGACATCCCTCTTGTCCTTGTACTTGACCACCAGCAGGTGGTCGCTACATTGGGCTTTGCTCTCACCTTTTCTGAGCATCTGCCCAAGTAGCATCTTCGGGAGGCCTCTCTGATTTTTGCAGACAGTACCGCAGGCTGCGGTACCTCGCGCAGAGAGGGATTTGTAGAGTGGGATGCTGGAATAAAAGTTATCGGTGTAGAGGTGATAACCTTTATCCAGCAGTGGGTGCACCAAATCCCACACAATTTTCCCACTCCCAGGATGGAAGGACACTCAGGTGGTTCAATCCTGCTGTCCTTCCCTTCGTACACTCTAAAGCTGTAGGTGTACCCTGAGATACTCTCACACAGCTTGTAGAGTTTGATTCCGTACCTGGCCCTTTTGCTGGGCAGGTATTGACGGAATCTGAGCCGCCGCTTAAAATGAACCAAGGACTCATCCACGCAGATGTCCCTTTTGGGCACGTACACTTCAGCAAACTTTTTGCTGAAGTGTTCGATGACCGGCCGAACTTTGAACAGACGGTCAAAATTGGGGTCATCTCGTGCGGGACACCGTGCATTATCGTTGTAATGCAGGAACTTATGGATGGCCTCAAAACGCGTCCGAACCATGACCATTCGGAACACTGGAGTGTTATATAAAAAAATCAACGCTCCAATATTGCCGAATTTCTGGCTTCTTCACGATCCCCATGTGAAGGACCAGGCCCCAAAACTGCATCATTTCAACTGCGTCTACAGGAGACCAGTTAGAAAATGACGAACCGGGGTTTTGCTCCAAAAACTGCCGAGCATACAAATTAGTTTGCTCCACCATGAGGTTAACAAAATCCTCAGAGAAAAAGACTTTAAAAAAGTCTATTTCTGTGAGGCCGGTGGTGTCAAACTTGATTCCTGATTCTGCCACAAAATCAGAAATCAGTGGCTCGTAATTTTCGGGGGGCGAGGTCCATATGGGGTCAGAAGAGGGGCGCGCTGGTTCATCTTCAGGAGTGGGCGCTGCTTCATCTTCTGTCCTGGGGCGTCTGCGTGGCGGTTCCGCAGGACCCGAGGAGGAAGATGAGGATGAGGAAGAGGATGAAGAATCTGAAGAGTAAAGGAATGTGGGATCCTCTCCCTCGCTATCGGTGTCGGAGGCAAGGAAAGAATATGCCTCCGCTGAATAGCGCTGCTGGGACGAACGGGACATTTTTTTTGTGAGTATGGTGCTTGGGTGTACTTTATTGGTAACTATGTGTAAGTGTGGGGGGGATAGTGTTTGGTGCAAACTATTCTGAAAAGAAAAAGCTAAAGGGAAAAAAAAGCAAATAGGGAGAAAAAAATACCTGTGAAAGGAAAAGTCTAAAACAGCAGGCCCTAGCTCTGATAAGTGAACTGCGTCACTTATTAAAGTTCGGCAGCTGCTGGGTGTGTGAACGGGGATGTGAAAAAAAAAAAGGCAGGCACGAGAGCTCTGATAAGTAAAGCGCGTCACTTATCAAAGTTTGGCTGCGGTGGCTGGGTGCGCGCAAAGGGATGTGGAAAAAAAAAAAGAAACGAAAGGCACGGGTTTAGACGCAGAGGCTGGGTGCGCGCAAGGGGATGTGGGAAAAAAAAAAGAAACAAAAGGCACGGGTTTAGACGCAGTGGCTGGGTGCGCGCAAGGGGATGTGGGAAAAAAATAAACGAAAGGCACAGGTTTAGACGCAGTGGCTGGGTGTGCGCAAGGGGATGTGAAAAAAAAAAAAAAAAAAAGAAACGAAAGGCACAGGTTTAGACGCAGCAGCTGGGTGCACGCAAGAGGATGTGAAAAAAAAAAAAGAAACTAAAGACACGGGTTTAGACTCAGCGGCTGGGTGTGCGCAAGGGGATGTGGGAAAAAAAAAAGAAACGAAAGGCACGGGTTTAGACGCAGCGGCTGGGTGCGCGCAAGGGGATGTGGGAAAAAAAAAGAAACGAAAGGCACGGGTTTAGACGCAGCGGCTGGGTGCGCGCAAGGGGATGTGGGAGAAAAAAAGAAAAGAAAGGCACGGGTTTAGACGCAGCGGCTGGGTGCGCGCAATGGGATGTGAAAAAAAAAAACTAAAGGCACGGGTTTAGACGCAGCGGCTGGGTGCGCACAAGGGGATGTGGGGAAAAAAAAAAGAAATGAAAGGCACGGGTTTAGACGCAGTGGCTGGTGCACGCAAAGGGATGTGAAAAAAAAGAAACTAAAGGCTCGGGTTTAGACGCGGCTGCTGGGTGCGCGCAAGGGGATGTGGGAAAAAAAGTGAGCACAAGTGTTGATCGGTGAACTGCGTCACCAATCAACGCTCGGCGGCTGCTAAATTTGGGCACGGACAGATGCGGCGCAAAGTGGGGGTGGAGGGGGAAGGGGGGGGTGAAGTAAGATCGGGCCGGGATCGGGGATGAACACTTACAGTTGTAGTCTCTCTTCTTTCTTCTGTCTTCTTTCTTTAGCAAGATTTGTGGTGTCACAGGCTACTGTGGCACCACAAGTCTCAGCACAGGAGGGGATCTCTTTCGGCGTGACTGCTCTGCAGGAATACTCACCAAGTGTGAGGATTCCTGCAGAGCAGTCAGACAGGTCAGGGGCAGGTGAGACAGGTCACAGAGCGGTCACACCGCTGCTGTGACCTGTTATTGGTGGGATCGAATGATCACATCGATCCCACCAATCAGAGGAGGCCCTGGTGACACCGGTGTTGCTAGGCACCAGCCTATGATCGGAGCTCACAGCTCCGATCATAGGCAGGTCACCAGCAGGTCACCATCAGGGCACAGCGCGGTCACACCGCTGCTGTGCCCTGTGTTTGGCGCGATCGACGATCACATCGATTGCGCCAATCAGAGCTGCAGGTTTCGGAGCAGGGCACAGAAGCAGGGCACAGGAGGCAGGCACCCTAAAGGCTCCGGAGCAGGTAGTTACCGGCAGGGCACAGCGCGGTAACACTGCCGCTGTGCCCTGCGATTGGCGCGATCGATGTGATCGTCGATCGCGCCAATCCGGGGGGTTTTGGCCGATGCCTGGCGTTGCCAGGCACCGGCCCCAGGATCGAGTACATCGGTACTCGATCCTAGCCTGGGACCTCACTGTTTCAGCCAATCTGGCTGAAACAATGAGAGAGGCTGTGATTGGCTGTTCAGAATTGAACAGCCAATCACAGCGAGCGGGAGGCCGGGGGGGCGGCGACATACCCGAAGATGCTGAGGCCATCTTCCGTAAGGTAAGATGGCGTCAGAATTTTAATGTGATCACCGCGACTTAAGTTGCGGTGTAGCATTAAAGGGCATGATGTACTATCCCGTCGGTGGTCATACGGGCCCACCCCACCCCACCTCACCTCGACGGGATAGTACGTCCAATGTCAGAAAGGGGTTAATAACCAAGCCAATTTTTACAATTCTGACCACTGTCCCTTTATAAGGTTATAACTCTGGAACGCTTCAACGGATCCCACTGATTCTGAGACTGTTTTTGCATGATATATTGTACTTCGTGTTAGTGGTAAAATTTCTTTAATGTGACTTGCGTTTATGAAAAAAAACAGAAATTAGGCAAAAATGTTGAAAATTTTGCAATTTTCAATCTTTTAATTTTTGTGCCCTTAAATAAGAGTTATATCACACAAAATAGTTAATACCTAACATTTCCCATATGTCTACTTTACATCTACACAATTTTGGAAACATTTTTTTTGTTAGGACATTATAAGGGTTAAAAGTTGACCAGCGATTTCTCATTTTTACAACAAAATTTACAAAACCATTTTTCTTAGGGACCACCTCACATTTGAAGTGACTTTGGGGGGGTCAGTATGCAGAAAATACCCAAAACTGACACCATTCTAAAAACTGCACCCCTCAAGGTACGCAAAACCACATTCAAGAAGTTTATTAACCCTTCAGGTGCTTCACGGGAACTAAATCAATGTAGAAGGAAAAAATTAACATTTAACTTTTTTCACAAAAAATTTACTTTAGACCCATGCAAAAATTAAAGGGACTCTGAATGACTGTTAAATAGTGTTGAGCGAACGTGCTTGGATAAGGTGTTATCCAAGCATGAAAAAGAAGAGAATGTCCAGCTTCACCGAATCCGTAAAAAAGAGTTTTCTTTATTTACAATCTTTAAACTTAGGGGATACAGACTTCAGCACAAACCATACGGGTAAGAATCTCAACGCGTTTCTGGAGACTAAGCTCCCTTAATCATGACCATGATCTTTGGAGGGAGCTGAAGGTCAGTGTTGCCCAGCGACAGCCCCGAAACCTGAAAGACCTGGAGAAGATCTGTATGGAGGAGTGGGCCAAATCCCTGCTGCAGTGTGTGCAAACTTGGTCAAGAACTACAGGAAATGTCTGATCTCTGTAACTGCAAACAAAGGTTTCTGTACCAAATATTAATTTCTGTTTTTCTATTGTATCAAATACTTATTTCATGCAATAAAATGCAAATTTATTATGTAAATATTATACAATGTGTTTTTTATTTTTAGATTCTGTCTCACAGTTGAAGTGTATCTATGATAAAAATTACAGACCTCTCCCTTCTTTGTAGGTGAGAAAACTTGCAAATTAGGAAGCGTATCAAATACATATTTTCCCCACTATGTACAACTTAAAGTTTTATTGGTTTATTATTGATAATGCATTCTGAGGACATTTAGGAGAGTTTTTGAGGGGGTTGAATTTATTTATTTTTTTTAAATGTTGCCATTTTGTCATTGAATTGTCTTTCACAGCTCATCCAGACACTCTTATGAACCTAAAAATTACACACACACATTAGCATCATGATACGGTAATATTTGCATTGCATTTCCCAAAACACCACTCTCCTCACGAAGATCTATCAGTTAATACAGTTACAATAAAAATAATGAATCATCCATTGCAAATTATTAGCAAAATTTACAAACTGTTTGTAATAAACCAAATGAGAACAATTTATATAGCTCAACACAACTAATATAGCATGTGGTTTCTCCAAATTCAACACATAATACGACTGAATGACTACTGCAGTCTCATAATTATCCAACAACTTCATGACAAGCATCTTTAGTACTTAGTAGAGATTCTTTGACGGTTTTCAGCTGCTGCAAACGAGAATGCGGCAGCGTTCCTGAGGAGTCTTAGCCAATCCATTGTTTGGGTTCTTGAGGCAGGATACAAAAAGTTGAGAGGAGATCATTACCTTGTGCAATGAAAAGGATGCAAAAAGATGACAATGGTATTAAATGTTCCTAGATACAGTACAGAAAAAAAGTATTTAGTCAGCCACCAATTGTGCAAGTTCTCCCACTTAAAAAGAGAGGCCTGTAATTGACCTCATAGGTAAACCACAACTATGAAAGTCAAAATGAGGAAACAAAACCAGAAAATCACCATGTCCGATTTGGCAAGATTTATTTTGCAAATTATGGTGGAAAATAAGTATTTGGTCACCTAATAACCTGCAAGATTTCTGGCTCTCACAGACCTATAGCTTCTTCAAGAGGCTCCTCAGTCTTCCACTCATTACCTGTAGTAATGGCACCTGTTTGAACTTATCAGTATAAAAGACACCTGTCCACAACCTCACACAGTCACACTACAAACTCCACTATGGTGAAGACCAAAGAGCTGTCAAAGGACACCAGAAACAAAATTGTAGCCTTGACCAGGCTGGGAAGACTGAATCTCCAATAAGCAAGCAGCTTGGTGTGATGAAATCAACTGTGGGAGCAATAATAAGAAAATGGAAGACATACAAGACCACTAATAATCTCCCTCGATCTGGGGCTCCACGTAAGATCTCAACCCGTGGGGTCAAAATGATCGCAAGAATGGTGAGCAAAAATCCCAGAACCACACGGGGGGACCTAGTGAATGACCTGCCTAGAGCTGGGACCACCGTAACAAAGGCTACCATCAGTAACACACTACACCGCCAGGGACTCGGATCCTGCAGTGCCAAACGTATCCACCTGCTTAAGCCAGTACATGTTCGGGCCCATCTGAAGTTTGCTAGAGAGCATTTGGATTATCCAGAAGAGTATTGGTAAAATGTCATATGGTCTCATGAAACCAAAGTAGAACTGTTTGGTAGAAACAAAACTCTTTGTGTTTGGATGCAACTCAGCATTCTGTCTCCTCCAAAGAACAAACCATACCTACTGTGAAGCATGGGGGTGGCAACATCATGCTTTGCGGCTGTTTCTCTGCAAAGGGACCAGGACGACTGATCCGTGTGCATGAAAGAATGAATGGGGCCATATATCATGAGATTTTGAGTGCAAACCTCCTTCCATCAGCAAGGGCATTGAAGATGAAAGGTGGATAAGTCTTTCAGCATGATAATGATCCCAAGCACACTGCCAGGGCAACGAAGGAGTGGCTTCGTAAGAAGCATATGAAGGTCATGGAGTAGCCTAGCCAGTCTGCAGATCTCAACCCCATAGAAACCTTTGGAGGGAGTTGAAAGTCCATGTTGCCCAGTGACAGGCCCAAAACATCACTGCTCTAGAGGAAATCTGCAAGGAGGAATGGGCCAACATACCACCAACAGTGTGTGCCACACTTGTGAAGACTTACAGAAAAGGTTTGACCTCTGTCATTGCCAACAAAGGATATATAACAAAATATTGAGATGAACTTTTGTTAATGACCAAATACTTATTTTCTCTAAGCCACAAAGAAATGTGAATAGCGGCACCAGTGTTAAAACATATAATCCTTTGTACGGAGGAGTTGAGCTGAATTATAGAGCCTTTATCAGCATAAATGTCCAATTTGGAGGTGCTCAGCATATATCAACATGTAGATATGAATGATTCAGAAAAAAGAATGCAGCACTCACCATAGCAGCCTGAATGAATAGTCCTTTATTTTGTGACTATCATCTTAGATGGTAAGGTGCATCAGCGGGTAGAGGTGTGCTGGAAGAGAGGACACCTATGATGTCAATTACAGGCCTCTTTCATCTTTTTAAGTGGGAGAAATTGCAGAATTGGTGGCTGACTAAATACTTTTTTTCCCCACTATATACAGTTAAAGGCATAGTTAGGTAGATCAAAGTTAAAGCAACACTGCCTGAGGAGGCAGATGGTCAATAACGCTCAAGTGATAGTAAAAGACCTGCAGCAAGATTTGGTGGCAACAGGCACTGAGATGTAGTTTGCACAGTAAGGAGCATACTAAACACTGTAAATAAGACAGAAATAGCACTCTTAGGCTACTTTCACACTAGCGTCGGGAACAACCCGTCGCTGTGCGTCGGGCCGACGTTCCCGACGCTAGCGTGGTCTCCGCCGCACAACGGGGGCAGCGGATGCATTTTTCCCACGCATCCGCTGCCCCATTGTGAGGTGCGGGGAAGTGCGGGGAGGTGGGGGCGGAGTTCCGGCCGCGCATGCGCGGTCGGAAAAAGCGGACCGTCGGGAGCAAAAAACGTTACATGTAACGTTTTTTTCTCCCGACGGTCGCTACCACACGCCCAAGCGTCGCAAAACGGACGCAACGTTTGGCAATGCGTCGCAAATGCGTCGCTAATGTTAGTCTATGACGAAAAAACGTATCCAGCAAGAACTTTTGCTGGATGCGTATTTTCAGCAAAACGACACATTTGCGACGTATTGCAGTTAACGCTAGTGTGAAAGTAGCCTTATACACGAAAGAAAACCATTTCAATAAGCCACAGAAGTTTTTGTTCTGTGGAGCAATGGAGCAAAGCTGGAACTTATCAGGCCTACAGTCAGTGGTAAGTCTGAAGGAAGAATGAAACATACACTGAAAGAACATTTGCCTACAGTGAAGCATGGTGGTGACTTTCTGATTCTCTGGTGCTGCTTTGCTTCCCCTGACACTGGAACTTTGCAGTCAGGGCCGTATTTGCCACTAGGCACGTGAGGGCACGTGCCTAGGGCGCGAGGATGCGTGGGGCGGCACCTGAGCAAGGTTTTTTTTTTAAAGCTGGGGTTCGCCCACCCCCCTCAACCCTCCCCCCTCAATCCTAATCCCCCCACCACCTCCTCCCCACCTCCTTGAAGACGATATACTCACCCTCCTCCAGCGGTGCCTGGTCTCAGCGCCGGCAGCAAGTCCTGTGCTCAGCGGTCACGTGGTACCGCTCATTAAGGTGATGAATATGGACATATATTCATGACATTAATGAGCGGTACCATGTGACCATTCACACAGGAAGAAGCTTCGGAGTCGGGACAGAGGTGCAAGAGGAAGAGTCCGTTCAGCGAGCTGTGAGGAGGGTGACTATGACGGGTGGGGGAGGAGATGGGGGAGCCACGCATACAAGGATGGGAGGGGGGAACGGAGCCACGCATACAAGGATGGGAGGAGGGGGGAACGGAGCCACGCATACAAGGATGGGAGGAGGTGGGGGAATGAAGCCATGCATACAAGGATGGGAGGAGGGTGAGGGAACGGACCCACGCATACAAGGATGGGAGGAGGGGGGAACGGACCCACGCATACAAGGATGGGAGGATGGGGGAGCGAAGCCACGCATACAAGGATGGGAGGAGGGGGGGACGGAGCCACGCATACAAGGATGGGAGGAGGTGGGGGAATGAAGCCATGCATACAAGGATGGGAGGAGGGTGAGGGAACGGACCCACGCATACAAGGATGGGAGGAGGGGGGAACGGACCCACGCATACAAGGATGGGAGGATGGGGGAGCGAAGCCACGCATACAAGGATGGGAGGAGGGGGGACGGAGCCACGCATACAAGGATGGGAGGAGATGGGGGGAATGGAGCCACGCATACAAGGATGGGAGGAGGTGGGGGAACGGAGCCATGCATACAAGGAGGTGAGGGGGGAATGGAGCCACGCATACAATGATGGGAGGAGGGGGAGCAGAGCCACGCATACAAAGATGGGAGGAGGGGGAGCAGAGACACGCATACAAAGATGGGAGGAAAGGAGAGCAGAGCCACGCATACAAAGATGGGAGGAGGGGGGAGCAGAGCCACGCATACAAGGATGGGAGGAGGGGGAGCAGAGCCACGCATACAAAGAAGGGAGGAGGGGGAGCAGAGCCACGCATACAAGGATGGGAGGAGGGAGAGCAGAGCCACGCATACAAAGATGGGAGGAGGGAGAAGCAGAGCCATGCATACGAGGATGGAAGGAGGGGGGAGCAGAGCCACGCATACAAAGATGGGAGGAGGGGGAGCAGAGCCATGCATACAGGATGGGAGGGGGGTGAGACGAGCCATGCATACAGGATGGGAGGGGGGGAGATGAGCCATGCATACAGGATGGGAGGGGGGATGAGATGAGCCATACATACAGGATGGGAGGGGGGAGATGAGCCATGCATACAAGATGGGAGGGGGGCATTATACAGTATGGAGCATCATGTGGGGTCATTATACAGTATTGAGCATCATGCGGGGTCATCATACAGTATGGAGCATCATGTGTGGCCATTATACAGTATAGACCACTGTGTGGCCATTATACAGTATAGAGCACTGTGTGGCCATTATACAGTATTGAGCATCATGTGTGTCCATCATACAGTATGGAGCATCATGTGTGGCCATTATACAGTATAGAGCACTGTGTGGCCATTATACAGTATTGATCATCATGTGTGGCCATTATACAGTATGGAGCATCATGTGTGGCCATTATACAGTATAGAGCACTGTGTGGTCATTATACAGTATGGAACACTGTGTGGCCATTATACAGTATGGAGCATCATGTGTGGCCTTTATACAGTATGGAGCACTGTGTGGCCATTATACAGTATGGAGCACTGTGTGGCCATTATACAGTATGGTGCACTGTGGCCATTATACAGTATGGAGCATCATGTGTGGCCATTATACAGTATGGAGCACTGTGTGGCCATTATACAGTATAGAGCACTGTGTGGCCATTATACTGTAAGCAGCATCATCTAACGCATCGGGTATTCTAGAATATGTATGTAGTTTATTTATGAAGATTTTAGAATAATACATTGAATACACAGGATTCAGCTGATTGTTCGCGGCCAGCTATGTAGTATAATACAGCCTACGTAGTAAATAGCACAGCCACATAGTATATTTCACAGCCACATAGTATATAGCACAGCCCACGTAGTATATTGCACAGCCCACGTAGTATATAGCACAGCCCACGCAGTATATTGCACAGCCCACATAGTACATTGCACAGCCCACGTAGTATATTGCACAGCCCACGTATTATATTGCACAGCCCACGTAGTATATTGCACAGCCCACGTATTATATTGCACAGCCCACGTATTATATTGCACAGCCCACGTAGTATATTGCACAGCCCACGTATTATATTGCACAGCCCACGTAGTATATTGCACAGCCCACGCAGTACATAGCAATGTGGGAATCATATCCCTGTTAAAAAAAAAGAATTAAAATAAAAAATAGTTATATACTCACCTTCCGTTGGCCCCGGATCCAAGCAAAGCGGTTACCGACGCTCCTCGGGCTCTCCGGACCCAAGAGTGCATTGCGGTCTCGCGAGATAATGACGTAACGGTCTCGAGAGACCGCTACGTCATCATCTCGCGAGACCGCAATGCATGGAGCAGTCACCGGAGCATCGCGAGGAGTGGGAAAGGCCGGTTCTGGATCCAAGGGGCCGACAGACGGTGAGTATATAACGATTTTTTATTTTTTTAATTATTTTTAACATTAGATCTTTTAACTATTGATGCCGCATAGGCAGCATCAATAGTTAAAAGTTGGTCACACAGGGTTAATAGCAGCGGTAACGGAGTGCGTTACACCGCGGCATAACGTGGTCCATTACTGCTGCAATTAACCCTGTGTGAGCGCTGACTGGAGGGGAGTATGGAACGGGCACTGACTGCAGGGAGGAAGGAGCGGCCATTTTGCCGCCGGACTGTGCCCGTCGCTGATTGGTCGTGGCTGTTTCCGTGACAGACAGACAGACAGAAGGACAGACGGAAGTGACCCTTAGACAATTATATAATAGATTGAGCATCATGTGGGGTCGTTATACAGTATGGAGCACTGTGTGGCCATATTTTTTTGCTTATAATTATTGTTTAGTAAACAGTGTGATCAGCAGTACTAAATGGGTGTGGTTGGGGAGTGGATATGGGTGTGACTAGTTGTGAAATGGGTGTGGTCAGAGGCATGGCATAAAATTTGCCCCTCTTTCCCTTCTTCAAAAGTGGGAGGTATGGTACCGCATTTGCCGGATCACAGCAAGTGCCGCAAGTCCCATAGGGAATGAATGAGTCCGAACGCAGTGTTGCTGTAAGTGATCCGTTACACGGAAGATGCGGAAAAACTGCCGGATCTGCTGCAAAAGGCTACTTTCACATCAGCGATTTTTGCCAAAATCACTGCCGATAGTGTCATACTCACCAAAGGGGGAGGCAGCACTAAAAGTGCCTAGGGCAGCAGAAACTCTAAATACGGCCCTGCCTGCAGTGTATAGATGAGGAGATGGATTCAATCAAGTTTCAGGAAATCCTAGGAGAAAACTTCTCGCCTTCTGTCGGGAAGCTGAAGCTTTGACGTCATTGAACCAAAGAAAAGACCAATGATCACAAGCTTTCCTCGGGTCCAACAAGAAAGAGCCCAGAAAGTTTCTGGAGTGACTGTTACACGTTCCTGACTTGAACCAAAAATTTGGATTTGAAGAAGACATCTGGATACAGCAGGCAAACCTCAGAATATTAATGGACTGGAAGCTATTGTCCATGACAAATGAGCCAAGATATTACTTAGAAATTAGAACACAGCACCTTATGGGGAGAACAGGGTCAGCATTACCCATACATGATGCGCACGTCTCAGCCAAGTAGTCCTTTTTAGCATAAAGTCCAGTATCCAAAAATGAAAAAGACAGCGCCTCTCACGTTGGTGAAATAAATCACGCTTTATTCTGCCTTCTGTGGCGACGTTTCGATCCCAAAGATCTTTTTCAAGCACTTGCTTGATAAAGATCTTTAGGATCGAAACGTGACTCGCCATAGAAGGCAGAATAAAGCGTGATTTATTTCACCAACATGAGAGGCGCTGTCTTTTTCATTTTTGAATGAGCCATGATGGCTCAGGAACGCTGCCAGAAGCTGGTTTCTGGCTATACATCTTGTTTGCAGCAGGTTGCAACAACCTAAATGTGGTCTATTAAATAATAAAGATGCTTGTTATGAAGGAGCTAAATAATTCAGAGACTACAATAGTCATAAAAAAAATGGCATTTTGTGTTGAATTTCAATAAACCATTTGTTAAATTAATGTTGAGCTATTTACAGTTTGTAAATTTTTCTAACAAACCTAATTTGCGATGGAGGTTGAATAACTTTGAGCACAACTACATATGAAAGAATTGGAATAATACTGTTAACTGTTCAGGTATCCTTATCATTTTTGTAAGAAATGTATAGTTTTCATTATAGAATAGTCTAATATGAAGTTGAATTTATGGTATTTAAGAAAACCATTGCAATTTATGCAGGGTTGATAATTGAAGGGAGACCTACATTTTTGTAGAATCAGTACCAGATGTAAAATGCTGATTCTTGGAAGGTCAACCAGTGTTCTTTTATACTTTGCTTGTTGAAGATATAGAAATGACAGTGTTTCCTAGAATCTAGAGCATACGCTTGGGAAGAGTTATTTTATAGGAAAACTGCCCCCACAAAGAAGCGTAAAAGCTGTAAAGAAGTTATAGTGAGATAGTGGAAAAAAACAGCAAAACTGGTCAATGTAGAAAGGAATAGTTACAGCTTTCTAAAGAGAAGAAAATTATTATAGGTGAAAAAGACAAAACAAAAATATAATAAAACAAATACTAAAATTACATTAAAAACACTCCTCAACATTGAAAAGCTGTGGAGGCATGAAAATCACGGTATCAATAGACATGTTAATGATGTGCAGTTGAAGAAACATTGGAAACAAAATAAATTCAAAACATCTAAATGTATTCAGTATCAAGTCATATTTTATTCAGTGTTCATGCCTTAGCATCTTATCAATGAGGTTATTAATGGTTATCTGAGGAATGTTCTGCTGCTCTGAATGCACTTGGGCGCACAAAATCTGATGTTGGTAGCTCCTTTTACAATTGATGACCAATTATACAGGGAAGGAAATAAGTATTTGATCCCTTGCTGATTTTGTAAGTTTGCCCACTGACAAAGACACGAACAGTCTATAATTTTAAAGGTAGGTTAATTTTAACATTGTGAGATATAATATAAAAAATACATTTCAGAAAATCACATTGTATAAATTATATAAATGTATTTGCATTTTGCAGTGAGAAATAAGTATTTGATCCCTCTGGCAAACAAGACTTAATACTTGGTGGTAAAACCTTTGTTGGCAAGCGCAGCAGTCAAACCTTTTTCAGACGGTCAAAATAGCCAAGCAATCCGCACTATTCTATCCAGTGTAATAAACTGAAAAATCTACAGTATGTATTGGCTGCTACCAATCTCTACATCGTGTATTTTTTTGTTTTCTCTGGCTAGGTATCAAATTATTTAGAAAAGCTCCAGTCACTGGAAAGCCGAAATAAAGAACTCTTTAGAATCCTGTAAAATGCCAAACTTGAACTCTTTGGAAGACAAACTAACTACTGTGTACTGGGGTGTTTTTACCTAGAACAACATGCATAGTCATTTTAGTCAAAATGTTTGGTGAGGTACTGTCATGTATATACAAACTTAGTGGAAATCAACAATCACATTAAACCCACAAACTAGAGACCTCCATAAACATTAGACTATTCTTACAAACCTGCTCATATCAAGAGGTTCAGTTGATCATGTATGGACAAAGTGTGTATGGGGGCAACAACCAACTGATATTCAGAGAAGATGTTGATTGTGGACTACTAATCGCATTGCTCTCCCAGACATTAACCGCCAGAAGAGGTGTCTGTTGGCGGTTTCTCATACAGTTGTGCTTAAAAGTTTACGTACCCTTGCAGAAATTTTGCTTTCTTGTCCTTTTTTCAGAGAATGTGAATGATAACTGTTATGACCCCAATGGCGAGGGTCTCAGAGGAACGTGGAAGTCTGCAGAATACAAAAATCCAGCTCATAGGGCAGTGGTAACTGGGTTGACCATATATCTACTCCTAACGCCAACACTAGAAGTAGCCGGGGATCATTCCTACGTTGATTCTAGATGACACGCGCCAGCCGGAGAATCTAGCTACCCCTAGTAGAGGAAAACAAAGACCTTTCTTGCCTCCAGAGAAGGGGACCCCAAAGCTGGATAGAAGCCCCCCACAAATATAATGACGGTGAGGTAAGAGGAAATGACAAACACAGAAATGAACCAGGTTTAGCACAGAGAGGCCCGCTTACTGATAGCAGAATAAAGAAAGGTAACTTATATGGTCAACAAAAACCCTATCAAAATCCACACTGGAAATTCAAGAACCCCCGAACCGTCTAACGGTCCGGGGGGAGAACACCAGCCCCCTAGAGCTTCCAGCAAAGGTCAGGATATAGATTAGGAACAAGCTGGACAAAAATACAAAACCAAAACAAATAGCAAAAAGCAAAAGGCAGACTTAGCTGATATAACTGGAACCAGGATCAGTAGACAAGAGCACAGCAGACTAGCTCTGATAACTACGTTGCCAGGCATTGAACTGAAGGTCCAGGGAGCTTATATAGCAACACCCCTAACTAACGACCCAGGTGCGGATAAAAGGAATGACAGAAAAACCAGAGTCAAAAAACTAGTAACCACTAGAGGGAGCAAAAAGCAAATTCACAACAGTACCCCCCCCTTAGTGAGGGGTCACCGAACCCTCACCACGACCACCAGGGCGATCAGGATGAGCGGCATGAAAAGCACGAACTAAATCGGCCGCATGAACATCAGAGGCGACCACCCAGGAATTATCCTCCTGACCATAGCCCTTCCACTTGACCAGGTACTGAAGCCTCCGCCTGGAGAGGCGAGAATCCAAGATCTTCTCCACCACGTACTCCAACTCGCCCTCAACCAACACCGGAGCAGGAGGCTCAGCAGAAGGAACTACAGGCACAATGTACCGCCGCAACAAGGACCTATGAAATACATTGTGAATAGCAAACGACACAGGAAGATCCAGACGAAAAGATACAGGATTAAGGATTTCCAATATCTTGTAAGGCCCAATAAAACGAGGTTTAAATTTGGGAGAGGAGACCTTCATAGGAACAAAGCGGGAAGAAAGCCATACCAAATCCCCAACGCGTAGTCGGGGACCCACACCGCGGCGGCGGTTGGCAAAGCGCTGAGCCTTCTCCTGTGACAACTTCAAGTTGTCCACCACATGATTCCAGATCTGCTGCAACCTATCCACCACATAATCCACCCCAGGACAGTCAGAAGGCTCCACATGACCCGAAGAAAAGCGAGGATGGAAACCAGAGTTGCAGAAAAAAGGCGAAACCAAGGTGGCGGAACTAGCCCGATTATTAAGGGCAAACTCAGCCAACGGCAAGAATGTCACCCAATCGTCCTGATCAGCAGAGACAAAACACCTCAAATAAGCCTCCAAAGTCTGATTGGTTCGCTCCGTCTGTCCATTAGTCTGAGGATGGAAAGCAGACGAAAACGACAAATCAATGCCCATCCTACTACAAAAGGATCGCCAGAACCTGGAAACGAACTGGGATCCTCTGTCTGACACAATATTCTCAGGGATGCCGTGCAAACGAACCACGTTCTGGAAAAACACAGGAACCAGATCGGAAGAGGAAGGCAGCTTAGGCAAAGGAACCAAATGGACCATCTTGGAGAAGCGATCACATATCACCCAGATAACGGACATGCCCTGAGATAGCGGAAGATCAGAAATGAAATCCATGGAGATATGTGTCCAAGGTCTCTTCGGGACAGGCAAGGGCAAGAGCAAACCGCTGGCACGAGAACAGCAAGGCTTAGCTCGAGCACAAGTCCCACAGGACTGCACAAATGACCGCACATCTCTTGACAAGGAAGGCCACCAAAAGGACCTGGCCACCAGATCTCTGGTGCCAAAAATTCCCGGGTGACCTGCCAACACCGAGGAATGAACCTCGGAAATGACTCTGCTGGTCCACTTATCCGGGACAAACAGTCTGTCAGGTGGACAAGACTCAGGCCTATCAGCCTGAAATCTCTGCAACACACGTCGCAGATCCGGAGAAATAGCTGACAAGACAACTCCATCTTTAAGAATACCAACAGGATCAGCGACTCCAGGAGCATCAGGCACAAAGCTCCTAGAAAGAGCATCGGCCTTCACATTCTTTGAACCTGGTAAATACGAGACAACAAAATCAAAGCGGGAGAAAAACAATGACCAGCGGGCCTGTCTCGGATTAAGGCGTTTAGCAGACTCGAGATACATCAGATTTTTGTGATCAGTCAAGACCACCACACGATGCTTAGCACCCTCGAGCCAATGACGCCACTCCTCAAATGCCCATTTCATGGCCAACAACTCCCGATTGCCCACATCATAATTTCGCTCGGCAGGCGAAAACTTCCTAGAGAAAAAGGCACAAGGTTTCATAACAGAGCAACCAGGGCCTCTCTGCGACAAAACGGCCCCTGCCCCAATCTCCGAAGCATCCACCTCAACCTGAAAGGGAAGCGAGACGTCAGGCTGGCACAAAACAGGCGCCGAAGTAAACCGGCGTTTCAACTCCTGGAAAGCCTCCACGGCAGCAGGAGCCCAGTTAGCTACATCGGAGCCCTTCTTGGTCATATCCGTCAAAGGTTTCACAATGCTGGAAAAATTAGCGATAAAACGACGGTAGAAGTTAGCGAAGCCCAAGAACTTCTGAAGACTCTTAACTGACGAGGGCTGAGTCCAATCAAGAATAGCTCGGACCTTGACTGGGTCCATCTCCACAGCAGAAGGGGAAAAAATGAACCCCAAAAAGGGAACCCTCTGTACACCAAAGAGACACTTTGAGCCCTTGACAAACAAAGAATTTTCACGCAAAATTTTAAAGACCAACCTGACCTGCTCCACATGCGAATCCCAATTATCAGAAAAAACCAAAATATCATCCAGATAAACAATCAAAAATTTATCCAGATACTTCCGGAAAATGTCATGCATAAAGGACTGAAAAACTGAAGGCGCATTGGAGAGCCCAAAAGGCATCACCAAGTACTCAAAATGACCTTCGGGCGTATTGAATGCGGTTTTCCATTCATCACCTTGCTTAATGCGCACAAGGTTGTACGCACCACGAAGGTCTATCTTGGTGAACCACTTGGCACCCTTAATCCAGGCAAACAAGTCAGACAACAGCGGTAAAGGATACTGAAATTTGACAGTGATCTTATTTAAAAGCCGATAATCAATACAAGGTCTCAAAGATCCGTCCTTTTTTGCCACAAAAAGAATCCCGCACCAAGAGGGGAAGAAGACGGACGAATATGTCCTTTCTCCAGAGACTCCTTGATATATGAACGCATAGCGGTATGTTCAGGTACCGACAGATTAAACAGTCTTCCCTTAGGAAATTTACTGCCTGGGATCAAATCTATAGCACAGTCACAGTCCCTATGAGGAGGCAGTGCACTGGACTCAGACTCACTGAAGACATCCTGATAATCAGACAAATACTCCGGAACTTCCGAAGGCGTAGACGAAGCAATAGACACAGGCAGGGAATCCCCATGAATACCACGACAGCCCCAACTTGAGACTGACATAGCCTTCCAGTCCAGGACTGGATTATGGGTCTGTAACCATGGCAGCCCTAAAACAACCAAATCATGCATTTTATGTAAAACCAGGAAACGTATCACCTCGCGGTGTTCAGGAGTCATGCACATGGTAACCTGTGTCCAATACTGCGGTTTATTTGCTGCCAATGGTGTAGCATCAATACCCCTAAGAGGAATAGGATTTTCTAATGGTTCAAGAGTAAAACCACAGTGCTTAGCAAATGAGAGATCCATGAGACTCAGGGCAGCACCTGAATCTACAAACGCCATGACAGGATAAGATGACAGTGAGCAAATCAAAGTTACAGACAGAATAAATTTAGGTTGCAAATTACCAACGGTGACAGGACTAACAACCTTAGCTATACGTTTAGAGCATGCTGAGATAACATGTGTAGAATCACCACAGTAGTAGCACAAGCCATTCCGGCGTCTATGAATTTTCCGCTCATTTCTAGTCAGGATTCTATCACATTGCATTAAATCAGGTGTCTGTTCAGACAACACCATGAGGGAATTTGCGGTTTTTCTATCACATTGCACCGAATTAGGTGTCTGTTCAGACAACACCATGAGGGAATTTGCGGTTTTGCGCTCCCGCAACCGCCGGTCAATTTGAATAGCCAGTGCCATAGTATCATTCAGACCTGTGGGAATGGGAAAACCCACCATAACATTCTTAATGGCTTCAGAAAGGCCATTTCTAAAATTAGCGGCCAGTGCACACTCGTTCCAATGTGTCAGTACGGACCATTTCCGAAATTTTTGGCAATACACTTCAGCCTCGTCCTGCCCCTGAGACATAGCCAGCAAGGCCTTTTCTGCCTGAATCTCAAGATTGGGTTCCTCATAAAGTAAACCGAGCGCCAGAAAAAACGCATCAAGATCAGCCAATGCCGGATCTCCTGGCGCCAGCGAAAAAGCCCAATCCTGAGGGTCGCCCCGTAAGAACGAAATAACAATTTTTACTTGCTGAGCAGAATCTCCAGATGAACAGGGTCTCAGGGACAAAAACAATTTACAATTATTCACGAAATTCCTAAACTTAAACCTGTCTCCGGAAAACAGTTCAGGAATCGGTATTTTAGGTTCTGACCTAGGATTTCTGATAACATAGTCTTGTATGCCCTGCACACGAGTAGCCAGCTGGTCCACACTTGTAATCAAGGTCTGGACATTCATGTCTGCAGCAAGCATAGCCACTCTGAGGTAAAGGGGAAGAAGAAAAAAAAAAAAAAACTCAGAATCTTCTTTCTTATAATCCCTCTTCTGCAATGCATTAAACATTTAATACTGGCCTGGCAAACTGTTATGACCCCAATGGCGAGGGTCTCAGAGGAACGTGGAAGTCTGCAGAATACAAAAATCCAGCTCATAGGGCAGTGGTAACTGGGTTGACCATATATCTACTCCTAACGCCAACACTAGAAGTAGCCGGGGATCATTCCTACGTTGATTCTAGATGACACGCGCCAGCCGGAGAATCTAGCTACCCCTAGTAGAGGAAAACAAAGACCTTTCTTGCCTCCAGAGAAGGGGACCCCAAAGCTGGATAGAAGCCCCCCACAAATAATGACGGTGAGGTAAGAGGAAATGACAAACACAGAAATGAACCAGGTTTAGCACAGAGAGGCCCGCTTACTGATAGCAGAATAAAGAAAGGTAACTTATATGGTCAACAAAAACCCTATCAAAATCCACACTGGAAATTCAAGAACCCCCGAACCGTCTAATGGTCCGGGGGGAGAACACCAGCCCCCTAGAGCTTCCAGCAAAGGTCAGGATATAGATTAGGAACAAGCTGGACAAAAATACAAAACCAAAACAAATAGCAAAAAGCAAAAGGCAGACTTAGCTGATATAACTGGAACCAGGATCAGTAGACAAGAGCACAGCAGACTAGCTCTGATAACTACGTTGCCAGGCATTGAACTGAAGGTCCAGGGAGCTTATATAGCAACACCCCTAACTAACGACCCAGGTGCGGATAAAAGGAATGACAGAAAAACCAGAGTCAAAAAACTAGTAACCACTAGAGGGAGCAAAAAGCAAATTCACAACAGATAACACCAAAACCTTTTCTCCACTCATGGTTAGTGGTTGGGTTAAGCCATTTATTGTCAAACTACTATGTTTTCTCTTTTTAAATCATAATGACAACCAAAAACATCCAAATTACCCTGATCAAAAGTTTAGACACCCCATTTTTTAATACCGTGCATTGCCCCCTCTGATATCAATGACAGCTTTATTATTATTATTATTTATTTATATAGCACCATTAATTCCATGGTGCTGTACATGAGAAAGGGGTTACATGCACGGTTATAGATATCGTTTACAGTGACAGACTGGTACAGAGCGGTAGTTGTGGATGAGGTTCTTTATTTTCTCAGATGGTAAAGTGTTGTGGATTCTGTTTGTGGGCTCCCTCTGGTGGTTACTGCTGGTACTGGGTGACTTTGGTGGGTTGCGGCCTTTGGTTTCCACCTGTCCATCAGTGGCTGGGTGTTTCCTATTTTACCTGGCCTTTCTGTCATTCCCTTGCCGGCTATCAATGTATTCAGATGTGCTCTGTTTGGTTCCTGCCTACCTGCTCCCAGATCTTTCAGGATAAGCTAAGTGCTGATTTTCAGTTGTTTGGTTTTTTTGTCCAGCTTGCTTATTATGTCTCTATGCTAGCTGGTAGCTCTAGTGGACTGAGGTTCTCCCCATGTGCCATGAGTTGGCACATGGGTTCTTGTAATCTCAGGATGGTTTTTTTTGATTAGGGTTTTTTGCTGACCGCTCAGTCCCCTTTTGTATCGTTCTGCTTTCTAGTTTACAGCGGGCCTCAATTTGCTAAAACTATATATATCATCTCTATGTGTGTGCCTTCCTCTCATTTCACCGTCAATACATGTGAGGGGGCAACTATATCTTTTGGGGTTCATTCCTCTGGAGGCAAGTGAGGTCTTTATTTTCTCTGCAGTACTAGTTAGCTCTTAGGCTGGTGCGTGGCGTCTAGAACCAACGTAGGCACGCTCCCTGGCTATCTCTAGTTGCGTTTGTCAGGCGTAGGGCAGCGGTCAGCCCAGGTTCCATCACCCTAGAGCTCGTCCGTTATCTATTTGTACTTTGCTTGTCCTGTGCTATCCCTAGCCATTGGGGATTCATGACAGTAAAGCTGCCCACTCTTCTTGGCAAAAAGCCTCCAGTTCCTGTAAATTCCTGGGCTGTCTAGTATGAACTGCATGCTTGAGATCTCCCCAGAGTGGCTCAATGATATTGAGGTCAGGAGACTGAGATGGACACTCCAGAACCTTCACTTTGTTCCGCTGTAGCCAATGACAGGTCGACTTGGCCTTGTGTTTTGGATTGTTGTCATATTGAAATGTCCAAGTGCATCCCATGCACAGTTTCCAGGCTGTTGAGTGCAAATTTGCCTCCAATATTTGCTGATAACATGCTGCATTCATCTTTCCTTCAACTTTGACCAAGTTTCCTGTGCCTTGGTTACCATTGTAAAAGTAAAAAAAAAAAAACACATACTCACATTCCGGTGCCCGGCGTCCGCTTCCCTGCACTCCTCCTGCATCCTGTGTAAGTGCCGGCCATAAAGCAGAGCGGTGACGTCACCGCTCTGCTCTGTGGGAGATGCCGGAGATGTTCAGTGCTGACACAGGATGCAGGAGGAGTGCAGGGAAGCGGACGCCGGGCACCGGAATGTGAGTATGTGTTTTTTTTTTTTACTTTTACAATGGTAACCAGGGTAAACATCGGGTTACTAAGCGCGGCCTTGCGCGGCCAATATAGAGTTTGCCTATGGGGAGTGCATTATACTATAGAGTCTGCCAATAGAGAGTTCATTATACCATATAGTGTCTGCCTATGGGGGGTGCATTATACTATATAGAGTTTGCCTATGGGTAGTGCATTATACTATAGAGTCTGCCTATGGAAAATGCATTATACAAAATAGTCTGCCTATGGGGTGCATTATACTATATAAAGTCTACTTATGGGGGGTGAATTATACTATAGAGAGTCTGCCTATGGGGAGTGCATTATACTATATTAAGGACTATGGTGCATTATACCATATGGAGGCTATCTAGGGGGCCATCATACAGTGTGGAGATTACAGTGAGGGGTCCATCATACAATGTTGGAGCCATCAAACAGTTTGGGGGATACTAAGGGGTCAGTATATATACAGCGAGGGGGCATTATACTGTGTATAAGATAGCATCATACTGTGTATAGGGGAGCTGTACACGGGAAAACACGGGATATTATTAAATGGAAAGTGGGCACTTATTGTTATAGGGGAACTCAGGTTACTGTGACTGTCAAAGGGGCTCACAGGGCAATATTACTTTCCAGGGGACAAACTGTGGGCTGTTTTCTAGGGCACTTGCACCCGGCATTACTATATTATAGAGGGGTGCTTTAGAATTTAGAGGACAAAGAGAACCACACAGTAGGTGCAGTAATAGGGACACATACGGCAGAACAAGCTCAGTATCTGGGTATCAGCAGGATGAAGAGTTTGTGCAGGTTGGGAATAGATGGTGAAGGGGCTGAAAATATGAGACGTGAAACGTGTCTTTGTTGTATTCTCTGCAGCTGAGTCCTGTCTGGAAGAAGGTGTCATGTTGGTCTGGGCCTGATTAAAAAGACGTGAAAAATGAGTGACTCCATCAGAAAGAATGTCAGCAGTAAGTCACCATCTATTACTGCACAGTAAGTAATCACTTATATGTTTTGCAGGACTGCCATCTACCACTGACTATATGGCAGTAATATCCATGTTGGTCTTTATATAGAGACTTTCAGTAACAGAGCAATCATCTCCTACATCCACTATTGAGGTACCTTCACACGAAGGATGAGACATGATCCGCACAATTTCTGACCTGGAGTCACTACATTTCATCTTCTTAGCTTCATATTTTCCAAGGTACTTATTCAAAACTATAGCAATGAGTGAGCAGAACTATGGAGATACTGGGAAACTAGGAGGAAAGTTATCTGCAAAATATGAGTAGTAACCTGTGGTCTTACACGACTGAGCTGCTCTTATTTTGAGAGTCCTTAGCTAGGCCAAAGAGCACAAGATAATTAACCTGTAGCTTTTCATCTATTTAAAGGAATATCCAAGACTTTGTTAAAAAAATGTGCCTAAGCAATAAGAGGTAGGTAGTTGTTACCAGCACAGAGCGAGCACAGACATCCTCCTGCCAACAATTCAGCTGCTTCTGCTGACTTCTTGTCAAAAGAGCAGTGGCTTTTCTTTTGCTTTGCTGACAGGGTGGGGCTGCCAATGTCGAGCTGAATGACAGCCTGCTCCTCGCTGCCTAGTTGAAGAAACTGACTGTCAATCAGAATACATCAAAGTCATGCTCCGTTGACAGAGCAGAGAGGAAAAGAAGCTGCCACTCTGTCGACATGACATTAGCAGAAGCAGCTGAATCTCTGGCAAAAGCGGTCTATGACTGCTCTGTGCCTGCAAGGAACGGCGACAAGCACAAAAAAACAGTAGGTACTGCTGCAACTACCTACCCATTAGTGCTTGGGTACTTATTTTTTACAAAGTCGAGGATATCCCGTTTAAGTGATCGTTCCTATATGTAAATGGAGAGATTCCAATAAGTATATCCATGGGAAAGACTATGCATCTAGTTTTATAAAATCTTAATAATTTGCTAAATTCGGATCATCAATTTAACCCTATTAACCTATTAATGTTACATAAAAATGAATCAGTGATTGGTCCAGCTTGCTTACAGCCTAGTAAAAAATTGCGTTAAAGGCCAACTGGGCGGTAAAATAATGTGAAAGAACAGAAATACTTCCAGTTAGGACACCAAAGACCAGATACTTCAATCTACATTTCACAAAATCATGTTGAGCAATGAAATATTCTAATTGAAAAGACAGTCACGTTCTCCATATATCACTTGCACAAATTATATTTGGAAATTTATAATTGTCCAAAGTCCAAAATGCTCACATCTGGTTTTGCTACAAAGAAGATTAAAAATTCCTAGCTGTCAAATGAAGCTGGAAATCTTAAGGAAAGAAGTCCATCAAAATCCTGAGAAGGCTGAATAGACCCCTTCTTTCATAATTTTTTGGCACAGATTTTCTGAGAAAAAAAATATTTGTTCCATGCCCACTAAAATGATTTGGCTTACGTATTAGATCTACTGATTTCAATTGTGTACATAACGTAAAATATTAAATATCGTACAAATGAGGCACGTCACAATACTCGTGCAGTGTACGTGGACCTTAATTTTGATGTTTGATCCAGTCACATAATCAGGAGGAAATCTGATTCTTCTGAAATTAAATGTGAGAAATTTTGGCATTCATTGTAAATCTGGAATTTTATATATGACAGTATTTCCAGATTTCCAGTAACATTAGCACCAAATTACGTTCCTAAATATTTGTAATAAAAACAATATGTTTGGTGAAAAATCAACATCCTTCAATTATCATCTGCTTCTGAGTCACAGTGTCCAAAGAAATCCCATTAAAAGGACAATTTTCACTAGAGTCCTTCCAGGACCTTTCTGTTATGATCCCAATGGCAGGGGACCTCAAAGATTACAGCAAAGTCTGCAAAACATAAATACCAGCTCATAGGGAAGTGGTAACTAGGCTGACCATATACCTGATCCTAGCGCAAACACTAACAGCAGCCGGGGAACGTGCCTACGTTGATTCTAGACGTCTCGCGCCAGCCGGAGAACTAACTACCCCTATCAGGGAAAATAAGACCTCTCTTGCCTCCAGAGAAAAGACCCCAAAGTAATACAAGCCCCCAACAAATAATAACGGTGAGGTAAGAAGAAAAGACAAACGTAAGAATGAACTAGATTTAGCAAAGAGGCCCACTGATTAATAGCAGAATATAGTAAGAAGACTTATATGGTCAGCAAAAAACCCTGCAAAATATCCACGCTGAATATCCAAGAACCCCCAAACCGACTGACGGTGTGGGGGGAGAATATCAGCCCCCCTAGAGCTTCCAGCAATAACAGGAATCACATATTGTACAAGCTGGACAAAAAATATGAACAATGCAAATGATCAAGAGTACGAAAGCAGGACTTAGCTTATCTTGCAAAGAACCAGGACCTGAAGACAGGAGCAAACAGAAGTGAACTGATTACAACGATGCCAGGCACTGGACTGAGAATCCAGGAAGTTAAAATAGCAACACCCCAGGCCTAACGAAGCAGGTGAGCACAAACCTGGTAAAAGACAATCCAAGTGCCAAATCACTAGTGACCACAAGAGGGAGCCAAAAAGTATAGTTCACAACAGTACCCCCCCTTTAAGGAGGGGTCACCGAACCCTCACCAAGACCACCAGGGCGACCAGGATGAGCAGCGTGGAAGGCACGAACCATATCGGCCGCATGAACATCAGAGGCGGCCACCCAGGAATTATCCTCCTGACCATAGCCCTTCCATTTGACCAAATACTGGAGCCTCCGTCTAGAGAGACGAGAATCCAAGATCTTCTCCACCACGTACTCCAACTCGCCCTCAACCAACACCGGAGCAGGAGGCTCAACAGCAGGAACCACAGGCACAACGTACCGCCGTAACAAAGACCTATGGAACACGTTGTGAATGGCAAACGACACCGGAAGATCCAAACGAAAAGAAACCGGGTTAAGAACTTCCAAAATTTTATAAGGACCAATAAAGCGAGGCTTAAACTTAGGAGAGGAAACCTTCAGAGGGACATACCGAGAAGACAACCAAACCAAATCCCCAACACGAAGTCGGGGGCCCACACCGCGGCGGCGGTTGGCAAAACGCTGAGCCTTCTCCTGTGACAACTTCAAGTTGTCCACCACATGATTCCAAATCCGCTGCAACCTATCCACCACGGAATCCACCCCAGGACAGTCAGAAGACTCAACATGACCCGAGGAGAAACGAGGATGAAAACCAGAGTTGCAGAAAAATGGCGAAACCAAAGTAGCGGAACTAGCCCGATTATTAAGGGCAAACTCCGCCAATGGCAAGAAGGTCACCCAATCATCCTGGTCCGCAGAAACAAAACATCTCAAATAAGCCTCCAGTGTCTGATTAGTTCGCTCCGTTTGACCATTAGTCTGAGGATGGAAGGCAGATGAAAACGACAAATCAATGCCCATCTTAGCACAAAAAGATCGCCAGAATCTGGACACAAACTGGGATCCTCTGTCGGACACGATATTCTCCGGAATGCCGTGTAAACGAACCACATTCTGAAAAAACAAAGGAACCAGATCGGAAGAGGAAGGCAACTTAGGCAAGGGTACCAAATGGACCATCTTGGAAAAACGATCACACACCACCCAGATGACACATTCCCCGAGACACCGGAAGATCAGAAATGAAATCCATGGAAATGTGCGTCCAAGGCCTCTTCGGGACGGGCAAGGGCAAAAGCAACCCGCTAGCACGAGAACAACAAGGCTTAGCCCGAGCACAAGTCCCACAGGACTGCACAAATGACCGCACATCCTGTGACAAGGAAGGCCACCAAAAGGACCTAGCCACCAAATATCGGGTACCAAAAATTCCCGGATGCCCTGCCAACACCGAGGAATGAACCTCGGAAATGACTCTGCTGGTCCATTTATCAGGAACAAACAGTCTGTCGGGTGGACACGAGTCAGGTCTACCAGCCTGAAATCTCTGCAACACACGTCGCAAATCCGGAGATATGGCCGACACGATCACTCCCTCTTTAAGAATACCCGCTGGCTCTGAGACTCCAGGAGAGTCAGGCACAAAGCTCCTAGAGAGAGCATCAGCCTTAACATTCTTCGAACCAGGCAGGTATGAGACCACAAAGTCAAAATGAGAGAAAAACAATGACCAACGAGCCTGTCTAGGATTCAGGCGCTTAGCAGACTCGAGATACATCAGATTTTTGTGATCAGTCAAGACCACAACACGATGCTTAGCACCCTCGAGCCAATGACGCCACTCCTCAAATGCCCACTTCATGGCCAACAACTCCCGATTACCAACATCATAGTTCCGCTCAGCAGGCGAAAACTTCCTAGAGAAAAAGGCACATGGTCTCATCACAGAACAACCAGAGCCTCTCTGAGACAAAACAGCCCCAGCACTGATCTCAGAAGCATCCACTTCAACCTGAAAGGGAAGTGAGACATCAGGCTGGCACAAAACAGGCGCCGAAGTAAACCGGCGCTTCAGCTCCTGGAAGGCCTCCACGGCTGCAGGAGCCCAATTAGCCACATCAGAACCCTTCTTGGTCATATCCGTCAAAGGTTTAACAACGCTAAAAAAATTAGCGATAAAGCGACGGTAGAAATTAGCGAACCCCAAGAACTTCTGAAGACTCTTAACAGACGTGGGCTGAGTCCAATCATGAATAGCTCGGACCTTGACTGGGTCCATCTCCACGGCAGAAGGGGAGAAAATAAAACCCAAAAAGGAAACCTTCTGCACTCCAAAGAGACACTTTGAGCCCTTCACAAACAAAGCGTTATCACGCAAAACCTGAAACACCATCTTGACCTGCTTTACATGAGAATCCCAATCATCCGAGAAAACCAGAATATCATCAAGATACACAATCAAAAATTTATCCAGATACTTCCGGAAGATATCATGCATAAAGGACTGAAACACTGAAGGGGCATTAGAGAGCCCAAAGGGCATCACCAAGTATTCAAAATGACCTTCGGGCGTATTGAATGCAGTTTTCCATTCATCTCCCTGCCTAATGCGCACAAGGTTGTACGCACCACGAAGATCTATCTTGGTGAACCACTTGGCGCCCTTAATCCGAGCAAACAAGTCTGACAATAGCGGCAACGGATACTGAAACTTAACAGTGATTTTATTCAGAAGCCGATAGTCTATACAAGGTCTCAAAGACCCGTCTTTCTTGGCCACAAAAAAGAATCCCGCACCGAGAGGGGAAGAGGATGGACGAATATGCCCCTTCTCCAAAGACTCCTTGACATAAGAACGCATCGCGGCATGCTCGGGTACAGACAAATTAAATAATCGTCCCTTAGGAAATTTACTGCCAGGAATCAAATCTATAGCGCAGTCACAGTCCCTATGAGGAGGAAGAGCACTGGACCTGGACTCACTGAATACATCCTGATAGTCACACAAATACTCAGGAACTTCTGAAGGAGTAGAAGTAGCAATAGACACCGGCGAAGAATCGCAATGAATTCCCTGACAACCCCAACTTGAGACAGACATAGCCTTCCAATCCAAAACAGGACTATGGGTCTGTAACCATGGCAGACCTAAAACGACCAAATCATTCATTTTATGCAGAACAAGAAAACGAATCACCTCCCGATGTTCAGGAGTCTTGCACATGGTCACTTGTGTCCAATACTGCGGTTTATTTTCCGCCAGTGGCGTAGCATCAATTCCTCTGAGAGGAATCAGAACCTTTAAAGGCTCCAGGACAAAACCGCAGCGCTTGGCAAACGACAAGTCCATAAGACTCAGGGCAGCACCTGAATCCACAAATGCCATAACAGGGTAGGAAGACAATGAACAAATTAAAGTCACAGACAAAATAAATTTAGGCTGCAAATTACCAATGGTGACAGGACTGACAACCTTGGTTAGGTGTTTAGAGCATGCTGATATAACATGTGTAGAATCACCACAGTAAAAACACAGCCCATTCTGACGTCTATGATTTTGTCGTTCGGTTCTAGTCAGGATTCTATCGCATTGCATTGAGACAGGTGTCTGTTCAGACAACACCGCCAGAGGTTTAGCGGATTTGCGCTCCCGCAAACGCCGATCAATCTGAATAGCCAGCGCCATAGAATCATTCAGACTTGTAGGAATTGTAAAACCCACCATCACATTCTTAATGGCTTCAGAAAGGCCATTTCTGAAATTTGCGGCCAGAGCACATTCATTCCATCGAGTAAGCACGGACCATTTCCGAAATTTTTGGCAGTACACCTCAGCTTCATCCTGGCCCTGAGAGATGGCCAGTAGAGCTTTTTCTGCCTGAATTTCAAGATTAGGCTCCTCATAAAGCAATCCGAGCGCCAGAAAAAACGCATCAACATCCGCCAATGCAGGATCTCCTGGCGCTAACGAGAAAGCCCAATCCTGAGGGTCGCCACGCAAGAAGGAGATAATAATTTTAACTTGCTGAGCTGAATCTCCAGACGAACGAGGTTTCAAAGATAGAAACAATTTACAATTATTCCTAAAATTCCTAAATTTAAATCGATCTCCAGAGAACAGCTCAGGAATAGGTATTTTAGACTCTGACATAGGACTGCTAACAACAAAATCCTGAATGCCCTGCACACGTGCAGCAAGCTGATCCACACTAGTAATCAAGGTCTGAACATTCATGTCTGCAGCAAAGCTTCAAGCCACTCAGAGATAAAGGGGAGGAAGAAAAAAAAAAAAAAAAAACTCAGAACTTCTTTTCTTTTAATCCCACTTCAGCAATGCATTAACTATTTATTGGCCTGGCATACTGTTATGATGCCAATGGCAGGGGACCTCAAAGATTACAGCAAAGTCTGCAAAACATAAATACCAGCTCATAGGGAAGTGGTAACTAGGCTGACCATATACCTTATCCTAGCGCAAACACTAACAGCAGCCGGGGAACGTGCCTACGTTGATTCTAGACGTCTTGCGCCAGCCGGAGAACTAACTACCCCTATCAGGGAAAATAAGACCTCTCTTGCCTCCAGAGAAAAGACCCCAAAGTAATACAAGCCCCCAACAAATAATAACGGTGAGGTAAGAAGAAAAGACAAACGTAAGAATGAACTAGATTTAGCAAAGAGAGGCCCACTGACTAATAGCAGAATATAGTAAGAAGACTTATATGGTCAGCAAAAAACCCTGCAAAATATCCACGCCGAATATCCAAGAACCCCCAAACCGACTGACTGTGTGGGGGGAGAATATCAGCCCCCCTAGAGCTTCCAGCAATAACAGGAATCACATATTGTACAAGCTGGACAAAAAATATGAACAATGCAAATGATCAAGAGTACGAAAGCAGGACTTAGCTTATCTTGCAAAGAACCAGGACCTGAAGACAGGAGCAAACAGAAGTGAACTGATTACAACGATGCCAGGCACTGGACTGAGAATCCAGGAAGTTAAAATAGCAACACCCCAGGCCTAACGAAGCAGGTGAGCACAAACCTGGTAAAAGACAATCCAAGTGCCAAATCACTAGTGACCACAAGAGGGAGCCAAAAAGTATAGTTCACAACACCTTTCACACAGTGACACCACAGTTCTGATTTAGAATGAGAAGTCGCATACAGCTTCAATACACTCCACGTCAGTTTTCCGAAACGCACGTCGGGGTGCACAGGTACGGGACTCGGCGACCCTTAAAGATATATTACGAATATTTTGTTGTGCCTCCCTTTGTCACTTTGCACTTTATTGCAGCTGTGGATTTGTATACAGAGACCATTACCGTATTTTTCGGACTATAAGACGCAGACTCCAAATTTGGGAGGAAAGTGTGGGTGCGTCTTATAGTACGGATATAGCATGTGGGGAGGGGGGCAGCAGTGAGTGGGATCGCACTGTTATCCCACTTCAGGATGTCCCCGCTGCCCGGAATCAGCTGCTGGGGAAAGCACATGGCCCCGCTGATTAAGTGCAGTGAATATTTATTAGCGGCTCCCCGCCCACAGATCAGCTGAGCGGTGAGCCAGGAGCAGCAAATGAATGCTGCACTTAAGCAGCGACACACATGGCTTCCTCAGCGCTGACTCCTGCAGCAGCTGGGGAGATTTGTGTGTCCTGGGGAGGAGGCAGCAGCAGGGGCCAGAGGAGAGAGGAGATCGCTGCGTACCTGCCTGCCATGCTTGGACGCCGAGTGTTGTGCACAAACAGGACCTGTGATGATGTCAGAAGTGGGCGGGCTGGAGCAACACATGGCAGCTCAGAGCCCTCCCTCTTCTTGACATCATCACAGGTCCTTCAGGCTCCCCACTAGAATCTGCAGCTTCCTCATAACCTGTGCTGTGGAGAGGCAACAAGAAGGAGGGCTCTGTGTGCAGTCATGGGATGCTTTTACCTCACCACAGTGGCTGGCAGGCTGCCACAATTAAGAGGTTAGGCTTTACAATACACAATAAAGCACTCTGCCACTCCTGTGGTGAACTATAACTCCCAGCATGTCATAGGATCTGCAGGACATGCTGGGAGTTATAGTTCTCCCATGGGATTTTAAAGCAGCACTCCAGTGCTATTTTGCAGTGCTGGAGTGGTGCTTTCAATATAAGCCCTGTGCCCCCATTCTTATACTCACCCTCCAGCATCTTCATATAGTACTGTACAGACACCACACTGGTCCCGCAGCTTCCAACATAATAACATACTATTATATATAATAACACCACATATAATAGTATGTTATTTATGTTATTAAATATTTTACCACATTTTTTTGCTTCAAATATTTGTTTTCCCTATTTTCCACCTCTAAAACCTGGGTGCGCCTTATAGTCCGGTGCGTCCTATAGTCCGAAAAATACGGTATATGGTCCTTTTTTCTGCAGGAGTCTTGCACATAAGCACTTTTTTTTAGCACTTCTATCTTGTTATACACTGAATGTGTTACTTACATTATATGTACACTATATTTTGAGCTTTTTTATATTTATTTTTAATTTCACCTTTTTGGAATGCACAACTGAGTAGTATTTTCCTAATAAGATTTTTGGGTCTGCTGTTACCGATTATATCATATATATATATATATATATATATATATATATATATATATATATATACACTCACTGGCCACTTTATTAGGTACACCTGTCCAACTTCTTGTTAACACTTAATTTCTAATCAGCCAATCACATGGCGGCAACTCAGTGCATTTAGGCATGTAGACATGGTCAAGACAATCTCCTGCAGTTCAAACCGAGCATCAGTATGGGGAAGAAAGGTGATTTGAGTGCCTTTGAACGTGGCATGGTTGTTGGTGCCAGAAGGGCTGGTCTGAGTATTTCAGAAACTGCTGATCTACTGGGATTTTCACGCACAACCATCTCTAGGGTTTACAGAGAATGGTCCGAAAAAGAAAATAAAATCCAGTGAGCGGCAGTTCTGTGGGCGGAAATGCCTTGTTGATGCCAGAGGTCAGAGGAGAATGGGCAGACTGGTTCGAGCTGATAGAAAGGCAACAGTGACTCAAATCGCCACCCGTTACAACCAAGGTAGGCCTAAGAGCATCTCTGAACACACAGTGCGTCGAACTTTGAGGCAGATGGGCTACAGCAGCAGAAGACCACACCGGGTACCACTCCTTTCAGCTAAGAACAGGAAACTGAGGCTACAATTTGCACAAGCTCATCGAAATTGGACAGTAGAAGATTGGAAAAACGTTGCTTGGTCTGATGAGTCTCGATTTCTGCTGCGACATTCGGATGGTAGGGTCAGAATTTGGCGTAAACAACATGAAATCTTTGGGATGTGGTGGAACGGGAGATTCGCATCAGGGATGTGCAGCCGACAAATCTGCGGCAACTGTGTGATGCCATCATGTCAATATGGACCAAAATCTCTGAGGAATGCTTCCAGCACCTTGTTGAATCTATGCCACGAAGAATTGAGGCAGTTCTGAAGGCAAAAGGGGTCCAACCCGTTACTAGCATGGTGTACCTAATAAAGTGGCCAGTGAGTGTATATATATATATATATATATATATATATATATATATATATATATATATACATTTTATTACCTTTTTGTCCTGTTTTTGCGCACATAGGCATTTTAATTAATTATTTGCCACTTTTTTATTAATAAAGGCATTTTATAATCTCATTCCAGCCTGTATGCACTATGGTATTTCATGCTCGTTTTTTGCTTTGACTGCATGCTCAGAGCAATGACTGAACCTGCGGCTCGCCTGCCTCCAGGACTGAAACCAAATGCTGGCGGGAAGAATGACATAAATTTTCTGCAGGCGTCGGGCAGCATAATAACGCTGTTAATATCTGCAGATTAACAGCGTTATTTCTGGTGACAGGTTCCCTTTAATTTTGTAGGACAATATTTCAATGAAATGACCCGAGTCACCATGTGCACATACTGCACTTTCTGGATCCTATTTTTTTAAGACACTGTGTCTGCGAATTTTCATACACAGTGTCTTCAATAAAATGGCGCCAGAGATCGCTGTATGTTCACACGCTGATTATGGAGATTATGGAGTACTACAATGTCAACATAGCAGTGTGCACACACCGTCCATTGCCGTTATCCCTATGGGCGGCGCACTGCTATGCTGACGTTGTAATATATTACTTCAGAAAATGGCACCGGAGTCATTGTATGCCCATACCACGATCTCTTGCGCCATTTCATTGAAGACACCTTATCTGTGAATTCGCAGACACAGTGTCTTAAAAAAAATGGCGCTGGAAATGTACCAATAAAAGTGCTTTGACACTCATTAAGTCCAGGTCTCAGAGACTGCAAGCTGTAATAAAAGCCAGAGGTGGTGCAACAAAATACTAGTGATGTGTTGGAGTGTTTTTTTGTTTGTTTGTTTTTCATGATTCCATAATTTTTTATCTCATAATTGAGTGACTCCATAACTTTTCCCCTATGCTTGGTTAAAAAAAGGTAACTATTACTGACTACCACATTTTTTGTTCTTGATTTCTTTTAGTGTTTCTTAAAACTAGAAAGTTGCCATTTGAAATGACTTTAGTTTTGTGCCACGTCTGTGATCTGCTTTTTTTCTACGAAAATAAACATTTGAATGAACATCCTCCAAGGCCGGTCATTCCATAATTTTTGCTAGGGGTTGTATATCTCAGGGATTCAGAACCCCATGTGTTAGATGAGTGGTGGCAGCTTTGAACACAAGACTGAGTAAGAGGAGATAAATTAACCCTTGTAGCCACACATCACGTCCTGAGAATTGTGTACATGACAGCTGGAATAGAATAATGTGATCTTAAAGGGGTTGTCCCATTTAAAATGAAAAGTCTGCAGTCACTCTGACTTCTGAATCCCACCAGCACATGCACTGTGCGCTCCTAGGATTCGCTGGTTTCTAAGCTGGGAATGGCGGTGATGTATGAAATATGCTGGAACCGTCTAGTTGACATGCCCTCGCTTCATACAAGTGTATAGAGTGAGGCCGTGTCCACTGGATGGCTGCATCTACTGAATGGCCAAACCCACAAGACGGCCATACCCTTGCTCCATACACTTGTATGGAGCAAGGCCATGCCCCCCAAAACCTGCCCCGGAGTATGCATATCGCATACATCACCTTCGTTCCAGTCTCAGAAACTGGTGAATCCTCACAGCGCTGGGGGGGATTCAAGAAGTCTGCAGTCACACAGAGTGACTGCAGACTTTCCATTTTAGACCAGACAAACCCTTTAATGTACAACCAATTTTAAGCTTGGACTCATTTTGCTGGATATTTTTTAGTGTTCGTGCTGAAAAAATAGTATGCATTGTACAGGATCTTATTTAGCAATTTTTTTTTTTACGAAGACCACCAGGATCCAGCTGCAGCTTACATATATGGCTCAGCAAATAAGATATTTATTTTCCATGTAAATATGGCAGAGGAAATGTATTTTACTACCTATAAAACATATTTATTGCAATTTAAATACCTCCTGAAACCTATAGATTTCCTGCTGACCTGGACTCAGAGAATTTAAACACGCAACCATGTATTTTTCCTACTAGGATCGCCTGTTTATGATTAATTGTTAATCATTCACCAGTTAAATGACGGTTAAGGGAAATATACAGTAAGTATAAGTCAGCATGTTGGAAAATCTTAGTGATGGAGTACAAAATGTTTATACTCATATCTCCTAGTATCTGATGGTGAGTATTTTATACATATTTGTCTAAAGCCATAGAACTATGAATAATTTTTATTAGGACCACATTCAAATGATTTCATTATAGAGACATCTCTATTAAAACCTTAAAAAATGTAACAAAAATATAATGCTGAGGCCGTTTATGCATTTCCCCCCATATTTGATGAATTTGTGGTGTAGATGTGAATCTGCATTTTTAATGCTTTATTAATACTACAGAAAATCTTTGTTTCTGCATTTAAAAATGCAATGGTGTTTTTTTTCCTGGAGTTTTTTTCATGTTCCTAATAAAAGCCTATAGAGAAAAAAGCACCAAAACCGCACAGATCAGCAGCGTCCTTAGACACACAGTGGATGCAGTTTTCATGAAATCATATCTTGGGCATTTAGACCGTGTTCACATGTAGCGTAAATACTGAGTATTTTCTGCTGCTTTTTTGTACAGAAATTCCGCTGTGTTTTATTTTTTTTGCATAAACGTTTTATTAAAGAATTAACAATTACAAAAATCAAACATTAAAAGTGTATTTTGTCATACTCTTAAAGATTCAAAGATCTCCTACAATAACGCTTGATGTAACAAATAATACATTTTGTAGTTTCACACATTCTATTGTTAATTTGAAAAATATAAACAAGAAAAGAAGAAAGGAAAGGATAGACAGGAAAGGTAAGAGACCAAGGGTTAGTGGAGGAGGAGTCGTGGAAGAAGAGATGACTGCTTGGGGTTGTAAAAAGAGAAGGGAGTCCACTTCTTTCTTATTTACTTTAGAAGAATAGAGGTAAATTCTGCTGAATCTCTAAATATTATCCAACTCTTCCAAACTTTGAAGAAAGTATCCATACTTGTTTTATTATGTGCTGTTACTCTTTCAATTCTACGCAAAAGATCAATTTCCGTTGCCCAATCCAGTATTGATGGGGTTACATTTGCGCCATTTTTTCAGGATAATAGATGTTAAAACTGTTAAACAGCGCTTATGTATTCCTTTTCGATAGACTTATTAGAGCCTGGAATCATAGAGAGTCGTCCAATCTGGGGAGAGCCACAGATTCTCTCCCGATATGTTTGTATACTCTAAAGACTTTAGACCACAACTTTCGGATTGCAGCACATTCCCACCATATATGGAGCATAGATCCTTTGGAAGATTTGCATCTTCAACAGAGACTTTATGTAGGTCCATTGGACATTTATACCATATGTGATAATTTTATAATTCTTTTCTTGTGCTTTACATGCTAAAGATATTTTGTGTGCACAGAAAAAAAAAACTTTTTCCCATTGATCTTCCAAAAAACTTTGCCCAATTTCCCTTTCCCACTCGCTCATAAACCACAAGAGTGATCGATTTAAGTTTGTGGAGAGAACTGAGTAAATTTGGGATACGGGATGTGTTGGTATGCTTTTCTGAAGAAATAGTTATTCAAAGGGCGTTAGATAGGACCTGAGCACTGCTACTGGCTGGAAGGTTGATAGAAAAGGATCGTAGCTAAACCACGATAATGGTATGTCATTCAGTTAGAGTCGGTAGATTAAATGATGTTGAAAGCACTTTTTGAAGTCTGGTTTTATGATAGATTATCTAAAACACAAAGAAGTCATAGCGCCAGGTATATTGGAGTTTTTTGACTTTCGCATAATTTGGTCCCATATTCTAAGTAAATCCTGTGATAGGAGGGTTAGAGATCTCAATAGTGGTCAATTTTTTTTAATTAATCCATGACAGTGAGAACTGTGACATAGAAAACGCCAAGTTTTTCTACATGATTTACATATCCTCTCCAATTTGGAGGGGACTCACTTAGTGTGTATATTGGACAGTAGCGTGGTAGTTTGTTTTTTTGATAGCCAGTTTCCATTCTATGTACTGACAAGCAGGCACACAGAACCTGTCTAATTACCAGCAGCTTCAGTCATTAACAGCCTGCGAGCTCCAGTGTGTTTTTCTTATTAATAGATCTTTCCGCTCACCATGCCAAAAACCAAGCTCTGTCACAGCTCTATCGATGCAAAATCATGTTTCCATGTCATTTTTACCATGTAATGAATATCATGAAAACAAAACCCAAAAAAGAATGTCGGAATTGCATTTTTTTCACCATGTCATCCCACTTGGATTTTTTTGTCTAATTTTCAATACATTGTATGATAAAATGGATGATGGCATTCAAAACTACAATTTATGACTATGTTGATGGTAAATTTCAAAAGTTATGGCTCTTTGAAGAAGGGGTGAGAAAAATGCAAATATAAAAAAAAAAAATTGTCTGCAGAGAAATGTATCACTCAAGAGGAATGAGTTTGTGTTTTAGTTCACACTTCTATATTATCTGTTCCAAAAAATCGATCCAATACCTTTGAATGAGGTAAGTAAAAAAAAAAAAGTCAAAATTAAAATGCACATGCACCATGTGACGGTGAGGCACTTCTCACGGACAAGTCATGAGTCAAGGATGTCAAGGAATCCGAGGTCAAGAGCCAGAAGGGTACTTCAGAAACAGACAGAAAGACATAGTCAGGTCATAGTCCAGAATTCCAAGGTCAGAGTGCATCAAGGCAAAAGGTGTAATACAAATGGATAGTGAAAAGGCAAATCCAAGGTCCGGCAACAAAGATTAGAATATCAGAGTTCAGAGCACAGAGTAAACATCACTGAGCTGAAAGCTGTGATTGGCAATAGTCCCAGCATAGCCACACAGCATAGCCACACAGCTGAATGGCTAAGCAATCACCCGAAAGGTCAACACCTATGGGATTTCCAGCAGGCCTGACCTAATTGGGTAGCAAGGAAATCCCACACACAAAACTGACAACCCAGCACATCTCTGCATTCTAAAGGACAGCCAAGCAGCCCCTCAAAACGCTGACAGCACGGCACACCCCTGAAATCAATAGGACTCCGTTGGCTCATAGAAGAGTCAACTGTCCCCTCACGTATCTTGCAATGCTTGTATTTACCAATTGATCCTACAATGTCCTGGAAGTGAGATGACAACCACTTCTTTGTAACTGTGCTCCACACTAATGTGAACTAATTCATTCTTCCTAACAAGTATATAAAATATACAATATGTCTAGCTGAGAAGTCATGATCAATACTTGCATAATGGATGTAATAACTGAAAAGACTGCCAGATTCAAAAATCTTTTTTTTTTTTGTTTCGTGGTTTTGGTTTTTATACTGTAAAGGAGCTGATAGAATATAGATAGCTTAGATAGCTGTTCATACACATGAACATTTGGCCAAGCCTTTACGTGATCTCTACCAGGAGGGCAGAATAAGCCACTGCCAGACTCCTGTCTACACTTATCGGTATCATACACTGCATTACACAGTAATTGAGTATAGAACTAGACAGTCAACATATATGTGGCTATGAGGGATTGTCTTCCAACGTTGCTTACATACACATAACCTTTTTCGGAACATAGAGCACTTAAGATGAGACGTACCAGAGAATGTCTTCTAATGAGATTTTTGTGTTAATGTGTTTTCTTCACCAGCTAATGTTCCTGGTGAAACACTAATGATGATGCTTTGTTGGTCAAGACCTAAGTGTTGGTTGGGGTATGGTTCCTCAGACACAATAACTAGACTAGCACATACTGTGAGTACAATCATACATGGATTCCTATGAAATGGGATAACTCTGGAATGTTCTCTATTATTATATTGCTCAATGTAGGTAACAATTCTGTTTCCTGTAAGAACATATGTAGTGAATTTTAGCAAACAAATGAGCAGTGTCACGTTCCTGGACACCACACAAATTCTTACATGTTTATGAATTAGTGCTTTTCATAGATTAAGACCAGTTGTGTATCCGAGCCACCATTGTTCGTGATGAAGAAGGATGTCAGCGTGTATTTTCTTCTTTTGGTATACCAAGATAGTAGATATGTTTCTTTTAACAACTACTTTGATGCATTTATGTTTTTTTTTCCAGTTTTTACTTGGATAATTTGTTCTTCTTTCCAATTTCTAATTGAAAACATGATGTAAATGTTTTATTTAGAAGACTCAATTCATGATATATTACCAAGACACAAAACACAAGGGCATTTAAGAATCCGGTACACAATAACCCCCTGGCGACTTCCTAACTCTTCATTGTTAGGCTTGGTTCATGCTTGCATTGTAGGAAATTATTCTAATCAAAATCATCACTAAGCAATAGTATTAATGCTTCATGAATTTATTGCAGATTTGTCATCAAACTATACTGCCCTTAAATACAGCATAGTATGGGGACAGGTCTACTCTGCTATTAGCCAGAGCAGTACCAAAAATATTGTACCTATTGGCTAATAGAGAGCAAAAAAGAATACACCCTATACACAAAGCTGTAGGTCCCGACTCAGGGGTCACAGTCTTCCACTGCCACTCTAAGTCTGACTTTATGCAAAATTGTCCATTTTTCATCCAGAAAAAAACAGACATTTTGTCATTCGTATGCAATCTGTATGGTCGTTTTTTACATCTGTATGACATCTGTACGTCAAATTTTTACATCCGTATAGCTTATGGTTTTTACACGTACAATTGAATCAATAACAAAGGTTAAATACAGTTTTCTATGTTAATAATTGTAATTGGTCTGTGCAAAATGATTGACATCCGGATGTT
Source organism: Ranitomeya variabilis (assembly GCF_051348905.1). Lineage (NCBI taxonomy): Eukaryota > Metazoa > Chordata > Amphibia > Anura > Dendrobatidae > Ranitomeya > Ranitomeya variabilis. The sequence goes on from NC_135237.1 coordinate 415,791,396, forward strand.
AATCTACATGTGAGGGTACAACCATTGACTTACTGTATAGCGGGCAAGTCTGATCAAAAATATACCAAAGTAGTGAATACTACACACAGACCATCAGTCCAACGTTCACGTAAACTACGTTGACTTTCATTAATCCTTGTGCTGCCAATATGCTTTCTGTTTTACACTGATCTGAACAAGCCCTTAGTGGTGATTTGATTGACATGCTACTGTCACAGCCCAAAAAAGAGATCAAAAAGAAAAAAACAAAACTAAACTAACAAAGAAAAGAAACAAAACCAGTCTGAAGTGTTGTTTTTAGCCACACACAAAAAAAATATGTCCAATATATAAAAATAATAAAAGGGTAACGCAAAAAATGTTTTTAGCTGTACTGTGTGGTTGTAAAAAAAAAAAAAAAAAAAAATGAAAAACAATCACGTTTCCTACTTTTCTTTACATATTCATCTGATATCAGCAAAAAATAAATATTAAATATTACAAATATTATGTTTTTGCAGGTTTGAGATGAAAGTCTGCAGTCACAATTGGTGGCTGCTGAATTCTCACACCACATGCCCTGCACGCTTTTAGGATTCTCCCTTGCACAAGTATGTGATTTGTATACTTCTGGCCACATTCTGACTAGACGTGTACTGCCTCGCTCAATTCATTTTCATTGAGTGAGGCCACGCAATGTCTAGTCGGCACGTGACCGCATGTATGCAAATCACTGGCACGAGAGAATCCTGACAGCGTGCAGTGTGCACTGTGAGAATTCAGAAGTCTGCAGTCACATAGAAAAACTGCAGGCTCATCACAAACTTGGTCAACCCCTTTAATGCTCCTAACATAAATAGAAATATGAGAATTAGTCATTATCTAAAAAAAATGTTTACATCCAGATACCTTATAGATAAAGACGTTCTCTTTCTTTTCTTCTTCATCTTGTTCAGACTCCATGATGAGTGTTTGTCATCCACATCTCATCTCTGATCATCTCATCTTCTCTGGTCTTCTGCAGCATATTCCCACATGATGCCCTTAAGGATAGCAGTGCCATTATATTGCTCCTGAATAAAAATATATGCCCTACACTGAGCCCCTGAATAAATAATTACCCCTCACTATATTTCCTGCACTAAATATGACCCCCACACTGTCTTTCTTATGGTACATGCTCTCCATGCTCCACTCTCCTTTCCATACTGGGACCCCACCTTAACACTGCCCTCTCACACTGTGATCGCTCTATAGGGCCCAGTCTCCATACTGTGCCCCCTCACCACATTCCCCCTCCTTGGTATACTGTTCCCTCCTGGCTGTGCCCTTACACTGTTCCCCCATGCTAACCCCCACACTACTCAGTCTCTATTCTGTGCCCACTCACATTTTCCTCACTCTTTGCTTTGCGGTTTAGGAGTCAGGTGGAAGTTGTGGACAAGTTAAGGTGGACTCATTTTAACTAATAGAGGAGACAAAAACCTCATGGTGGTGAGCAGGCTCGGCTTTGGTAGCTAGCCTCAAGGACGTTGTAATGGTAACGTCAATCAGGGGCGGGCACAGTGGTTAAGCACAGGAGTGAAGATAATAGGGTCATTGGTGCCCTGAAAGTTTACTGGCTATGCTTGAATGACAAGCCAGTGCGTGCCGCCCCTCTTATGGCTGTCTGGTGCTATATGTCAGACAGCTGGGGGTATCACAGTACTTTTGAATCCCAATGTACAAGCACTCCACCTGACTCCTACTGTGGTTGTTTTAATCTTGTGATTTAAATAAAGCTGTGGCCAGTTTGACAACCAAAATAGTGTGTTTTGTGTATTTATTCTAGTGCCTAGGTTTACTGTAGTGATGGTTGTTTTAAGATGGAGTGGGGATCCGTCCCATATCCAAAAGTCAAAGGTTTTAGTTTAGGTAATGTGCTTGCTCCTAGTGTTCTCAAACAACATTATACTCCTAAATCCTGGTTGTCTACAACTGGTTTTTACAAATGTGCTGGTAATTGTTGTAATGTGTGCGTTTACGCACTAGATAAAACTAAATCTAATAGTTCTTTTCCAGGTTTTTCACAGAAGATTTCTTTCATGAATTGTCATACATAATATGTAATTTACTGCATCTGTTGTTTGTCGTGCAAAATGCAATATGTTGGTTGCACCACACGAAAAATTAAGAAACGCATAGCTGAACATTTAGCCAATATTCAAAACAAAAATGCGGCTTACTCCGGTGCTTCAAAACACTTTGTGAATATTCACCAAGGAGACGTCACACATTTTGCTTTTTAAGCATTTGAAAAGATTTTTAATCCCATTCGGGGTGGAAACAAACAGAAACTATTGACTTCAAGGGAGGCATTCTGGATTCTGAAGTTGGACACGAGATATCCGATATGTAATTAATTATTTGTCATCTGTGATTGGTTGTTCATTGGTATTTATTCTGGCTGTGATTTTAATTGTATATCCTATGACTAAGGGTGTTGCATGCCCCTGAAACGCGTAAGGCTTTTCATGTTTTTAATATGGCTTGCTATGCCAGAATAAAGTTTTTTTCATTTTTTTCATCAGTGGTGTGCCGCTATCCTCTAAATTTTTCCTGTTTGGCTGTGCTCACTAGCCTTGCAAGCACCCACCTGCCTTCTGATTTGGCTCTACTCATTTGGTGTTGCATGTGGATCCCGTTGAAGCTCCCAGACCTCCTTCTCCTAAAATACATTGTCTTTCTGGCCCAGAACATCAGGCCATCAAAGATTATATAACAATGACAATTTGTTAATCAAACCCTCCTTGTCACAAATTGGGGTTTTGTTTTCCTTGATGGTGGTCTCAGACCATGTATTGACTACAAGGAGCTTGCCAAAATAATTGTAAAGAATCAGTATCCTCTGCCACTCATCCCTGATCTCTTAAACAACTGTTGGAAGACTATTGGTTCGCCAAGCTTGATGTCAGGGGGCATGTAAATTGATCCATATAAAAGAAGGAGAGGAGTGGAAGGTAGTCTTTAACCCCTTCATGACCCGGGGTATTTTTGTTTTTTTCATTTTCGTTTTTCACTCCCCTCCTTCCCAGAGGCATAACTTTTTTATTTTTCCATCAATATGGCCATATGAGAGCTTATTTTTTGCGGGACGAGTTGTACTTTTGAACAATACCATTGGTTTTACCATGTCATGAACTAGAAAACAGGAAAAAAATTCCAAGTGTCGTGAAATTGCAAAAAAGTGCAATCCCACACTTGTTTTTTGTTTGGATTTTTTGCTAGGTTCACTAAATGCTAAAACTGACCGGCCATTATGATTCTCGAGGCCATTATGAGTTCATAGACACCAAACATGTCTAAGTTATTTTTTATCTAAGTGGTGAAAAAAAATTCCAAACTTTGCTAAAAAAAAAATTGCGCCATTTTCCGATACCCATAGTGTTTCCATTTTTCGTGATCTGTAGACCTCACAATCTAGAAGCCAAACCACAAAAAGGATATGTTGAAATCCTAAAAAAACTATACAACACCTAAGCAACACAAGGATCCCTAAAATATAACTTTTATTAAATAACAGTAAAAAATCTCTTTTCATAACCAGTCAAAAAATAATAAAGAGGCAACAAATTATGTACCTATTAGGTCCTAGGGAGTCACTGCGCTTAATCTTACCTGCCAGTGGGGGTAGGCACCCTAATTTACTGCGGTAGGTGCCCCCACTCAGCATCGACTTGCCCCGAAAATCCCTAGATTTCCCTAGATAAGGAATCCTAAAAAACACTAGAAAATCCCTATGGGGAAGGAACTACCTAACAGTGGGGGTAGGCGCCCTAATATGAAGCGGTAGGCGCCCCCACTCCGCGTCGACTGACCCTAGAGTCCCTAAAAAATCCCTAGATGGGGATAGAAAAGTAAAGAATTGTCCCAAAACACCCCAACACCCAAATTTTGAAGAAAACAAAATAACAAAAACCCCCCCAAAATGTAGAAAAATAAATAATCAAACAATATCTCAGTTCTTGTGTAAATACACTAAGAATATTTATATATCCGGCATCTGTAGATAAAACAGAATATGCCCCACAAAAATTGCAAAAAAAATAGGTGAATGAGATGCAGTAATATCAATGTTGTCCAAGATTAAACAAATATTCAACTTCCTGGGTAAAGGAGTAAGTTAATAAATAATACCATGGAATACAGATAACAGTTAGAATATTACCTCCTAAAACCCAAGAACACAGAGCGCTAAATCAGTATACAATATTAATAGCAAAAAGCAGGTGCTCAGGACATACACATAGAGCAGCAGATAATACCATTATTGCTCAAGATGCTTACTGCACTATAATATGTCCAACACAACCCACAAGCCTGGGGCCCCCAAAGAGACAATGTTTTTTAGGTAGGGACACAATCATCCCCGTCATCATAAAGATAATACCATAGCATTGATACTCATCTGCAGGCTTGTAGTGAGTTTGAAGCACCGCTGGATCCAGATATCACATCAAGCGCTAAACGATAATCTCCCCACACAATGCCCGACGCGTTTTCCCCCCATGGATATAACGGGGGTTCATCAGGGGTTATGTAGCCGCACACAAATAGGAGCTAGCTAGCGGTGCTTCAAACTCACTACAAGCCTGCAGATGAGTATCAATGCTATGGTATTATCTTTATGATGACGGGGATGATTGTGTCCCTACCTAAGAAACATTGTCTCTTTGGGGGCCCCAGGCTTGTGGGTTGTGTTGGACATATTATAGTGCAGTAAGCATCTTGAGCAATAATGGTATTATCTGCTGCTCTATGTGTATGTCCTGAGCACCTGCTTTTTGCTATTAATATTGTATCCTGATTTAGCGCTCTGTGTTCTTGGGTTTTAGGAGGTAATATTCTAACTGTTATCTGTATTCCATGGTATTATTTATTAACTTACTCCTTTACCCAGGAAGTTGAATATTTGTTTCATCTTGGACAATATTGATATTACTGCATCTCATTCACCTATTTATTTTTTGCAATTTTTGTGGGGCATATCCTGTTTTATCTACAGATGCCGGATATATAAATATTCTTAGTGTATTTACACAAGAACTGAGATATTGTTTGATTATTTATTTTTCTATATATATTTTTTTTTTTTGTTATTTTGTTTTCTTCAAAATTTGGGTGTTGGGGTGTTTTGGGACAATTCTTTACTTTTCTATCCCCATCTAGGGATTTTTTAGGGACTCTAGGGTCAGTCGACGCGGAGTGGGGGCGCCTACCGCTTCACATTAGGACGCCTACCCCCACTGTTAGGTAGTTCCTTCCCCATAGGGATTTTCTAGTGTTTTTTAGGATTCCTTATCTAGGGAATTCTAGGGATTTTTGGGGCAAGTCGACACTGAGTGGGGGCACCTACCGCAGTAAATTAGGGTGCCTACCCCCACTGGCAGGTAGGATTAAGCGCAGTGACTCCCTAGGACCTAATAGGTACATAATTTGTTGCCTCTTTATTATTTTTTGACTGGTTATGAAAAGAGATTTTTTTACTGTTATTTAATAAAAGTTATATTTTAGGGATCCTTGTGTTGTTTAGACCTCACAATCTAGCCATGATTAATACTACCACTCAAAAATTGTTGGTTCCTCCTCCATCTATCTGCAAGTTCTAGAGGAATCCAATGATGCAGTACTTGCAGGTCACCCAGAGCTTAATAATACTCATTGTGATTGAGCAAATTACTGTGGATCGCCCCTCCTGGGCTGTAAGGTACTCAGGTACCGGGTCCTGCGATGTTCACCGGGGAATGTCACGGTGGCGACCCGGTCCATGGCCCTGGGCGCCCATATAAAAGGGAAGTCTTTAAAGGGAATAAAGTTTGTGTTCGTGACACCACCTGTGGTATTCGGTCAGTGGGGACCGACGCTGCTTTAAGGGGTTCTCTGGGGTGATGTTATGACAGCTAGATGGTAGAACTTCCCACAGGTGAAGTGTAACCCCAGGGCTCCCGGTGTGTAGATGGAAGATGGTGAGGAGTGCAGTAAAGAATGAGGACACAGGTTTGCAGTCTCTTTACCTTGGTTTACTGAAGACTTCAGCATCCGCAGTCCAGAGCACCAGATCACAGGGCAGGCAGGATCTGGCCGGCTTGAAGGCAAGTTAGGAGTCTCCTTACCCAGGTGGAAATCAAAAGCCTTCCTCTAGCGCCGCGGTGGTGTAGTCCCTTACGGCTTAAAGCTCCACATAAGGTCCTCACAGATGTTATCTCTCTCTCTCTGTCCCCCGGGTAGGATAGGACATAACCCATATAACTGGTGGCTTGAGGCTATTTACAGGGACTCTAGCACACCCCGGCCTCTGAGGGGTGCCACCGTGCCTCCTGGGTGTTAGGTCGGACAGGTAACGTAGAGTTCAGCTGTCCTGCTGGTCTCTGATGTAAGTCATAGAGGTCCTTACAAACTCAGTGTTCCGGCTACCGGTCTCTGCACCTCAGAAGGAGACAGCCTGCTCGGGGCTGGTCTCCCCCTGGTATCCTCTCCTGTGCTTTGCTCTCCTGCAAGCTCTCTACAATGTATTCGGCTTTCTCAATGTTTCTTTCCAGGAGCTGCTGCACTGCAGCGGCACAGCTCCGTAAAACCTTCTGCTGCCTCAGACTGATCCAGTCCATCTCCTGACTGGACCTTCCTGGAACTAACTAACTTTCCCTACAGACTACCAGTTATATATATCTGAGGAGTCACCTAGTAAGTAGGATCAAAGGCTCCCCCTGGTGGCCTGGAGTGTGAATGTGTTGCATGTTTGTGGTACCTGGTTGCAGATATCCCTTCTTGCCTTCAAGCAGGGCCGGACTGGGACTAAAATTCAGCCCTGGCATTTGAAGTTACACAGGCCCACTTGTCACATGGTGACTGTATAATATCTTTGTACACTTGTAGGCAGGGCCGGTTTTAGGCAAAGTGGGGCCCTAGGCAAAGTTTAAAATGGGGCCCAAAATGCTAACATATTGCACATCACACAAAAGCATCTCGATTGTATTTACAAGCGCTGAGTTCAGGCCGCTAAATGAGTTTGATCAACAATACTGAAGTTGTTCAACGCTTGTTTCCCGGCCTCTTTCCACCAGCTGAGGAATAATGATGGGACAGAACGATCACTAATAGATCACTAACAGATCACCATACAGTATCATGTTATCAGCAGCACATCTACAGTTTACACCAGCGATGTGCTGCTGAGAACAATGATCTTTGTTCCAGCAAAAACAATCTGAATATGCAGCATTTTACATGTTTAGTAAAATACACCCCATAGTCCTTCATATATTATAATGTGCACCACAGTCCTCCATATAGTATAATCACCGTCGGACTGGGGCACCGGGACACCGGAGAATCCTCCGGTGGGCCCCGCCCCCCAGCCCCTGCCTCCTTCATTTGTGCCTGCCCTGCATGCATTGCTCATAGCTGCGGGGAGCAGGGCGCACTTTACTGTATAGCCGGCAGCGGCTGGCAGACTGCACAGGTGATGGGAAGTGCAGGCGCAGCTCCTTCACATCACCTGCTGCCGCTGCCGGCTTCTATTACTCTGCCAGGAGTTGTGTGTGTGTGTGTGTGTGTGCCGACCCTCACTTCAGCCAGCACAGTCAGCAGAACAGCTGACTGTGCGGCTGAGTCTGAGAGGACACGCACTCGCACACTACAGTCTGTCCCCTGTACCCGCAGTCACCTGTCTCCTGTGCGCTCACTGCTCTGTCCCTCTGCTCCTCTTCCACAAAGCCCTGTGCAGCAGTGTAAACGCTGATTGGCTGCAATGCAGCCAATCAGCGTTAGTTTTCTTTGTGTGAGCTCACAGCACAGCTCAGGCAAGGAGCTGTGCTGTGATTGGTCAGCAGTCCTTACCCAAGCAGCACACAGCACGGCCATATATTGTGCAGAGGGATGGCTGCAGTCAGTGTGAGTGTAAGTAAATAACTGTATGATGCCTGCACCCTGACTAGATCTCTGGCCATAGAGGCAGTTAGGGGAGGGGAGGGGGCCCCATAAGGTAACGGGAGGGGGCCCACAGTGATATTCTAATTTTCTTGTGAGCCCTCTCCCCCATTGTGTCAACCACCTCTATTTTACTGTGGCTTCCCTTTCCCTCTCTCAGTAAGCCCACAGGAAAATAGAGGTGACACAGTGGGGGAGGGGGCCCACAGGAAAATAGAGGTGACACAGTGGGGGAGGGGGCCCACAGGAAAATAGAGGTGACACAGTGGGGGAGGGGGCCCACAGGAAAATAGAGGTGACACAGTGGGGGAGGGGGCCCACAGGAAAATAGAGGTGACACAGTGGGGGAGGGGGCCCACAGGAAAATAGAGGTGACACAGTGGGGGAGGGGGCCCACAAGAAAATAGAGGTGACATAGTGGGGGAGGGGGCCCACAAGAAAATAGAGGTGACATAGTGGGGGAGGGGGCCCACAAGAAAATAGAGGTGGGGGAGGGGCCCCACAGGAAAATGGAGGTAACAGTGGGGGAGGGGGCCCATGGGAAAATAGAGGTGACACAGTGGGGGAGGGGGTCCTCAGGCAATTAACACCTTTACGACATCTGCCTTACATGTATGGCGCATGTTAAATGCAAGTGTCAATCTCTGACAGCAGCATATAACACATGCCAACATGCGTGCGCATCATTCTCTCACCCATTGGTGCCCATGATGTGATCATCAATGGGTTGTTATGACAGCCAGGGGTCTTCTTCCTGTGGCCAGGCTTTAAAGGAGACCATGATTTCTGCTATATACAGTGATGCTGTGGCAGCACTGTATATAATAGCACATGCGATCGGATGATCGCATCTTCATGTCCTCTAAGGGGGCTAACTGTACCAGTGAAAGGTAACAAAAAAATAAAAAAAATTCTTAAAAGTTCAAATCACCCCTTTTTATCCAAATGAAAATAAATATATTTAAAAAATAAAAAACACATATTTGGTATTGCTGGGTTCAGAAAAGTCTGATCTATCAAACTATAAAAACAATTAACTTGATCAGTAAACACCGTAAACTGAAACAACTCAAGAACGCCAAATGTCCTTTTTTCTGTTCGCCACAATTACACAAAAAAAGCTATAACAAATGATGAAAAAAAATCACATCTATCCCAAAATCATACTAATAAAAACAATGTCTCGCCCCAACAGAAAGCTTCCCTGTGTGTAATAAAATACGCAGCAGTCGCCGTTTTCTGCCGCTGTGTCGTTGCTTGTGTCTTCTTCATTGCAGTGGAATATGGCCACCGGTAAGTATTTTACTACACACAGTGGACCTACATTACTGCTCTCCTGTGTAGTGTAGTATGTAGAGATGTCTGTATATATGTATGTATAAAAAGGATCTGTCATCTCTCCTGTGTGGTGTAGTATATAGAGGATCTGTCGGCTCTCCTGTGTGGTGTAGTATATAGAGGATCTGTCGGCTCTCCCGTGTGGTGTAGTATATAGAGGATCTGTCGGCTCTCCTATGTGGTGTAGTATATAGAGGATCTGTCAGCTCTCCTGTGTGGTGTAGTATATAGAGGATCTGTCGGCTCTCCCGTGTGGTGTAGTATATAGAGGATCTGTCGGCTCTCCTATGTGGTGTAGTATATAGAGGATCTGTCAGCTCTCCTATGTGGTGTAGTATATAGAGGATCTGTCAGCTCTCCTATGTGGTGTAGTATATAGAGGATCTGTCAGCTCTCCTCTGTGGTATAGTATATAGAGGATCTGTCAGCTCTTCTATGTGGTGTAGTATATAGAGGATCTGTCAGCTCTCCCGTGTGGTGTAGTATATAGAGGATCTGTCAGCTCTCCCGTGTGGTGTAGTATATAGAGGATCTGTCAGCTCTCCCGTGTGGTGTAGTATATAGAGGATCTGTCGGCTCTCCCGTGTGGTGTAGTATATAGAGGATCTGTCGGCTCTCCCGTGTGGTGTAGTATATAGAGGATCTGTCAGCTGTCCCGTGTGGTGTAGTATATAGAGGATCTGTCGGCTCTCCTGTGTGGTGTAGTATATAGAGGATCTGTCAGCTCTTCTGTGTGGTGTAGTATATAGAGGATCTGTCAGCTCTCCTGTGTGGTGTAGTATATAGAGGATCTGTCAGCTCTCCCGTGTGGTGTAGTATATAGAGGATCTGTCAGCTGTCCCGTGTGGTGTAGTATATAGAGGATCTGTCGGCTCTCCTGTGTGGTGTAGTATATAGAGGATCTGTCGGCTCTCCCGTGTGGTGTAGTATATAGAGGATCTGTCAGCTGTCCCGTGTGGTGTAGTATATAGAGGATCTGTCGGCTCTCCCATGTGGTGTAGTATATAGAGGATCTGTCGGCTCTCCCGTGTGGTGTAGTATATAGAGGATCTGTCAGCTCTCCCGTGTGGTGCAGTATATAGAGGATCTGTCAGCTCTCCCGTGTGGTGTAGTATATAGAGGATCTGTCAGCTCTCCTGTGTGGTGTAGTATATAGAGGATCTGTCAGCTCTCCCGTGTGGTGTAGTATATAGAGGATCTGTCAGCTCTCCTGTGTGGTGTAGTATATAGAGGATCTGTCAGCTCTCCCGTGTGGTGTAGTATATAGAGGATCTGTCAGCTCTCCCGTGTGGTGTAGTATATAGAGGATCCTGTGTGGTGTAGTATATAGAGGATCTGTCAGCTCTCCCGTGTGGTGTAGTATATAGAGGATCTGTCAGCTCTCCTGTGTGGTGTAGTATATAGAGGATCTGTCGGCTGTCCCATGTGGTGTAGTATATAGAGGAGCTGTCAGCTCTCCCGTGTGGTGTAGTATATAGAGGATCTGTCAGCTCTCCCGTGTGGTGTAGTATATAGAGGATCTGTCAGCTCTCCCGTGTGGTGTAGTATATAGAGGATCTGTCAGCTCTCCCGTGTGGTGTAGTATATAGAGGATCTGTCAGCTCTCCTGTGTGGTGTAGTATATAGAGGATCTGTCGGCTGTCCCGTGTGGTGTAGTATATAGAGGAGCTGTCAGCTCTCCTGTGTGGTGTAGTATATAGAGGATCCTGTGTGGTGTAGTATATAGAGGATCTGTCAGCTCTCCTGTGTGGTGTAGTATATAGAGGATCTGTCAGCTCTCCCGTGTGGTGTAGTATATAGAGGATCTGTCGGCTCTCCCGTGTGGTGTAGTATATAGAGGATCTGTCAGCTCTCCCGTGTGGTGTAGTATATAGAGGATCTGTCGGCTCTCCCGTGTGGTGTAGTATATAGAGGATCTGTCGGCTCTCCCGTGTGGTGTAGTATATAGAGGATCCTGTGTGGTGTAGTATATAGAGGATCTGTCAGCTCTCCCGTGTGGTGTAGTATATAGAGAATCTGTCAGCTCTCCTGTGTGGTGTAGTATATAGAGGAGCTGTCAGCTCTCCCGTGTGGTGTAGTATATAGAGGATCTGTCAGCTCTCCTGTGTGGTGTAGTATATAGAGGATCCGTGAGCTCTCCTGTGTGGTGTAGTATATAGAGGATCCTGTGTGGTATTTTTAAACGGCATGGTGGGCCCCAAGAAAGATTTTTCTCTGGTGGGCCCAAGGTACTCCAGTCCGACGCTGAGTATAATACACTCCCTATAGTCCTCCATATATTAAAATACACTGCTCAGTCCTCCATATAGCATAATACACTCCTCATAGTGCTCCATATAGTATAATGGACCTCCATAGTCATCCATGTAGTACAATTCACTTCCCATAGTATAATGCACCCCATAGTTCTTCATATAGTATAACGTACTCCCCATAGTCCTCCATACAGTATAATACAGCCCACATATAGTATAATGCAGCCACTACCCTACAGAATATAATGCAGCCACCCCAGAGTATAATGCAGCCACCCCAGAGTATAATGCAGCCACCCCATAGAATATAATGCAGCCCCCCTCATAGTTTAATGCAGCCCCCTCATATGAGTATGATGCAATCACCCCTCAAAGAATATAAATATAATACAGCCCCCCATAGAATATAATGTAGCCCCGAATAGAATATAATACAGCCCACCTCCCCACAGAATATAATGCAGCCCCATCAAAGAGTATGATGCAATCATCCCTCATAAAATCTAATACAGTCCCCCATAGAATATAATACAGCCCACCTCCCCATAATATATAATGTAGCCCCATATAATATAATGCAGCCCCCCATAGTATGTAACACAGCCTCCCCCATAGAATATAATATACCCCCATAGTATATAACACAGCCTCCCCCATAGAATATAATATACCCCACAATAGTATATAACACAGCCACATAGTATATAACACGGCCTCCCCCATAGAATATAATATACCTCCCATAGTATATAGCAAAGCCCACATAGTATATAGCACAACCCGCATAGTATATAGCACAACCCGCATAGCAGATAACACAGCCCACGTAGTAGTATACAGCACAGCCCACACAGTAGTATACAGCACAGCCCATGTAGCAGTATACAGCACAGCCAACGTAGCAGTATACAGCATGCCCATATAGCAGTATACAGCATGCCCACGTAGCAGTATACAGCACAGCCCACGTAGCAGTATACAGCACAGCCCACGTAGCAATATACAGCACAGCCCATGTAGCAGTATATAGCACAGCCCATGTAGCAGTATACAGCACAGCCCACGTAGCAGTATACAGCACAGCCCACATAGTAGTATACAGCACAGCCCACATCTCTCCTCCCCCCCCGAGAATGGTCCCACAGTCAAGTAAAAAAAAAACAACACACTCCTCACCTCTCCTATTGCCCGCGTTGCTCCCTGCTCCTGTTTCGGCGGCTATCGCTGCACTGCCTGGCACACAGTGAGTGCGCGTGCACCCGCAGTGTCAGAGACAGAGTGGGGAATGATGGGAGAGGGGGCATCAGCAGATGCTCTCTCCTCCATCATTGCATTCAACTGTACCGGCATCATAGACGGTGAGTCGGCGTGCAGCGGCCCACTACTGGCACCGGCCCTTCTGGCATTTGCCAGAAGTGCCCGATGGCCAGTCCGGTCCTGCCTTCAAGCGTAACATCACTCTCCCCATGAGGAAAGCAATGCTACTGTGACGACCAGGACCCTGGGGCGCCACAAGTGCATGTCCTATGCGCTGCTGCGAGTTGCTGGCCTGGATATGTGGCACCTATTATAAGGGATATACGACTCTGCCTTCTAGAGAAGGAGACTGAGAAGTGCATAGTTAGAATGGTTGAGGGAATCCCTCTACTTGTCCAACACTGAGCCCTCAATAAACTGGTAAGCAGTACAGTGGTCAGTCAGTCCTTTGCTTTAACTATCAGTACCACGTATCTCTGCCAGCAATTGTAAGCAGCACTCAATGCATGGAGTAAGTGCAGTCACAATGTTGGCAGATAGCAGACTGTCTGATGTGCTGCTGTTAATCTGATGAGCATTCATCAATAGTGCCGCATGCAGTTACTATGCAGCCCTGGCTGGCACCACACTGTGAAAGTTCTAATACTGTATATGTTGAGTGCTGCTTACAATTACTGGCACAGATAAGCAGCGCCGCTACCTAGGGTAAAGGATGACTGACTAAGCTGTTGCTAAACCTGTCCCAGCTCCAGCAGGACAATCCCAATTTGGGGGAGAAGTCCCTCTGTCCCGGAAGGTCAGGGCTACATCATGACTTTCATTCACCCTGTGTCTCCTGCTCTGCGGGCTTCACTCTATTTGTTACTGAGTTCATTGCTCAGTAGTTTCCATTCCTTGGAGGAAGGGGCAGGAATCTCTGTGCTCTGTAAATACTTACATTCATTTATCTAACACCTTCTTCTCTTTTCTTGTGGTCTTCCCTGAGATTTAAACTCCCAACTTGCAGCATTGGAAGCAACAGCAATACCTATGAGTCACACAAGTAGAAAATGCAGCATTTACGCTACGAGTAAACACAGCTTTACAGACATGTTTGGCAATATAGAGCTTTAAAAAACTACAGCTTGTCTTGAAAAAAAAGCAAGACTTTAAGGGTATGGGCAGAAGATCAGTAGACGCTGCGTACTTGTGCAGCGTCCAACCCGCAGCGGCCAGATATTACAGCACAGTGGATGGGATTTCAATAAATCCCATGTCCACTATGCATCCAGAGACGCCCGTGGATCACCCGTGGAGACGGACATGCGGCGTCTTTCTGGACTGCAGCATGCCAATTTCTCTTGTGAAGACGTGAGTCTCTGCAATAGAAATTTAACCAATAGAATGGAAGGTCCCTGGAGGGGATAACGGAAGGGGCCACATGGGATTGTGGCACCTAATTGAGTGTGATTTTTATGGTTTAGTATTCCTAGTTAGTAAATCAATAATTGTCTCAGTTTTCTATCCCATTAGGTGTAATGTTTGTGAGGTAATTCTGCTGGTCACTCACGGGGGCTCGGCCTTAACCTTAGTAACAGTGGCTCGTAATCCTTGATTGGCTGAGTCCTGACTGGACTGTGGTGCTGATTGGACGCTATTCTGGCAGCAGTGGACTTGTTATACGCCCGCAGGGGTTTGGATCACCTCAGCAGCTGTTTAGCATCTGGAAGAGATACACCCGCCCGCGCCTATGTGTATTTTTAGTTCATCTTTTCATGTCGTCTGGTTATATTGGAGGGATAAATTAACCCATGTTTTTGGGTGTTTTTTGGAAGTATTTTGTTTAGTCAAGTTTGTGACTAAACTGATTGAGTTTTTTAAGGTGTTTATTTTAATAAAGAGTATTTTAATGATATATAGGTAATCCTCAATAAAGCCTTACGGACATCTCACGCCAAAGCCTTGTCTGTAGTCTTTACTTCGACTGATTAAAGTTCTAAAATGGGGTCTGCAATCCCATGTATTGGACATAGTGAATCCACACGGTTCAGTGAACACATGCAGATTCACCTGTGTTCAATAGACGGCAGCGCCACTTCTGGATCGTCTGCACATATCCCTAAGAAGTGACGCACATGTGAAACTGAAAAAGTTATAGCTGCTGCAACTATGAATGAATGGACAAAAAATAAATCCCAACCGTCCCAGACACAGCAGGACAGTCCTGGATTTGGGTCTATACCCTGGTGTCCTTTGCATCCTGCTTAATATCCCTAACTGCGACCATGCCAACAGTGGCCAGGGGTGATTATGTGTGTGGCCAACGTTGCCATATAGTTTGTCCCTCTTTATCTTCTGTAGAACTTGGGCGTTATGGCTCAGGGCTGGACTGGTAGAGAGATTCCCTGAGGAAAGCCCTCTACTACTTCAGTGCTATTTTCTAATCAGGGATAAGCAGTGCCAGTTATCCCTCATAGTAAGTATGCTTATTCTATTAAACCATATAAACACTGCATAGCGGCGGACATACCATTGGGGCAACCTATGTAGCCACACAGAGGCCCAAGAGGTAAGGGGACACAATTCTAGCTGAAAAATAGTAGTAAGCAGATTTAGTCACAGACACAAAGAGGGGCCCATATGCTGTTCTTGCACAGGGGCCCTCTTCTGTCTGTTTCAGCCATTGAAGGTTAAGTATAATAATCAAGTCAGCTGCATAAGAAGCTATTTTAGTATAGCCTCTGTCCACTAATTTCAAACACTCTCAAAGGAAAACATGATGGCTCCAATTCCTCTACTACACTAGATGCTTGTACACCATCCATGATGACAAGTATAGTTACATAGTTACATAGTTATTAAGGTTGAAGGAAGTCTTTAAGTCCATCTAGTTCAACCCACAGCCTAACCTAACATGCCCTAACATGTTGATCCAGAGGAAGGCAAAAAAAAACCATGTGGCAAAGAGTAAGCTCCACACTGGGGAAAAAAATTCCTTCCCGACTCCACATACGGCAGTCAGACTAGTTCCCTGGATCAATGCCCTATCAAGGAATCTAGTGTATATACCCTGTAACATTATACTTTTCAAGAAAGGCATCCAGTCCCCTCTTAAATTTAAGTAATGAATCACTCATTACAACATCATACGGCAGAGAGTTCCATAGTCTCACTGCTCTTACAGTAAAGAATCCGCGTCTGTTATTATGCTTAAACCTTCTTTCCTCCAGACGTAGAGGATGCCCCCTTGTCCCTGTCTCAGGTCTATGATTAAAAAGATCATCAGAAAGGTCTTTGCACTGTCCCCTCATATATTTATACATTAAAATAAGATCACCCCTTAGTCTTCGTTTTTCCAAACTAAACAGCCCCAAGTGTAATAACCTATCTTGTTATTGCAGACCCCCCAGTCCTCTAATAACCTTGGTCTCTCTTCTCTGCACCCGCTCTAGTTCAGCTACGTCTTTCTTATACAAATTAAATAAACATAATCCAATAACACCCCTATAGAGTAGGTTTGAGAGAAAAAATCCTTCCCTAGATGCCTCACGGCCCGGGCATCAACTCTCCGGGACAACTCCCAAAATGATATAGCACGAGAAAATGGAGCAAAAGAGTCCCAAACAACATAGTAATAAGAAATAATATTTATTAAACAACAACCATAAAATCATACAAACATATATAGCTACAAATACATATATGTCTGCTGTATGCAGCATATATTTTAAGCAGGAATGTGCAAAATGAAGGACATGACGGTACAACAGGTGAAGCAGTATGGCAGGGAAAGCATCCCTACAGTGTGCATTATAATATAAAGCCAATTACCAGGCTTGGAGGGGCAACAATTAGTAGCTCAGAAAGCATTCACCCAATATATCGGACTGTTCCCCTATCAGTAGCCCTACAACGATAACTAAGCCAAAAAAGGTGCACACTTACCCATGTAAAAGAGGGGTACCCCGCCACACGCCACCTGCAGACCCTGGACGCGCGTTTCGCGTTGAGCTTTTTCAACAGGGAACGTTATATGAAGCGTCTTTAGTGTTTATATATAGATGATACCGGAAATGGGGCCGGGGAAAGCCGCGCATGCGCAGTCGCGACCAGCATATGAGACTCCTCCCCTCACACAGCCGTCATAGATGATGCGCCCATAGGGGCGGAATACCGCCTGATGACGTCACAATGGTATGGGCACACCACTCGTACTGATAGCTGCTAGAGGAATATGAGTGTCAGACGCAAGCAACCGCGCATGCGCACCCCCAGCGACCATTAAACTGGAGACCAGGAGCATAATCAGAGTAAAAAGAGCTAAAATACAGGTACATCGTGCTTATAAATAAATATAAATAGCATGAAAGCATATATACAATGCCGTCATGTGTACTATTACATCATAAATAAAGTGCAAAAGTGCAATATTGGTGCAAAACAGTGAAGGAACCATAGAACAATGAAATAAGAAATATGACTCCAAATAATAGAGTCTAAAAAGTGCCAATAATATAATCTATGTAAACACGTTGGTTCATTCATCAAGAATGATCGAGAAGGATGTTTCATCCATCTTCAGGTGTGAAGTGAGCAATATGACGAAAACGAACTCTGTACGCAGCCTGCAGCCTCTGAACACCATCAATTTATAGGAAGAAAAAACTAAAAAACACAACAAAACAACATAAAAACACAAATAAATTACAATTAAAATTGAGTGGGGATCAGGAGATAAAACAACAGAGAGAGGAAAACACCATTCTAAAGCAAAATTGCTTAATGTGAACCGCTACACAGACGGACGAGCTAGGCGGAAAAAATATATAAGGGTAGACGCCGTATTAAACGGCAGATTTGATCACAAAAAAGGGCTAAAACTTAATTGTTCATTCAATCCCTTTGGGGTTAGGGTATCAAGGGTGACAATCCATCTGCACTCCCGTTGTGCCAAGACCTTTGTAAGATTGCCACCCCTGATACCCCCATGGACTCTATCTATGCCCCTAACCTTCAAGCCACTGGGGTCAGAGTCATGGTGTATCCGAAAATGTCTAGGCAGAGTTTTTAAGCTAGACAGATCTGTGGCCCCCTTGGCGGCGGCGATATCACGTATATTTCAAAGACATACTGATAGGGAATTTAGATTGTGAGCCCCAAAGGGGACAGCGATGATAATGTGTTCAAACTGTAAAGCGCTGCGTAATATGTTAGCGCTATATAAAAATAAAGATTATTATTATTATTATTATTATTATTATTATATGTTCGCGCGTCCTAACTTTAAGCTCTCTTGACGTGAGGCCAACATATATTAGGGAGCAGGGGCATGTAGCGTAATACACCACAAATGTGGAACTAAGATCCGTGAATATATCTCGTGTAGTTCCACATTTGTGGTGTATTACGCTACATGCCCCTGCTCCCTAATATATGTTGGCCTCACGTCAAGAGAGCTTAAAGTTAGGACGCGCGAACATATACGTGATATCGCCGCCGCCAAGGGGGCCACAGATCTGTCTAGCTTAAAAACTCTGCCTAGACATTTTCGGATACACCATGACTCTGACCCCAGTGGCCCTAGGGGCATAGATAGAGTCCATGGGGGTATCAGGGGTGGCAATCTTACAAAGGTCTTGGCACAACGGGAGTGCAGATGGATTGTCACCCTTGATACCCTAACCCCAAAGGGATTGAATGAACAATTAAGTTTTAGCCCTTTTTTGTGATCAAATCTGCCGTTTAATACGGCGTCTACCCTTATATATTTTTTTCCGCCTAGCTAGTCCGTCTGTGTAGCGGTTCACATTAAGCAATTTTGCTTTAGAATGGTGTTTTCCTCTCTCTGTTGTTTTATCTCCTGATCCCCACTCAATTTTAATTGTAATTTATTTGTGTTTTTATGTTGTTTTGTTGTGTTTTTTAGTTTTTTCTTCCTATAAATTGATGGTGTTCAGAGGCTGCAGGCTGCGTACAGAGTTCGTTTTCGTCATATTGCTCACTTCACACCTGAAGATGGATGAAACATCTCGATCATTCTTGATGAATGAACCAACGTGTTTACATAGATTATATTATTGGCACTTTTTAGACTCTATTATTTGGAGTCATATTTCTTATTTCATTGTTCTATGGTTCCTTCACTGTTTTGCACCAATATTGCACTTTTGCACTTTATTTATGATGTAATAGTACACATGACGGCATTGTATATATGATTTCATGCTATTTATATTTATTTATAAGCACGATGTACCTGTATTTTAGCTCTTTTTACTCTGATTATGCTCCTGGTCTCCAGTTTAATGGTCGCTGGGGGTGCGCATGCGCGGTTGCTTGCGTCTGACACTCATATTCCTCTAGCAGCTATCAGTACGAGTGGTGCGCCCATACCATTGTGACGTCATCAGGCGGTATTCCGCCCCTATGGGCGCATCATCTATGACGGCTGTGTGAGGGGAGGAGTCTCATATGCTGGTCGCGACTGCGCATGCGCGGCTTTCCCCGGCCCCATTTCCGGTATCATCTATATATAAACACTAAAGACGCTTCATATAACGTTCCCTGTTGAAAAAGCTCAACGCGAAACGCGCGTCCAGGGTCTGCAGGTGGCGTGTGGCGGGGTACCCCTCTTTTACATGGGTAAGTGTGCACCTTTTTTGGCTTAGTTATCGTTGTAGGGCTACTGATAGGGGAACAGTCCGATATATTGGGTGAATGCTTTCTGAGCTACTAATTGTTGCCCCTCCAAGCCTGGTAATTGGCTTTATATTATAATGCACACTGTAGGGATGCTTTCCCTGCCATACTGCTTCACCTGTTGTACCGTCATGTCCTTCATTTTGCACATTCCTGCTTAAAATATATGCTGCATACAGCAGACATATATGTATTTGTAGCTATATATGTTTGTATGATTTTATGGTTGTTGTTTAATAAATATTATTTCTTATTACTATGTTGTTTGGGACTCTTTTGCTCCATTTTCTCGTGCTATGTCTTTCTTATACACCAGAGACCAGAACTGTGCACAGTATTCTAAGTGTGGTCGAACTAGTGACTTGTATATAGGTAAAATTATGTTCTCCTCATGAGCATCTATGCCTCTTTTAATACATCCCATTATTTTATTTGCCTTTGTAGCAGCTGCCTGACACTGGCCACTGAATATGAGTTTGCCATCCACCCATACACCCAGGTCTTTTTCATTGACGGTTTTGCCCAGAGTTTTAGAATTAACCACATAGTTATACATCTTATTACTTCTACCCAAGTGCATGACCTTACATTTATCCCCATTAAAGCTCATTTTCCATTTATCAGCCCAAACTTCTAGTTTACATAAATCATCCTGTAATATAAAATTGTCCTCCCATGTATTGATTACCCTGCAGAGTTTAGTGTCATCTGCAAATATTGAAATTCTACTCTGAATACCCCCTACAAGGTCATTAATAAATATTTTAAAAAGAAGAGGGCCCAATACTGACCCCTGTGGTACCCCACTGCTAACCGCGACCCAGTCAGAGTGTGCTCCATTAATAACCACCCTTTGTTTCCTATCCCTGAGCCAGCTCTCAACCCACTTACACATATTTTCCCCTATCCCCATTATTCTCATTTTATGTACCAACCTTTTGTGTGGCACCGTATCAAAAGCTTTTGAGAAGTCCATATACATCTACTGGGTTCCCTTGGTCCAGTCCGGAACTTACCTCTTCATAGAAGCTGATCAAATTAGTCTGACATGAACGGTCCCTAGTAAACCCGTGCTGATACTGGGTCATGAGGTTATTCCTCTTCATGCTGGAGCACGATGCACCAAGTTATATTTACACGGTGGATTTTACTCTGTAGGCCTTTGTTTAGGCTATGGATAGCAAACAGTCTGGAATCTGGTGTGGTGTCTCATTAGAGTACAGCTGATTTAGTTGTCTATATCAAGATGGCTGTTCTCATGATCTCTGATTATCTCATAACATAATTCATATAATTATAGTCAATATAGTTCTCAAGGTAATTTATTCCATGAGTAATTTATACAGTCTCCTTAAAGAAGCACTAAAATCAAAAATATTATCCTCATATATTGCAGTCATCATATTATTTAGTACTGTGTACTTACAATTTCTCATTTTGCCTTTTTCTCAGTTAATACTTCTCTATAACCTAACGTGATTAAAAACAGACTAAGCTCTATGTAGAAATAAGAAGTCTCTATTCCCTGCATGAGTCATCATTAGGACTATAATTCTACATCACTGGCAGGGAGCAGCTGGGTCAGGAGTTGAAGAAGGTGGATGATAAATGTAGGGACAATAGACTTCCTGTTTCTACATAGAGCTTAGAAGGATTTATCTAGTATGTTTTTAATCATAGACGTCCAAATCCCGTTTTGTGTTTTTGTGTGTGTGGGAGTGGGGCGGGGGGGGGGGGGGGGGGTGTTCAGACACAAGCCTCAAATGGACCCACAAATATGAAGATAAGTGCAATGTCAAAGTACCCTAACTCTTCAATAGTGGCTCAATCACTCAAGTTCGGATCTAGATTTCACAACACAGTCTACAAAGTTGCATTTGTCTTGCATTTTTTGTTGTATGTATCACACACATCCTCCATATTATATTCCGTGGTTACATCCTGTTTACTACCGTTATCTACATTAATCTTTGTAGGAAACAGCTGCTATATTATTTGTTGTGGAGTCATGTGCACTGGAAATTAGTTTAAAAAAATTCCAAAGCCCATACGCCATTGGTGTTCAGATACGTTCCATTATAGCAGTGATCTTTCTTATATGTGCAAAAGTTATGGTAACATTTAAAATGACTTGGGGTGTCAATATATATAGCTGTTTGTGACTTGCTGTTAACCATGTACTTAACTTGTCCAAGCATTTTGGATAAAAATTGAATTTTAAACCTGAGTCAAGTTACTACCATTCTCAGACCCACTACACAAACCGCTATGTTCACAGGTATCTTAAGATGGCACACAGAAACAAGCAGAAAAAGGATGGATATAGAGAATGTAATGTGACATTTTATTCAGGTTTGTCAACCTCTGTCACAAAATTTAGCAGTTTTTAATTATTAATTAACTTTCAAATTGAAACTTGAAAAAGGCCTTTCCTAAACTGTTCTCACAAAGTAGTCCATAATGTGTTGGTTCACTGAAAGATTAAAGAGGTTGTCCAGTACTTTTACATTGATGACCTATTCTTAGGATTCTTATCCTTAGGATGATCCTATCCTTACAATAGCTCATCAATGTCTGGTCAGCCTGGGTCCGACACCCAGCACCCCTGCCGATCAGCTGTTATCGATGTTGGTGGCCTCTGGCCAGAAGTACTCACTTGCCAAGCTGCTCCGTCTTTTGGTAGTGGCTGAGACTTGGTACAGCACATCCACCTCCTAAACAAACTAATAGGAGGTGGATGTGTGGTACCCTGTGGCGGCCACTATCAGAAGACGGCCAGCTCTGCAAGTGTGTACTTCCAGCTGGAGCAGGTCACCGCCGACACCAATAACAGCACAATGCTTTGGAGGAACTTTGGCCCACCACATCTTTGCAGAATTGTTGTAATTCAGCCATATTGGAGGATTTTTGAGCGTAAACCACCTTTCTAAAATCATCCCAGAGCATATCAATCGTATTAAGGTAAGGACTTTGACTAGGCCACTCCAAAGTCTTAATTTTGTTTTTCTTAAGCAATTCAGAGATGGACTGGCTGGTGTGTTTCAGATCATTGTTCTGCCACATAACCCAAGTGCACTTCAGCTTGAGGTCATGAACAAATGGCCGGACATTCTCCTTCATAATTTTTTGGTAGACAGCAAAATTCATGGTTACATTTATCACAGTAAGTCTTCCAGTCCTGAAGCAGCAAAATAGCCCCAGACCATCACACTAACACCAACATAGTTTACTGTTGGTGTGATGTTCCTTTTCTGAAATGCTGTGTTACTTCTACGCCAGATGTAATGGGACATACACCTTTCAAAAAGTTCAACTTTTGTCTTGTCAGTCCACAGAGTATTCTCCCAAAAGTCTTGAGGATCATCAAGATGTTTTCTGGCAAAACTGAGACTAAGGCTAGGTTCACATTGCGTTAGTGGGTGATCGCTAACGGACAGCGTTGCACGGCGAAAATGTCGCAATTAACGCCGTGCAACGGGTCCGTTAGCGCACCCATTGACAGCAATGTAAATTTTGCCTGTAGCGCATCACTAGCGCGTGCCTTTTTCGGCTCGCGCTAGCGATGTGCCGTTCTTTTGTAGCGCGCCTCGGACGCTGCTTGCAGCGTCCACGGCGCGCCCGAGGTCCGTTCCCCGCTCTCGCAGATCGGGGATCTGCGAGAGCGGGCTCCTACAAAAACATTGCGTTAGCGCAATCCGCAAGCGCTAGCGCTAAACGGATTGCCCTAATGCAATGTGAACCTAGCCTAACCTTTATGTTCGTATTGCTCATCAGTGGCTTATGCCTTGGAACTCTGCCATACAGGCCATTTTTGGCCAGCTTCTTTCTTGCAGTGGAGTCATGAACACTGACCTTAACTGAAGCAAATGAGGCATGCAGTTGTTCTTTGGATGTTGTTGTGGGGTCTTTTGCGACCTCTTGGATGAGTCATCACTGTGCTCTTGGGGTAATTTTTGGTCGGTCGGCCACTACTAGGATTGTTCACCACTGTTCCACGTTTTGCCATTTGTGGATAATGGCTCTCACTGTGGTTCGCTGGAGTCACAAAGCTTGAGAAATGGCTTTATAACCTTTTCCAGACTGATAGATCTCTATTACTTTGTTTCTCATCTGTCCCAGAATTTCTTTGGATCATGGCATGATGTCTAGCTTTTGAGGAGCAGTTGGTCTATATCACTCTGTCAGGCACTTCCTATTAAGCAATTTCTTGATTGATAACAGGTGTGGCTAGGGAATTTGAACTTAGCTTCCCAAAGATGTGATAAATTACAGTTAATTTATGCTTTAAGAGGTGGGTGGGGGCAAACGTCTTCACACAGGGCCCTGTAGATTTGGATTTATTTTCCCCTTAATAAAATACCTTCATTTAAAAACTGCATTTTGTGTTTACTTGTTTTATCTTTGACTAATATTTAAATTTGTTTGTTGATCTGAAACATGTAAGTGTGACAAACAAGCAAAAGTATAAGAAATCAGGAAGGGGGCAAACACTTTTTCACACAACTGTAGATATGCACACCAAGCACTTTATATATGTAGCACGGTCTCCCTATGAAGTGGATAGATGCCACTGCATCTATCCAGACTGTGGCCACTGTATGGCGTATACTTCCTGAACATAAGTCCTACAGTAGCCACAGGGCCATATTTGCCACTAGGCACGTGAGGGCATGTGCCTAGGGCGCCAGGATGCAGGGGGCGGCAACTGAGCAAGGTTTTGTTTTTTTTAAGGCTGGGGTCCGCCCGCCCACCCCCCTCAACCCTCCCCACCCACCACCTCCCCACCTCCTTGAAGACGATATACTCACCCTCCTCCAGTGGTCTCAGCGCCAGCAGCAAGTCCTGTGCTCACAGCGGTCACGTGGTACCGCTCATTAAGGTGATGAATATGGACGCATATTCATGACCTTAATGAGCGGTACCATGTGACCGCTCACACAGGAAGAATCTTCGGCGCCGGGAGTTGGGACAGAAGTGCAGGAGGAAGAGTCCATTCAGCGTGCTGTGAGGAGGGTGAGTATGATGGGCAGGGGAGGAGGAGGACGGGGGAGCCATGCATACAAGGATGGGAGGGGGGAATGAAGCCACGCATACAAGGATGGGAGGAGGGGGGAACGGAGCCACGCATACAAGGATGGGAGGAGGCGGGGGAATGGAGCCACGCATACAAGGATGGGAGGAGGGGGGAACGGAGCCACGCATACAAGGATGGGAGGAGGGGGGAATGAAGCCACGCATACAAGGATGGGAGGAGGGGGAACGGAGGCACGCATACAAGGATACAGGGGGGATGAGATGAGCCATGCATACAGGATGGGAGAGGGGGAGATGAGCCATGCATACAGGATGGGGGGAGATGAGCCATGCATACAAGATGGGAGGGGGGGCATTATACAGTATGGAGCATCATGTGTGGCCATTATACAGTATGGAGTATCATGTGGCGTCATTATACAGTATTGAGCATCATGTGGGGTCATCATACAGTATGGAGCATCATGTATGGCCATTATACTGTATAGAGCACTTGTGTGGCCATTATACAGTATGGAGCATCATGTGTGGCTATTATACAGTATAGATCACTGTGTGGCCATTATACAGTATTGAGCATCGTGTGTCCATTATACAGTATGGAGCATCATGTGTGGCCATTATACAGTATGGAGCATCATGTGTGTCCATTATACAGTATGGAGCATCATGTGTGGCCATTATACAGTATGGAGCATCATGTGTGGTCATTATACAGTATGGAGCACTGTGTGGTCATTATACAGTATGGTGCACTGTGTGGCCATTATACAGTATGGAGCATCATGTGTGGCCATTATACAGTATGGAGCACTGTGTGGCCATTATACAGTATGGAGCATCATGTGTGGCCATTATACAGTATGGAGCATCATGTGTGGCCATTATACAGTATGGAGTATCATGTGGCGTCATTATACAGTATTGAGCATCATGTGGGGTCATCATACAGTATGGAGCATCATGTATGGCCATTATACTGTATAGAGCACTTGTGTGGCCATTATACAGTATGGAGCATCATGTGTGGCTATTATACAGTATAGATCACTGTGTGGCCATTATACAGTATTGAGCATCGTGTGTCCATTATACAGTATGGAGCATCATGTGTGGCCATTATACAGTATGGAGCATCATGTGTGTCCATTATACAGTATGGAGCATCATGTGTGGCCATTATACAGTATGGAGCATCATGTGTGGTCATTATACAGTATGGAGCACTGTGTGGTCATTATACAGTATGGTGCACTGTGTGGCCATTATACAGTATGGAGCATCATGTGTGGCCATTATACAGTATGGAGCACTGTGTGGCCATTATACAGTATGGAGCATCATGTGTGGCCATTATACAGTATGGAGCATCATGTGTGGCCATTATACAGTATGGAGCACTGTGTGGCCATTATATAGTATGGAGCACTGTGTGGCCATTATACAGTATGGAGCATCATGTGTGGACATTATACAGTATGGAGCATCATGTGTGGCCATTATACAGTATGGAGCACTGTGTGGCCATTATACAATATAGATCACTGTGTGGCCATTATACTGTACGCAGCATCATGTGGGGCCATTATACAATATTGAGCATCATGTGGGGTTGTTATACAGTATGGAGCACTGTGTGGCCATATTTTCTTGCTTATAATTATTGTTTATGAAACAGTGTGATCAACAGTACTAAATGGGTGTGGTTGGGGCGTGGATATGGGTGTGACTAGTTGTGAATTGGGTGTGGTCAGAGGCATGGCCTAAGATTTGCCGCGGCACGCATAGCGCGCGGCAAACTTTGTCCCTCTTTCCCTTCTTCAACAGTTGGGGGGTATGGTACCGCATTTGCTGGATCACAGCAAGTGCCACAAATCCCATAGGGAATGAATGAGGCCGAACACAGTGTTGCTGTAAGTGATCCGTTACACGGCAGATGCGGAAAAACTGCCGGATCTGCTGGAAAAGGCTACTTTCACATCAGCGATTTTTACCAAAGTCACTGCCGATAGTGACATACTCACCAAAGGGGGAGGCAGCACTAAAAGTGCCTAGGGCAGCAGAAACTCTAAATACTGCCCTGGGTAGCCACAAACACTTAGTGCAGTTAGCGAAATGAAAAAAAAACTCAGATGCGAAGAGTAACTCATAGGCACTATAAAATTGGGTCATACATGCCCCCCATCCCCAAGTATGTACAGACAGAACACCATCGACAATGCTCAACAGCTGACAGATTTTTTTTTTTTACTTTTAAGTCAGATAATGTGGCCACATTTCAAAATGTAAGTTTCCAGAATATGTTTCAATGATGGTACAAAAAAACAGTTCAAAAACTTAATAAAATATTCCTCCATTTTTAGCATAATTAATTTAATAACACAAACCACAAATGTAAAAACAAATCATGTATTAGCAAAACCAAAGAATGGTCAATACTTCAGACCTCCAGACCACATACAGTATAAAATGACTCTACAGTAATGTTTGACATCTGTATACAGTAAACATTTATTTATGGATCATCAGAATGAGCATTGAATAGAATCATCTAAATATCAAATAGAAAATACTATAATTTATATTGTGTGACCAACAACTAATGGGAAACACAGAGAGCTAATGAAATAGTGAAGTAATCAACTATTGTATGTGAAACCCACATAGGTAAGCAATTCAGCGATGATTGAATTGATATTTATAGAACCTATCAATGGCTTTTACTTAAAGGAAGTCTTTCATCTCCAAAATGCAAATTAAACAAAATAGTTATATATGGAACATAACCAAGATGAAAACCATGTAAGCAGTAAATATTTCATTGCTGTGATTGCTTTTAATTCCATATGCAGATGAGGGGGCTTCAATGCACCGTTGGCCAAGAGCTCAATACACCTTTACGATCTCTGAATTTCCTTAATGAACAGTGCCCTGACTCTAATTGATAGCACCCGCTTGGCCACAGCAAGTGCTGCCTGAACTCTAACCGCTGAGCTGCATGTGCACACTGACAGTGAAAGTCACATAATGTAGGGGTTTGCCCCATTTCATGATTGCCTTCTGACAGTGACCACCCCTCACTACACTGATACACCCAGAAGTGTAGCGAGCTGCTTCAGATGGGACGAGAGGATCAGTTACTTGCGGCTCTTGTCTTCACTGCATCACAGAATAGGTCAATGGGCGTATGAATGTAGTGAGAGGTAGCCGCTGTCACTAAACAATCATGAAATGTGGGCCTGCCCCTACACTGTGCACGCCGCTGACTCCTTCATAATCATTGTGCATAAAGACATACTGATCTTTTGGTCGTACCAAGGGTGCACCAAAGCCCCTTTAATTCCATATGGAACAAGACAAGTTTTAAAGGTAATTACATCAAATATAGACAGTTTATATGAGTGTTATAGAGCTAAATCCCCCTAAATAATTGTTTAATTACCTTAATATGCATTTTGGGGGTATCAGACTCCATTTTTTTAAAAAGGTACTTAGTGATTTGGCAGCTTCTTAATTTTTACTATTTATTGCCAATTTGTGCCATCAGTGAAAAAGTTTCCTATCTAATTATTTCTTCAGATTTCTGTTATAATAACAGAATCACCCTGATGCGCTGGGTGATATTAAAGCCTCAGTCTGTATTTCAGATGCATCCCACAGACCTCTGAAAAGTCTACTGAACCCAACTTGTCAGGCACCATAGGTCCTTATGATGATATAACTTTAGTTCAGTTTAACCACAGGGAATTTGGTTATCAAATCCAGAATAAAAACTGTTCAAATAACACAATACAGTAAAGTAGGAGTGCAAGCTCACACGCTAGTCTAGTAATGAAGAGCTGAGAGACCTCTATCCGGTGTGTGCGATTACCGCTGGTGAAGCACAGCAAAACAGAGCAGTGAAGAGGAAGTTAAGCGACACAACCATAGTTTCCTATTAAGGGCATTTACAGCCAGAAACATGTCAGGTTTTTAACATGGTTGTCTGGATGGATCCAGTGATTTTAAAGATTTTTGCAAAAAGAATTTTTATTACCGGATGGTTGTGGCTCACGACTTTCTTTTCACTCCTCTGCCATACAATACAATAATCTAAATGGCAGTAAGGTCGGTTTCACACACTCATTAAACACAGACCGTTCTCACATGGGAAGACCCGGCCCAACTGTCAGGTCCCCTTACCTGAGCTAACTACTTCATATCTGCCCATGAAACAGGTCGAGAGACCTTGTGGTCAGGCTGTGTCTTCTCATGTAAGGTGATCCATGTTTCACATATGTATGAATCAGACCTTTCACAGAAGGTTGGATTCATACATATGTGAAACATGCAAAATATGTTACCATGCCCTCTACCCACCATGAGCCATTTAGAACACTGGTTGGGTTGCTGGGCCTGGGGTTGCTGGCTATTTCTTCACCCTTTATAGCTACTAAACTATTTTAAAACTTGAAATATTAAAAAAAACTAACTCTATGGAGAAATAATTTGCTTCTTTTCTAACAGCAACTTTAAGATGAAGTTCCCACAAACTCTCATAAATGCTCTTGTGACATATTGACAAAAATACAATCACCTTATAGAAGACATATGGATTACCTTATGGATCCTAACATCTTATCATGACCATTACTGAGCTAAGGCACCTGATAATTAACTGTGTATAGTTTCTTCATTATTTTTTGACATTTTACAGAATACACAATCCTGAAAGTACCACATTTAAATAAAGCCAATCGTATACATGCAGAACATTAAATAATGCATTTATGAGTCCTGAACTACCAAACGCAGGACAATAAAAAAAAATCTTAAAATACGCCAAGGAACATTTCAGTGATAAAAAAAATAAAATAAAAATGGTATAAAAGTCTGAACAGTGTACAAAGATGCATTTTTAAGGAATATTTAGAAAATGTCTGACGGAAACAAGTCAGGGGAAAGGCAAGTAATTTCTTATATAGTGTGCATACCACGAGGTACGGAATATATTATACATTCACTCACAATAAGGACTTATTCCTAGATAGTATATATTAACACTTCAAATTCACTTGCACTGAATGTCTCTTCTGAATGTCTCTTCATTAGTGAATTGGCTATCTGAGGGGGGTGAATGGGTATAGCAATACACCGCTGAATGTGGAGAACATTTCGTCAGAGTTTGAATCTGCCAGTTTGCCTCCTGTCAGGACAATGGCAACTTCATCTTGGGGTTTCAAGTTCAAAATAAGATTGAATGTGCCTATCCCGCTACAAACTGGCCTACTGGCGCTAGGCCTGTGAAACTCCAGGAGTTCTCGTCGATAGCCAGAAGAATCCAGCTGTGCCACACTGACATTGGACACCAAGAGGACAGCTTCCACATAGTGGTTATGCTCTGGCGTAAGGACCGCGGACAGCATATAACGACCTTCAATGGGAGCAGTGAAGATACCTGAAAGAAAGAAGCATGGTGGTAAATTCCAAGTGGTGACCATAAAAGTTTGCGTGGTCATAATAGTTCAAAGCCTATTATTAACTATCTGTAAGTTCAAATGAAATGCAAATGCTTTCTTCTCTATCATATTTACAAGCAACAAATCCCTAGGAGCAGGAAAAAAGAATACCACTAGATAAGAGACAGACCTTCTCTCCGCAGCATGGGGTCTCTAGATTTTGATGGTTTCTGGAACTAATTAGTGGAAATTTGTGACATCCTAAGTTAACTGGATATAACACAACCAGATAACATTTACATTGAAGGCGCTTTACTGTCGATGACTTTTTAAAGTAGCCAGTACACCAATTTCAGCATTCTCATTTGGGTTGCCCAAGGGCACGGTGTGGTTGGCCTTTCCTTAAATATGCCTGTGTTAACCCTTGTGCTATTATGTCACCACTGACTGCCCATTTGTCTTCACTAGCAGAGTGAACCCACCAGCTCAAGCTACACTGCATGCAAAAACTATTTTTTTAACTGCATTTCCATTTATTTGACCCTGAATAAAAGTAATAGACTACATAGATATAAAAAAGAAAACCAATAAAAAAGGAGAGCATATGAACATCATAAAGGGGTCTCCAATTGGAACCCCACACTATGAGTCAGATGGTAGAGACAGTCACATTCAACAGCTATCACTATTGTAAATGCAGACCTCTAAGACATTACATGCAGAGTCCTGGGTGACCTGTTTAGATCTAGGCTTCTGTTTAAGAAAAGTAATGTCCTTTGTATGAAATACATTCAGATACCATATAGATGTGTCCACCTGAGTTGAGCAAGGAGATTCGTGCTGCTCTGGTCTAGCGTCCATTCTGGTCCTCCATGGCAGCAAGCCCAGGTCAGTCTACACTTTTGCATCAGCATCCTCAACTATCCTGGTCTGGGTGCCATGGGGACAGGACTGGATGCTGGTTTCTGGCAGTGCAATTCATTTTGCTTAACTTTAGTTTCAATTTTGGTGAATGACCATAACTTCTGCATGATACCAGCTCAATATTATTTCACTCCATCCCATAAAAATAAGTACTCAGTGGCTCAGTGGTTAACACTGATGCTTTGAAGCACTTTGGTCCTGGGTTCAAATTCCACCAAGGACAACATCTGCAAGGAGTTTGTATGTTCTCCCCGTGTTTGCGTGGGTCTCCCCGGGTTTTCCGTTTCCTGCCACACTCAAAACACATGCTGATAGGGAATTTAGATTGTTAGTCCCAACGGGGACAGTGATAATAATGCCTGTAAAGCACTGTGGAATTAATGGTGCTATATAGGTGAGTAAAATAAATAAATATGTCGAGGCATCTGATCCATTCAGTATAGAATTCCCATGGACCATTGATGAGTATGTGCTTCTTGGCAGGGCCTCCTACTAGGTCCAAAAACAGCTGTAAATCAAAAGATATCGGAGGCACCATAGAGATTCTTGAAAAAATCCAATCTTTATTCCAGAATATTTAAAACAACACAGTAGTGAGAAGACAAAATAGGGCAACGTTTCGACCAAATGGTCTTTCTCAAGCCTAAAATACAGTCACAATTGTTGTGAATATTCTGGAATAAAGATTGGATTTTTACAAGGATCTCTATGGTGTCTTGGATATTTGTAGACATGTCGAGGCATCTGTCAGATTTGTATATTATTTCATGTTTAACATTTTGTGCCATATACCTAGGAATATATTGGGTTTAGAGACAATGTAAAGTGTTCCTGTAATTAAAAATAATTTTGAATATGTTATATGTTCTTGAGATTGTCTGAAATTATTCTTGATATGCTGTAACCCCTTAAACGTTCTTCAGATCCCAACTAAAAGACTGCTCAGAAGCGTGCATCAACCACACGCTTGTCTCAGACTTTCTATTGAGCCCGCACTCTGTGCCTGCACTCATGCAAGAGCTGAGCACTTCTGTTTGCTGAGCTGCGTGCTTCTGGGCAGTCTTTTGGGCAGTCAGTGGAGATCTACAGAGTGCATTAGGGGTTATAGCATATCAAAACTCATTTCATATGAAAGGTACCCTTTAAGGATAGACTAAAATTTTTCTTTTTTTAAAAGAGGAGTCTTTTCCTAATTGTCTCACAAAGTTTTCAATGGTTAACATCAATGTGTAAGTCTTTATTTTATAACATCTTTTGTATGGAAATGATATTGCTCATGGAGGATTCTAAGTCATGATTCATCAAATGTGCGCGTTGAAAGAAAATAGTTTGCAGATGCGTTCTCTGCCAACCAAATCTATTTCATAAGGTCCGTACTTGACTGTGGAAAGAACCATGGGATTATTTTTCCACAGTGAAAAACACGTGGGCTCAAATGGTCTATACATGACCCATATGCAATCAGATAAGGTGGTTTATTCTGCAGCCTTGTGGAGAGGAGATTGAACATTAAAATAGGAAAATCATTAAAATGAAGCGTTATAATTAGTGTTGAGCATTCCGATACCGCAAGTATCGGGTATCGGCCGATATTTGCTGTATCGGAATTCCGATACCGAGATCCGATACTTTTGTGGTATCGGGTATCGGTATCGAAACAACATTAATGTGTAAAATAAAGAATTAAAATAAAAAATATTGCTATACTCACCTCTCCGACGCAGCCTGCACCTTACCGAGGGAACCGGCAGCGTTGTTTGCTTAAAATTCGCGCTTTAACTTCCTTACGCGAAGTCCCGGCTTGTGATTGGTCGCGCGCCGCCCATGTGGCCGGGACGCAACCAATCACAGCAAGCCATGACGTAATTTCAGGTCCTTCAGGATTTTAAAATTACATTCCGGCGTTGTGATTGGTTGCGTCGCGGTCACATGGGCGACGCGACCAATCACAAGCCGTGACGTCACGGGAGGCTGGACACGCGCGCATTTTAAAATGCGCGCGTGTCCAGCCTCCCGTGACGTCACGGCTTGTGATTGGTCGCGTCGCCCATGTGACCGCGACGCAACCAATCACAACGCCGGAACGTAATTTTAAAATCCTGAAGGACCTGAAATTACATCACGGCTTGCTGTGATTGGTTGCGTCCCGGCCACATGGGCGGCGCGCGACCAATCACAAGCCGGGACTTCGCGTAAGGAAGTTAAAGCGCGAATTTTAAGCAAACAACGCTGCCGGTTCCCTCGGTAAGGTGCAGGCTGCGTCGGAGAGGTGAGTATAGCAATATTTTTTATTTTAATTCTTTATTTTACACATTAATATGGTTCCCAGGGCCTGAAGGAGAGTTTCCTCTCCTTCAGACCCTGGGAACCATCAGGAATACCGTCCGATACATGAGTCCCATTGACTTGTATTGGTATCGGGTATCGGTATCGGATTAGATCCGATACTTTGCCGGTATCGGCCGATACTTTCCGATACCGATACTTTCAAGTATCGGACGGTATCGCTCAACACTAGTTATAATTATTTTTATTTCATATAGGATATACACAAAGACAGCAGCAAATCATATCTATATAGGCTTCATCTGAGTACTTCTCATTGAGGAATATTTAAAAATCAGTCAATTGTCTCTTCAAGATGCAACCTGATTGTCTGTAAGACCGGGGCCACATTTGGTTGTGTGAATCACAGCAATTTGCAGGATTTCCACAACCTCAGTGTTGGTAATGACAAGGTCTTGAGTCACCTTACAATCTTCATAAAACAGCACATGGTGGTTTACAGTGACTATGTGCCCACGTGTAGCCCATGCTGGGGGTAATGAGCCATGGCACAGTAAAGTCCAATTTGAAAGGCAATTATTGTCCAAATAGGTGGACTCTGTGAGGAGACTTAGTGGTCCAGTGAATATGTTACGCCCAGGTCAGGCGCATAACAATTAACCATGTAGCCTCATAGCAGAAATTATGATAGGGCCAATACTACACCATAACCACCTTCATTGCTGAGTTATGTCACAGTACAGTGATAATGCACACAGTGATGTCACACTGTAAAGAAAAGCTGAAGTCATGGCGTGTGTTGTACTATCCAAAGTCAGGGAATGTGAGATGCCAACTGCTGAGGGGTCCAGGACTATTATTATTATTATTATTTATATAGCACCATTAATTCCATGGTGCTGTACATAAGATGGGGTTACATCAAAATACAAATATCACTTACAGTAAACAAACTAACAATGACAGACTGATACAAAGGGGAGATGACCCTGCCCTTGCGGGCTTACATTCTACAGGATTATGGGGAAGGAGACAGTAGGTGTGGGGTTGCAGTAGCTCCGATGGTGTTGAGGTGGCCGTGTGGTCATTACAGGCTGTAAGCTTCTTTGAAGAGATGGGTTTTCAGGTTCCGTTTGAAGGATCCAAATGTGGTGGATAACCGGATGTGTTAGGGCACAGAATTCCAAAGGATGGGGGATATTCGGGAGAAGTCTTGGCAGTGATTGGGTGAGGAGCGAATAAGCATGGAGGAGAGAAGGAGGTCTTGGGAGGTCCAGAGATTACAAGAGGGAAGATATTGAGAGATTAGTACAGAAATATACGGAGGAGAAAGGTTATGGATGGCTTTGTAGGTCAGTGTTAGTAGTTTAAACTGGATACTCTGGGAAATTGGAAGCCAGTGAAGGGATTTGCAAAAGGGGAAGCAGGAGTGTAGCGAGGAGAGAGAAAAATTAGTCGGGCAGCAGAGTTAAGGATGGACTGGAGGGGTGCGAGAGTGTTAGAGGGTAGCCCACAAAGGAGGATGTTGCAGTAGTCGAGGCGGGAGATGATGAGGGCATACACTAGCATTTTGGTAGAGTGAGGGTTGAGGAAAGGACGGATTCTGGAAATATTTTTGAGTTGGAGGCGACAGGAGGTGGCGAGAGCTTGGATGTGTGGTCTAAAGGACAGGGCAGAGTCCAGGGTTACTCCGAGGCAGCGGATTACCTGGATGGGGGAAAGTGTGAATTCATTTATTGTGATAGATAGATCAGGTAGGGAAGATGTGCGAGATGAAGGAAGAATAATTAGTTCATTTTGTCCACATTGAGTTTGAGGAAGCGAGAGGAGAAGAAGGAGAAGATGGCTGATAGACACTCTGGGATTCTGGACAGCAGAGAGGTGACATCTGGGCCAGAGAGGCAGATCTGAGTGTCATCGGCATATAGATGGTACTGGAAGCCATAGGGCTTTATGAGTTGTCCAAGGCCAAGGGTATAGATTGAGAAGAAAAGAGGTCCTAGGACAGAGCTTTGAGGGACACCAACAGAGAGGGGGCGAGAAGAAGAGGTAGTATGGGAGTAGGTAATGCTAAATGTGCGGTTGTTAAGGTATGAGGAGATCCAGGATAGGGCGAGGTCTTTGACACCAAAGGAAGAGAGGAGGCAGTGGTCAATGGTGTCGAAGGCAGAGTACAGGTCTAGAAGGAGTAGTATAGAGAAATGTCTGTTAGCTTTGGCTGTAAGTAAGTCGTTCGTAAGTTTGGTCAGGGCAGTCTCAGTGGAATGGTGGGGACGGAAGCCAGATTGTAGGCTGTCAAAGAGAGAGAGAGAGTTAGATGCAAGGTGAGATGAAAGTTCAGCGTGGACATGCTGCTCAAGTAGTTTGGAAGCAAATGGGAGCAAAGATATGGAGCGGTAGCTGGACATAGCGCTTGGGTCAAGGGAAGGCTTTTTGAGGATAGGTGTGATTGTGGCATTTTTGAAAGCACAGGGGAAGGTACCAGAAGTTAGTGATAGATTGAAGAGATGGGTTAGGTATGGGATTAGTGTAGTGTTGAGGTTGGGGAGGAGGTGGGATGGGGTCAAGTGCACAAGTGGTGAGGTGTGATTTGGAGAGAAGATGAGCAAGCTGTCCTTCAGTGATTTTGGAGAGGGAAGTTATGGGGTTAGGGCATTGGTCAGGCATACAAAGGGGTTGTAGTGGTCGGACAACAAAGACTTGCCTTGTTTGGTCTATCTTATTTTTGAAGTGTGTGGCAAAGTCCTCAGCAGAGATCAAGGAACTCGGAGGGGGCAGTGGTGGGCAGAGGAGGGAGTTAAAGGTGTTGAACAACTGTTTGGGGTTGTGGGATAAAGAAGATAGGAGGGATGTGAAAAAGGCCTGTTTAGCAGAGGTGAGAGCTGATTTGAATGCAAGTGTCGCTTGTTTGAGTGCAGTGAAATCACCTTGCGAATGCGTTTTCTTCCAACGCCGTTCTGCAATTCTGGATACTTGCCGAAGATTTTTAGTGATGTTATTGTGCCAGGGTTGTCTATTGATTCGTCACACTCTGCTATGCATGACAGGGGCGACCGAGTTGATGGCTGAAGCAATAGTGGCATTGTAGAAACTAGTGGCAGTGTCTGTGTCATGGAGTGAAGCTATAGAGGACAGTGGCTGAATAGAGTCAGAGAGTGTGCGAGTGTCCAGATGTGCAAGGTTTCTGCGGGGTGTGCGCATGTTGCTGGACATGGATGACAGGTATGGAGGACAGTGATCAGAAAGTGAGCAGATGGTGGTCGGATAGAGGGAGAGGGGAGGTTGTGAAGTTAGATAGGGAGCAGAAACGGGTGAAGACCAGGTCTAATGTATGTCCGTCTGTGTGGGTGGCTGAGGAGGACCACTGGGTAAGTCCAAAAGATGAACTAAGGGACAGGAGTTTGGACCCTGCTGACTGGTGGGTGTCAATGGGGATGTTGAAGTCACCTATGATGACGGTGGGAATGTCAGCAGACAGCAAGTGAAGGAGCCAGGTGGAGAATTGGTCAATAAAGGCAGTGGTTGAGCCCGGAGGTCGGTATATGATGGCCATTTGGAGGTTGGAGGGAGAGTAGATGCAGACAGAGTGAACTTCAAAAGAGGTGAAGATAAGGGAGGGTAGAGGTGGAATTGGGTTAAAGGTACAGTTGGAAGAAAGGAGAAGGCCCACTCCTCCACCATGTCCGTTGCCAGGACGAGGAGTGTGGGTGAAGTGGAGGCCGCCGTAACATAGCGCAGCAGGGGAGGCTGTGTCAGAGGGTGTCACCCATGTTTCGGTGAGGCACATGAAGGAAAGATTACAAGAGGTAAAGAGATTGTGAATCACGTGGAGTTTATTGCAGACAGAGTGATCCAGAGAGAGGGAGCAGGGTTGTGGGCGTCAAAGACACGGATTTGAGATGGGCAAGATTTCAGGTGCTTATGTTGGGCTGGGAGTGATAGAAGGGAGTAATAATGAGAGGTATGAGGTGTGGAGGTCCAGGATTGGGAGATATGTCGCCAGCAGTGAGGAGAAGCAGAGAGAGACAGAGCAGGTGGGAGAAGGAGAGTTGGCGGCTTGTTTTGTGTTTTATTAGGAGGGAACTGAGGTTGAGGAGCAGGTCAGCGGAGGAGGTCAGGTGGGGAGGCAGGAGGGAAGGAGAGATTATGACTTGGTTGGAGGGTGCTGGGGTTCGGGGATAGCGAAAGAGAGTGAGGAATAAAGGAGTCAAAACTGTTACAGCGTATGTCAGCATGATGAGTAAGTGTGGTGGAAAGGGAAAGAAATTTAGTACATTTATTAATAGTGGTTAGTCTTACCTTCTGTTCACCTTTGCTCATTTCTGGCACATTTCTGCTGTCATCTTTGCTGTTATCCTTTTAGAGACATTCTTCTAGAGACAGACCACAGTCCACAGTGGCGTATCCAGGGGAGGGCAGCCGGGGCATGTGCCCCGGGCGCAGCCGACAGGGGGGCGCCAGCGGGGCCGCCTGATGATGCGGCATTGCAGCAGTCCAAGCCAGGCTCCTTGTCGGCGGCATTCTGCCGCCCCCACATTCTGAGATAATCCCGTTTGTTCTCTGAGCCGGCTGTCAAATTGACAGCCGGCTCAGAGAAAGTGCTGCAGCTGCGCGTCGCTAGTACCCAGTTCGGCTTGCCTTGTGAGACGAGTCCCTTCCCTTCTCAGTTTAAGCCAGCGCCTGCACCCCTGACAACCGCTGAGAGGCGCTGACCGCCACTGGCACTTCCGCATCAGGGAAGCGTCAGCAGCGGCTGACGTCACTGAGCATGTGACAGGCTGCTGCTTCGTTCGTTGCGCCAGTGTTCGGTTCGGGTGTAGTGTTGCATTGGACGGTGACGTCGGTGCCGGTGGTAAGTGCTCCAGATCGCGGGCACGGGGACCGGGTAATTGAGCTGAAGTCTGAAGACACCGACCGACCGAACCTTCAGAATCATTTCTGAATGAATAACTTTGAAATGAGCCTGCCTGCATGCATGATAGGGGGAGGGGGAGGGAGCAGCGGCCAGGGGCTACGCAAAATGGGTATGTGTCACTTGTGAGTCTGAGGACTGTGAAGCAAAGCCTTAGCCAGGGGGGCAGCTGGATGAAAGACTGAGGAACATATCATGATATGGGGGATGCAGATGGAGGTAGAAATCAGGACATTAATGGGGCACAAATCAGGACAGTATGGGGGCACAAATCAGGACAGTATTGGGGCACAAATCAGGACATTATGGGGGCACAAATCTGGACATTATGGGGGCACCAATCTGGACATTATGGGGTTTGGGGGGGGGGGGCGCCAAACTGGTCCTTTGCCCCGGGTGCAGGAAAGGCTAGATACACCTCTGACGGTCCAGACAGACCTGTGTCTCTGAATTTATAACAGGCCAAGTGTACATGAAATAGGCCAGGTGTGATCAGGAGGGAGGGGCAGCAGGTAGACTGATCACAGACACACAGAAGCAAAAATACAAACAGGAAATAGTCAGATCCAAATGGACAGAAAAAGCCAACTGTGTATTAGCATCAAAGAATTATGGTGGGAAGATATGCAGGAAGGAAAAGAAAAAGAAAAAAAAATTCTTACTATCACTGATAGTAAGAATAGTTAGATAGAAGATAGATAGATAGATAGATAGATAGATAGATAGATAGATAGATAGATAGATAGTAAGAATCCCCTCAGTATCTATCTATCACTGATCTTTCACTATGCTATTGTCTTAGTTCCCCTGCATTTGGCATCTCACCATAGGTTAAGATGCACAGTGTTCTGCTGCCCCAATCTCCAGAAGATCAGAGCAGAGCATTTTCCCCTCTTGAAGAAACCCTTATTACTGCAGAGCAGCAATAGGACTTTAAAAAAAAGTTTGACTGTCATCCCTGAAATGAAGTGGCACGACATTTTCATTGCGCTGTTGCCTCTTCGTTCTAGCAATCAGCAGAGCCACTACATAATGATGTCTTGCAGCTTCTGCAAATATCTGCCATGAGACAATCATTTGGTCTAGAATCTGGAACAGGACACTCCTTGTCAGGAGTCTCTTACGTCAGTTGTAAATCAGCGATGCTTAAATATGAATGATAAATCTTCCCAGGCATGTCTTATGTCAGCGAACGACCCATACATGCTGTTTACACTGCCTCTTGATTAAGAATTATACACATTTACTCTGCATAATGAGCAAATAAAGGTAAGAGGCAACACATACTGTATATAGCCACAGTCAGAGGGAAAGCAGTGGAATAATCAATGACTCATGCTCAGGCGTCTGGTTAAGTGTTCCAGCATGGCAAACTCCCACTTCACACCGATGAAGTAATAATGACTGATGCTAAGTGACTCCACAGGAAACTCCTATTTATGGGTCTCAGGAGTGATGCAACTGACCGGTTAGAGGCATTTATATACCATTACTGCATTGTAACAACTCCCACCATCTTGGTCAGGCATGATATGGTCATCACATTAGAGTCTGTATCTTACCATCACAAACACATCTCTGTAAAATGGGTAATGTCATACTGCTCGCTAACGGGCCTGAATGAACACCCTCTGATCTACAAACAAGAACCGCAGAATGATTTATGGTTGACATTACTTTCATTCCCCAACCACGGGCCTGCTGCACGTTGTAGTCATTAGGGACATGTGGCCGAAGTTGTAGCTTAATGTGATCCATACAAGCAGTGCAGGAGACGGCATGTGTTCTTTTGCTACTAAAGAAACATGACCCCATTTCGGCCAGATGAAGGACCACGCTAGCGGGAAAGTTAGCAATTTTAACCAGACTCAGGCCCAATAAAATATGTTTCTTCAACTGTTAAACCTGCAGAGTTTTGGACAGAGATTGCAACCTTATGTCTTTTGCATATTGTATCCTTACACAAAATGTCACATTTCAGAAAGAGTTCAGTTCGTGAAATTTAACAGGGAAAGCAAAATGTAATAATAAGCAAAAACACATCCATTAATTAAGAAGTCAGGAGGTCTTGACACTTGAATAGAATATTAGAAATGATGAAGTCCAGAAGCAGCTCTCACATCCCTATTATACAATATACCATTCAGAAAAAGCCCTCTGGACACATCTGGACTGATGCATATCTGGTGTATGGAGCTCCTGGAAATGGTCACCAGGGATCTGTACCAGATTTCTTAAACAGTTGCAAACTTGTTTTTGTTCCCCAAAGAAGTTTTTGATTTGTGTCTTTCAAGATGAGAGTTACAACGAGGTGCAGTGGTCACAGCTAGTTACATTTATGAAGTTCTCCCAACAGAATTTCAACCAACATGAGCAGTATATACTGTATATGTGTAGCAGATCAGACCTCTGGTAGAGCTTGTAACCATTTTATAATTTATAGTTTTATGATATGAACCACAAGAAATTATAAAATGAATCAAGGACGAGTGAACAGAAGTAGCACTACCTGATATCATAATATATGCAGAAGCGAGGAGAATTTCTGGTGGCGAAGCAGCAGGTGGAAAACATTTTCCTTACAGCGAAGGAAAGGATGACCATGGTTTACACAATCACCGTAAGTTCTACAATACTCAGATTTGCCCTTGTAGCAACTTGTCCAAGGGAGGAGACAATCTTCTCTATGATACCTAAATTGTGTGCACAATTACTAGGCAATTTGTATTTTTGATGATTAATGTTATTGTTGAATAATCACAGTTCTCTCGGTCAATCAAAAACCTTGAAATCTGAATATTTAAGAAAGTAAAAGTGAAGCTAATTATTGGGCAACTATTAGTGGTCAGAATTATTATACAAGGAGAAACATAAATGTTCACATCTCAATTGTATTTTCATCTCTTAAAATTAGAATAATAACCAAACGACTCAAAGAGGCCAATTCATCAAAGTGCTCACCTCAGACATCTGGAATAAACACCTTTAAGAATCGCAATATTTTTGCACAACTCAGCAGTTGTGCAAGGCGGCAGGAGAGGTCATCAGTGACAAATTGTTTTTTTTTTTGTTTTAGCAGACCCTTTTCCAACTTCCAACTTACATAAAAACCCAAAATTGCAAGCAAGCAATATATTTATACAACTCAAATTAGTTGGAGAATTTTTTGAGACTGTTCCAGTGATCTGGATGGGGCTGGCAGACAACCATGATCCTTCTGCAGCAACAGCTCCATTCACATATATGGACTGAATTCAGTCACAGAAGTTTCTACATTAAATCTGCAGTGTGTGATTATAACGCAAAGCTGCAAAAATCACCATCTTGTTCCACAGTCCTGTGTGTTTATGTGGGAATATCGGTGATAAATATCTTGCAGAACTGTGTAAAATAATATTGTGCTACAATTTCGACTCAGATAGTGTCCATATATACTTTATAGGTCTTGTTCCAGAACATTACCTGTCTCAGGATTATAATGCTCGCCATCATTAACCAGGACATTATTAAAGGGAATGAAGCCGACTTCAAAATTGCCTAATTTCCCAGCGAGCCCAGCAGAGAAGGATATCTGTACAGTTGTAGCACTTGCACCTTAACAAAGCAAAAATAAGAAACAGTCAGAGTCATGTAGATTATTCCTTTCAATATCTCACACATTAAATTTAGAAATCCTACAAAAACTTTCACCAAGTCAACGGAACCTTTACATGATCTCTAGTGACATAAGGCTAATGAACATTTTGAAGTGCAGATCTGAACCTCCATTGTCATCTCTGGACAGGTTATAGTGAACCGCACCTGTAAAAACATCCATCTTGCACTCCAGTCTTGATAAACGGTGCGTTGGGAGTAAGATACATCAAATCTAATGGA
Source organism: Ranitomeya variabilis (assembly GCF_051348905.1). Lineage (NCBI taxonomy): Eukaryota > Metazoa > Chordata > Amphibia > Anura > Dendrobatidae > Ranitomeya > Ranitomeya variabilis. The sequence continues at coordinate 415,833,338 of NC_135237.1, forward strand.
ATATACGGTACCATTGTGGTGTAACTGATCTTGAAGCGATTACATGTACTCGGCGGCGCCCCCTATTTGCCAAACTATGCCTAGTTTTTAAAAAGTGGGTGTAGCTGGCCAGGAATTGTGTTAAACTGCGAAAAGTCGCAATATTTTTGTGCAACTACGAGCTGCGTGAAAATGTGGCAAAATTTCAGTTTTACAACAGAATTGTGTTGGAAACTGATTGATAAATTGGGGCCTTCATGAATTGCCCCCACCTGCTGTGTGATCACTGCCTCTTCACACTACACTGCATTATAGCACAACATACATACTCTTAACCCCACAACCGCTGACAGGTTCTCAGTGTTTTCAGCCTGCAGGCTGATATCTGAATACAGATACATTATCACTCTGAGACACTAAATACCCCTTCACATTAGATAGCCCTTGTCTTACCCAATAAAAAAATACTCCAAATTGATGGTCAAGTGTAATCCGTCTCTTGCAAGAGATACCGATACAGATTACAGGAAGTGGTGGTGGGACCTAGTCTTTCTGTTCTCGCTCTCCTATCTTTCAAACTGCCTACAAGTATAACAGAGTGGTGGGCTTCCAGTTAAGGGTAGCAAAACATTTGACAATGGCAGGAAATCCTGAGAAGTGTAGGAATGGAAGTTCCAGCTCTAACAGTGCTGACAGAATGCTGTGCTGATAAAGAAAAACCATAGACTCCAAAGGAGTGATTGGCAAGTTCCACAGCATCAGAACTATTCCTGAACACACAAGATTGGTATGTGCACCCAAAACAGTTTTAATTGTTTTGGGGTATGACGACAACCAAATAATGCATTTTTACTCTAGTTTTGGGTACAAGTAAAATGAATCCATACGACATAATAATAAATATATATTCTCTAGAAATGTAAAAAAATGGTCGTCATCATTCTCTCGCGTATCACCCCTACTCTGGAACTCTCTACCACAACATATCAGACTCTCGCCTACCATCGAAACCTTCAAAAAGAACCTGAAGACCTACCTCTTCCGACAAGCCTACAACCTGCAGTAACCACCGATCGACCAAACCACTGCACGACCAGCTCTATCCTTGCCTACTGTATTCTCACCCATCCCTTGTAGATTGTGACCCCTCGTGGGCAGGGTCCTCTCTCCTACTGTACCAGCTGTGACTTGTATTGTTCAAGATTATTCTACTTGTTTTTATTATGTATACCCCTCCTTCCTCACATGTAAAGCGCCATGGAATAAATGGCGCTATAATAATAAATAAGAATAAAATAAATATTAAAAAAAATTATAATAATGATATATTGATATTAGCTTTGACTGAACTTTAATATGTGTTAAAGTTCTTGAAGAAGGTTTCGTTTGGAAATAAATGATTGCATGCATTTTATCTGGACTGGGATTATATACTTCTTTATTGAGCTGTATGCAATTTACCTAAAGTTAAAATGGGAATTTACAATTCCAAAACCCCTTGAAAGCCAGTGGAAAACAAAGCGTGATGTATGGCAATGATAAAATACTACAAGCGGTCTGAAAGTAATACATATGTGGGTATTGTGATGTGTTTGTGACAGAGGTTTTTGACCTGGCAAGTGTTATGAAAAACAGGAAACTCACATCAACTCCGATAATTAATCCCACAAAGGGCTTTCCAGCTGGGTTAAATAAGACCATACAAAGACTTGTTGTGGTCCATAGCAAAACAACTCCATGTAAAGTTATGTTAGCTCACCACGAAAGACAGTAGAATTACATGAATCTCGCGGCTGTAAGGAATAAAAGCCAACACTGTATTATACTGATGAAGAAACGGCCTTTTCTGAGTAGAAGGAGGACGGTATAGTGATATCACAGCATTTGTAGAAAGTAAAGTTAGATCATATTGCACCAAACTGATTCTGAAGTCATGAATGGTTATCATATAAAAATGTATTACCTCTGGATTCTGAAAATGTATTGATTGATATTTGACCTGAAAAGTAAAAAAAAATATATTTTAAATATTTAGATGTATCGGTTTTGCAGTAAAGCTTCTGAAATAATCATATGAATAAGAAAACAAGAAATCCATTAAATTAAAGAACTGTGCAAAGTTTTAGGCAGGTGTGGACAAAATGCTGAAAAGTAAAAATACTTTAAAAAATAGATGTGTTAATTTATTTTTATCAATTAACAAAATGCAAAGTGAATAAAGAAATGAAAAATCTAAATCAAATCAATATGATCAGAGCTATTTCGCATCAGATTAACGCCTTATGCGCCACTGTGAAGAGTGACAGTGGCATTTAAAAGTCTTTAACATGACAGCCGTCGCTGCTGACGGCCACACGACATGATCGAGGGGTGTCGATCGGCTTCCATGGGGGCAGAGAGACTTTTGAAGGCTACTATGCCTGCCATGTGAATTCTCTTATCACGTTCAGCCTGTGGATGTCGTATGAGACATGATTTCATAATGCACTGCAATACCATAGTATGACAGTGTGCCTTATGGGTGATCAAGCAATCACAGGTTCAAGTCCCCTAAATGGATGAATTAAAAATGTTAAAAACATTAACAAAAAAAATACATATAAGTTTAAATTGTCTCCTTTTAACCAAATAAAAATTGTAACAAAATAATCAACATATCTGGTATTGCTGCATGCATACTCACCTGAACTATTAAGATATACATGTTTTTTCCCCACACAGTGAATCAAAATGTATGTACCCGAAAATTGTATCACTGTAATAGTAAAGAGCTGGAGAATCTTGTTACCTAGTAATTTTTGCCTGGTAAGATGGTAATATAAATGTCATTCAAAACTTCAACTCATCAAGCCCTCAAATTTCTATATAGATGGGGAAAATAAGTTATACCTCTTGACAAAATGAGGAGGAAATAACTGAAGTGCAAAAACAAAAAAATGCCCATTGTATTTATTGATATAACTATGTACAGCACCGTGTCGCCATTCGTCAGCTCCCCCTTCCCGTTGCCCATAGCAGATCACAGAGTAGTTGGAGGTGTAACTAGAGTCATTTGTGTATGGGGAAGAACGCAAGGTGATTGAGGGAACTGTAGTTTACAGAGGTTACATTGGCATCACTGATGGACCACCCGCTTCTCACTGAGCAGAGACACGGTTACAGAGAGCTGGAGTCAAATATTGATGTCAGAATTTAGCCAGAAAATGTCGTAAGGTACAGATGGTTATTTATATACTGTAAAGTCATTAAGGGGTTGTCTGACCTTAAGGTACCGTCACATTAAGCGACGCTGCAGCGATATAGACAACGATGCCGATCGCTGCAGCGTCGCTGTTTCGTCGTTGTGTGGTCGCTGGGGAGCTGTCACACAGACAGCTCTCCAGCGACCAACGATGCCGAAGTCCCCGGGTAACCAGGGTAAACATCGGGTTACTAAGCGCAGGGCCACGCTTAGTAACCCGATGTTTACCCTGGTTACCAGTGTAAATGTAAAAAAAACCAAACACTACATACTTACATTCCGGTGTGTGTCGCGTCCCCCGGCGTCTGCTTCCCTGCACTGTGTAAGCGCCGGCCCTAAAGCAGAGCGGTGACGTCACCGCTGTGCTTTGCTTTACGGCCGGCACTGACAGTCAGTGCAGGAAGCTCTGAGCAGCAGCGCGTAACCCTGTGGACGCCGGGGGACGTGACAGACATCAGAAGGTGAGTATGTACTGGTTTTTTTTTTACTTTTACAATGGTAACCAGGGTAAATATCGGGTTACTAAGCGCGGCCCTGCGCTTAGTAACCCGATATTTACCCTGGTTACCATTGTAAAACATTGCAGGCGTCGTTGCTTTTGCTGTCAAACACAACGATACATGCCGATCTGACAACCAAATAAAGTTCTGGACTTCTAGCTCCGACCAACGATATCACAGCAGGATCCAGATCGCTGCTGCGTGTCAAACACAACGATATCGCTATCCAGGACGCTGCAACGTCACGGATCGCTATCGTTATCGTTGTTAAGTTGTTCAGTGTGAAGGTACCTTTAGAGTACAAGTCTACAGTGACTCTAGATGACTGCAGACTGTGAATCCTCACAGCGCAAGGATTCTCCGATACCGGGAGCACGACCGCTAATATGTGATTTGCATAAAATGGTCATGTGCCATCTAGACGTGCATGGGCTCGCTCAATGCAAATGTGTTATGTGAACACATAACTAGTCAGAATGTGTCTGGAAGTGTGCAAATCACAAACTTGTAGTCACATGACCGCCTGCCCCCAGCACTGAAGAATCCTCGTGATTCTCAAGAATTCACAAGTCTGCAGTCACATAGAGTCGCTTCAGACTTGTACTCTAAGGCCAGAGAACCCCTTTAAGCTACAGGGAGAAAAATAATCTATTTTCGGATAATACCAATAACCAATTTCAATTAGCGACTAGGAATATTGAAATGAAAAAAAATTCACTATGAGCATAAAGTAAAATGGCAGTATTGTGTTCTATATTATTTTGAATAAGTAATTCAGCTCTATTTAAATGCTGTATTTGGATAAGTGCTGGCAAAATCCTTCACAGCTATTCTGAGAAATGCTCTGCTTAATATAGGATGACAGTCTACACATGTGACTACAGAGGTAAGCTCTCTGACCGTAAAGTTAAATAAATATACAACCATGTGGTCACCGAAAAAGTGAATGATGTTGAACATTTCTAAGAGATTAATTGTTTTCTTTTAGTCGGTGTAAGTTTCACCATTGAAAAAGTAGCTAGATGGTGATGAACGATTATATCGATTTTATGTATTATAGGTGCATGATGAAGCCTGTGGGATAACCACATCTGTTGCACATGTACAGTGGGTACGGAAAGCATTCAGACCCCTTTAAATTTTTCACTCTTTGTTTCATTGCAGCCATTTGGTAAATTCAAAAAAGTTAATTTTTCACATTAATGTACACACTGCACCCCATCTTGACTGAAAAAAAGAAGTGTAAACATTTTTGCAAATTTTATAAAAAACAAAAACTGAAATATCACATAGTCATAAGTATTCAGACCCTTTGCTCAGACACTCATAGTTAAGTCACATGCTGTCCATTTCCTTGTGATCCGTGAGATGGTTCTACTCCATCATTGGAGTCCAGCTGTGTTTAATTAAACTGATAGGACTTGATTTGGAAAGTCCACACACCTCTCTTTATAAGACCTCACAGCTCACAGTGCATGTGAGACCAAATGAGAATCACTAGGTCAAAGGAACTGGCCAAGGTTACAACAGAATTTCTGCAGTACTCAAGGTTCCTAAGAGCACAGTGGCCTCCATAATCCTTAAATGGAACAAGTTTGGGACCAACAGAAGTCTTCCTAGACCAGGCCGTCCAGCCAAAGTGAGCAATCGTGGGAGAAGAGCCTTGGTGAGAGAGGTAAAGAAGAACCCCAAGATCACTGTGGCTGAGCTCCAGAGTTGCAGTGGGGAGATGGGAGAAAGTTCCACAAAGTCAACTATCGCTGCAGCCCTCCACCAGTCGGGCCTTTATGGCAGAGTGGCCCGACAGAAGCCTCTCCTCAGTAAAAGACATATGAAAGCCTGCAGAGAGTTTGCTAAAAAACACATGAATGACTCCCAGACTATGAGAAATAAGATTCTCTGGTCTGATGAGATGAAGATAGACCTTTTTGGTGATAATTCTAAGCGGTATTTGTGGAGAAAACCAGGCACTGCTCATCACCTGCCCAATACAATCCCAACAGTGAAACATGGTGGTGACAGCATCATGCTATGGGGGCGTTTTCAGCTGCAGGGACAGGATGACTGGTTGTCATTGAAAGAAACATGAATGCAGCCAAGTACAGAGATATCCTGGATGAAAACCTCTTCCAGAGTGCTCTGGACCTCCGACGTGGCCAAAGGTTCTCCTTCCAACAAGACAATGACCGTAAGCACACAGCTAAAATAACAAAAGAGTGGCTTCAGAACAACTCGGTGACCATTTTTGACTGGCCCAGCCACAGCCCTGACATAAACCCAATTGAGCATTTCTGGAGAGACCTGAAAATGGCTGTCCACCAACGTTCACCATCCAACCTGACGGAACTGGAGAGGATCTGCAACGAAAAGTAGCGGAGGATCACCAAATCCAGGGGTGAAAAACTTGTTGCATCATTGTTGCCCAAAAGGGTGCTTCTACTCAATACTGAGCAAAGGGTCTGAATACTTATGACCATGTGATATTTCAATTTTTCTTTTTTAAGAAATTTGCAAAAATTACTACTTTTTTTCTGTCAAGATGGGGTGCAGAGTTTATATTAATGAGAAAAAAAATAAACTTTTGAATTTACCAAATGGCTGCAATGAAACAAGGAGTGAAAAATTTAAAGGGGTCTGAATATTTTCTGTACTCAATGTATATGCACCTTTCACATCTGAAGAATAAGGGTGCATTTACACTGCAAGATTGTCATAAACAATAATTGTGTTTTTCTAATTTTCTGGGTGAAACCTTTTGGTTTGGTTTGCTTAAAAGATCATAGTTCTCAGCAGCACATGTACTGTTCACACAGGATGATATGCTGCCCAGAACTATCTATAATAGATTATTCTGTGGACATATTAACTGTGATCTGCCCAGGGCTGCCATCAGGGCATTATTACCCTTACTGGTGTATGGGGCCTGGTAGGCAGAAGCAAAGAGGTAGGGTGCCCCTCTTTTGCTTCTGCTCACCGGGTGCAGGGGTGGGTTGCTGCACACATCTCTGCGAAGGAAGCTTTCCTGGAGTTCCACGGCCATCAAAACAGAATGGCAACGCAGCCCCAGGGAATGTCCCTCCTCCTTTTTTGTGAAGTGCTGGCGCCGGCATGTACACACACTTGATATCAGAAATGGAGCTGCAGGGGATCTGTCATGATTCCCAATGGCAGGGAATTTGTAAACATAACACGGGCAAAAACAGGACGAGCTCTAGGGTGATGGAACCTGAGCTGACCGCGATCCTGAACCTCAACACTCAACTAACAGTAGCCGGGGAACGTTCCTGGGGGGCCCCTAGACGTCTCGCGCCAGCCGGAGATCTAGCTTCCCCTATCAGAAGAATAACAGACCTCACTTGCCTCCAGAGAAATATTCCCACAGAGATAGCAGCCTCCCACATATAATGACGGTGAAATGAGAGGAAGGCACAAACGTAGTTATGAAAACAGATTCAGCAAAATGAGGCCCGCTTAAGCTAGATAGCAGAGGATACAAAAGGTGAACTGCGCGGTCAGCTGAAAAACCCTTCAAAATACCATCCTGAAATTACTTGAACTCATGTGCCAACTCATGGTACATGAGTGGTAATTTCAGCCCACTAGAGCAACCAGCAGCAGAGAATTACATATCTGCAAGCTGGACTAAAAAACATGAAAGCAATCATGAAACAGGGAAATACAGACTTAGCTTGTCTTGAAGGCCTAGGAGCAGGTAACAGGGACACACACTGATACATTGATAGCCGGCAAGGGAATGACAGGAAAGCCAGGTTAAATAGGAAACACCCAGCCACTGATGGACAGGTGGAAACCAGAGACCGCAACCCACCAAAGTCACCCAGTACCAGTTGTAACCACCAGAGGGAGCCCAAAAACAGAATCCACAACAGTACCCCCCCCTTGAGGAGGGGTCACCGAACCCTCACGAGAACCCCCAGGGCGATCAGGATGAGCTCTATGGAAGGCGCGGACCAAATCAGTCACATGAACATCAGAGGCGACCACCCAGGAATTATCCTCCTGACCATAACCCTTCCACTTAACCAAATACTGGAGGTTACGTCTGGAAACACGAGAATCCAAGATCTTCTCAACAACATACTCCAATTCTCCCTCCACCAGCACCGGAGCAGGAGGCTCAACCGAAGGAACAATGGGCACCTCATACCTCCGCAATAACGATCGATGGAACACATTATGAATAGCAAACGATGCTGGGAGATCCAAACGAAAAGATACAGGGTTAAGAATCTCCAAGATCTTATAAGGACCGATGAACCGAGGCTTAAACTTGGGAGAAGAGACCTTCATAGGGACAAAACGAGAAGACAACCACACCAAGTCCCCAACACGAAGTCGGGGACCCACGCGGCGACGACGATTAGCAAACTGCTGAGCCTTCTCCTGAGACAACTTCAAATTGTCCACCACCTGATTCCAAATCTGATGTAGCCTATCCACCACCACGTCCACTCCAGGACAATCCGAAGGCTCCACCTGACCAGAGGAAAAACGAGGATGAAACCCCGAATTACAAAAGAAAGGAGAAACCAAAGTAGCAGAACTAGCCCGATTATTAAGGGCAAATTCGGCCAGTGGCAAAAAGGCAACCCAGTCATCTTGATCAGCAGAAACAAAACACCTTAAATAAGTTTCCAAGGTCTGATTAGTTCGCTCCGTCTGGCCATTCATCTGAGGATGGAATGCAGACGAGAAAGACAAATTAATGCCCATCTTAGCACAAAACGTCCGCCAAAATCTAGACACAAACTGGGATCCCCTGTCCGAAACGATATTCTCCGGAATCCCATGCAAACGAACCACGTTCTGAAAAAAACAAAGGGACCAACTCAGAGGAGGAAGGCAACTTAGGCAAGGGTACCAAATGAACCATCTTAGAAAAGCGGTCACACACAACCCAGATAACGGACATTTTCTGTGAGACAGGGAGATCTGAAATAAAATCCATGGAAATGTGCGTCCAAGGCCTCTTCGGGATAGGCAAGGATAACAACAACCCACTGGCCCGAGAACAGCAAGGCTTAGCCCGAGCACACACTTCACAGGACTGCACAAAGGTGCGCACATCCCTTGACAAGGAAGGCCACCAAAAAGACCTGGCCACCAAGTCTCTAGTACCAAATATTCCAGGATGACCAGCCAACACAGAAGAATGGACCTCGGAGATGACTCTACTGGTCCAATCATCCGGAACAAACAGTCTTTCTGGTGGACACCGATCAGGTTTATCCGCCTGAAACTCCTGCAATGCACGTCGCAAGTCTGGGGAGACGGCGGACAATATTACCCCATCCCTAAGGATGCCAGTAGGCCCAGAGTCTCCAGGAGAGTCAGGCACAAAACTCCTGGAAAGAGCATCTGCCTTCACATTCTTTGAACCTGGCAAGTATGAAACCACAAAATTGAAACGAGAAAAAAAACAACGACCAACGAGCCTGTCTAGGATTCAAACGCCTGGCAGACTCAAGGTAAATCAGATTTTTGTGATCAGTCAAGACCACCACACGATGTCTAGCACCCTCAAGCCAATGACGCCACTCCTCAAATGCCCACTTCATGGCCAAAAGCTCCCGATTACCCACATCATAATTGCGCTCGGCGGGCGAGAATTTTCTAGAAAAGAACACACATGGCTTCATCACCGAGCCATCGGAACTTCTCTGTGACAAAACCGCCCCCGCTCCAATCTCGGAAGCATCAACCTCAACCTGAAAAGGAAGTGAAACATCTGGTTGACATAACACAGGAGCAGAAGAAAACCGGCGCTTAAGTTCCTGAAAGGCCTCCACAGCCGTAGGAGACCAATTAGCAACATCAGCACCCTTTTTAGTCAAATCAGTCAAAGGTTTAACAACACTGGAAAAATTAGAAATGAACCGACGATAAAAATTAGCAAAACCCAAGAACTTCTGAAGACTCTTAACAGATGTAGGTTGTGTCCAGTCACAAATCGCCTGAACCTTGACGGGATCCATCTCAATAGTAGAAGGAGAAAAAATGTACCCCAAAAAAGAAATCTTCTGGACTCCGAAGAGACATTTTGAGCCCTTCACAGAGAATTGGCCTGCAGGACTTGAAACACCTTCCTGACCTGTAGAACATGAGACTCCCAGTCATCAGAAAACACCAAAATATCATCCAAATACACAATCATAAACTTATCCAGATATTCACGGAAAATATTGTGCATAAAGGACTGAAAGACTGAAGGAGCATTAGAAAGTCCAAAAGGCATTACCAAATACTCAAAATGGCCCTCAGGCGTATTAAATGCGGTTTTCCACTCATCACCCTGCTTTATCCGCACAAGATTATACGCACCGCGAAGATCTATCTTAGTGAACCACCTAGCCCCCTTAATGCGAGCAAACAAATCAGTCAATAATGGCAATGGATACTGATATTTGACTGTAATCTTATTCAGAAGGCGATAATCTATACAAGGCCTCAGGGAACCATCTTTTTTTGCCACGAAAAAAAAACCTGCTCCCAGAGGGGACGAAGGTGGACGAATATGTCCCTTTTCCAAGGACTCCTTAATATAATTCCACATAGCAGTATGCTCTGGCACTGACAGATTAAATAAACGACCCTTAGGGAACTTACTGCCAGGAATTAATTCTATAGCACAGTCACAATCCCTATGAGGAGGGAGCGAATTGAGCTTAGGCTCCTCAAAAACATCCCGATAGTCAGACAAAAACGCAGGGACCTCAGAAGGAGTAGATGAAGCAATTGAAATCAGAGGTGCATCATCATGAACCCCCTGACATCCCCAGCTTAACACAGACATTGTTTTCCAATCCAGGACTGGATTATGAGTTTGTAACCATGGCAGACCAAGCACTAGTACATCATGTAAATTATACAGTACAAGGAAGCGAATCACCTCCTGATGAACGGGAGTCATGCGCATGGTCACTTGTGTCCAGTACTGCGGTTTATTCATAGCCAATGGTGTAGAGTCAATTCCCTTCAAAGGAATAGGAACTTCCAGAGGCTCCAGACTAAAACCGCAGCGTTTGGCAAAAGACCAATCCATAAGACTCAGGGCAGCGCCCGAATCCACATAGGCATCGACGGAAATGGATGACAGTGAACAAATCAGAGTCACAGACAAAATGAACTTAGACTGCAGAGTACTAATGGCAAAAGATTTATCAACCTTTTTTGTGCGTTTAGAGCATGCTGATATAACATGAGCTGAATCACCACAATAAAAACACAATCCATTTTTCCGCCTATAATTTTGCCGTTCACTTCTGGACTGAATTCTATCACATTGCATAGTCTCAGGTGCCTGTTCAGAAGACACCGCCAACTGGTGCACAGGTTTGCGCTCCCGTAAACGCCGATCAATCTGAATGGCCATAGTCATAGACTCATTCAGACCTGTAGGCGCAGGGAACCCCACCATAATATCCTTAATGGCCTCAGAAAGACCATCTCTGAAGTTTGCAGCCAGGGCGCACTCATTCCACTGAGTAAGCACCGACCATTTCCGAAATTTTTGACAATATACTTCCGCTTCATCATGCCCCTAAGAGAGGGCCAATAAAGCCTTTTCAGCCTGAATCTCCAGGTTAGGTTCCTCATAGAGCAATCCCAGTGCCAGAAAAAACGCATCCACACTGAGCAATGCAGGATCCCCTGGTGCCAATGCAAATGCCCAATTCTGAGGGTCGCCCCGCAGGAAAGATATTACAATCTTGACCTGCTGAGCAGGGTCTCCAGAGGAGCGAGATTTCAAAGAAAGAAACAATTTGCAATTGTTCCTGAAATTCAGGAAGGTAGATCTATCTCCAGAAAAAAAACTCTGGAATAGGAATTCTAGGTTCAGACATAGGAGTGTGAACAACAAAATCCTGTATATTTTGAACTTTTGCAGCAAGATTATTCAGGCTGGAAGCCAAACTCTGGACATCCATGTTAAACAGCTAAGGTCAGAGCCATTCAAGGGTTAAGAGGAGGTAAGAAGCAGCTAGACAGCAATTAAGGGCTAGGCAGCAAAACTCTGAGGGGAAAAAAAAAAAAAAAAAAAAAAATTTCCCTTCAACACTTCTTTTTCTCCTGCTTCAGCCCAAACAATTAACACTTTGTGGCCGGCTATACTGTCATGATTCCCAATGGCAGGGAATTTGTAAACATAACATGGGCAAAAACAGGACGAGCTCTAGGGTGATGGAACCTGAGCTGACCGCGATCCTGAACCTCAACACTCAACTAACAGTAGCCGGGGAACGTTCCTGGGGGGCCCCTAGACGTCTCACGCCAGCCGGAGATCTAGCTTCCCCTATCAGAAGAATAACAGACCTCACTTGCCTCCAGAGAAATATTCCCACAGAGATAGCAGCCTCCCACATATAATGACGGTGAAATGAGAGGAAGGCACAAACGAAGTTATGAAAACAGATTCAGCAAAATGAGGCCCGCTTAAGCTAGATAGCAGAGGATACAAAAGGTGAACTGCGCGGTCAGCTGAAAAACCCTTCAAAATACCATCCTGAAATTACTTGAACTCATGTGCCAACTCATGGTACATGAGTGGTAATTTCAGCCCACTAGAGCAACCAGCAGCAGAGAATTACATATCTGCAAGCTGGACTAAAAAACATGAAAGCAATCATGAAACAGGGAAATACAGACTTAGCTTGTCTTGAAGGCCTAGGAGCAGGTAACAGAGACACACACTGATACATTGATAGCCGGCAAGGGAATGACAGGAAAGCCAGGTTAAATAGGAAACACCCAGCCACTGATGGACAGGTGGAAACCAGAGACCGCAACCCACCAAAGTCACCCAGTACCAGTTGTAACCACCAGAGGGAGCCCAAAAACAGAATCCACAACAGGGATCGTATGAAAGGGAAGTATAAAAAAAACGTTTTTTTTTTCTAAAATAAATTAAATGGGGGCTGAGACAGCAAATGGTGATGAATTGAGGGTGTGGGGGGAAGTAAATGATGATGTATTGAGGGTGGGGGAGAGTAAAGGATTTTGTATTGAAGGTGGGAGAGAGCAAACGTTGATGAATTGAGCCTGGGGTAGCTAATGATGACTTGAAGGTGGGGATGGAGATCAGCAAATAATGATGAAATGAGGATGGGAGAGAGTAAATGATTATGAGTCGCCCTGACAGGGCCGTGGGGTACTCGGTACCGGGTCCTGAGTTCACAGGGGGAATGTCACGGCAGCGACCCGATCCGTGGCTCTGGAGCGTCCATGTAAAAGGGAAAGGTCTTTAAAGGGAATAAAGTTTGTGTTCGTGACGCCACCTGTGGTATTCAGTCAGTGGGGACAGACGCTGCTTTAAGGGGTCCTCTGGGGTGATGTTATGGCAGCTAGATGGTATAACTTCCCAAAGGTGAAGTATGTCCCCAGGGCTCCTGGTGTGTAGATGGAAGATGGCGAGGAGTGCAGTAAAGAATGAGGACACAGGTTTGCAGTCTCTTTACCTTGGTTTACTGAAGACTTCAGCATCCGCAGTCCAGAGCAGGGCAGGCAGAGTCTGGCCGGCTTGAAGGCAAGTTAGGAGTCCCCTTACCCAGGTGGAAATCAAAAGCCTTCCCTTAGCTCCATAGTGTTGTAGTCCCTTACTGCTAAAAGCTCACCTAAGGTCCTCACAGATGATGTCTCTCTCTCTGTCCCCCGGGTAGGATAGGACATAGCCCGTATGACTGGTGGCTTAAGGCTATTTATAGGGACTCTAGCACGCCACGGCCTTGGAGGGGTGCCACCGTGCCTCCTGGGTGTTAGGTCGGACAGGTAAAGTAAAGTTCAACTGTCTTACCGGTCTCTGATGTAAGTCATAGAGTGCTTTACGATCCTCGGTGTTCTGGCTACCGGTCCTGCACTTCAGAAGGATGCAGCCTGCTCGGGGCTGGCCTCCCCCTGATATCCACTCCTGCGCTCTGCTCTCCTGCACGCTCTCTGCAATCAATTCGGCTTTCTGTATGTCTCTTTCCAGGAACTGCTGCACTGGGGCTACACAGGTGCGTAAAACCTTTGCCTCCCTCAGATGGCACCTGTCTGCTTCCTTTGCAGGAACCCTCTGGAAACTGACTAACTCTCCCTACAGACTACCAGTCATATCTATATGGGGAATCACCTAGCAAGTAGGATCAAAAGCTCCCCCTGGTGGCCTGGAGTGTGAATGTGTTGCATGTTTTTGGTACCTGGTTGCAGATATCCCTCCTTGCCTTCAAGCGTAACATCACTCTCCCCATGAGGAAAGCAATGCTACTGTGACGACCAGGACCCTGGGGCGCCACAATTATAAATTGAGATTGGGGGTGAGCAACAGGAAATGATGATGAATTGAGGGTGGGGGAGAGAAAATGAGGAATTTAGGGGGGGGGTCCTGTTACTGTGCAGAATGGCACCATGTTGCTTTTTTCTTCATATGGCGCAGTGTAGAAATTGGGGGAAAAAGTGGGGAATGTGCTCTGAAAGCAAAGCTCTAGATAACTGTGTTATTTTCTGCAGAGATGAGCCCTGGCTGGAAGAAGTGATGATGGTCTGCGCTGACTGAAGAAGAAAAGAGAAGATGAAGGACTTCAACTTGAGAGGTCACTGGTGAGTCAATGTCTTCCCTGTACATTTACACAATACACTATATACTATATGCAGAACTCCTGTGTATAATGTCACTGGTGATCACTGTATTACCTGTACACTGACGCTATATACAGAGCTCTTGTATATAATGTCACTGGTGATCACTGTATTACCTGTACACGGACAATTTATACAGACCTCCTGGTGAGGTGCAGAAGTGGAGTTTTTCCGAGAGTGAGCGGTGGGACTGTGGAAGGTTCAAGGGGTGGAGGCACAGCTGGGGTGAAACCTGGGCAAGGGGGGCTGAAAATTTTGCCAGTATGGTACCCTTAAATTCCTTGTCTGCATGTCTAGACAGGCCATTAAATCACTGCCGATCTTCAAACATGTTGCTGATCATTGACTAATGATGCCATTTGGGTAGTGTAAATCAAGCCAAACTTTTGAAACTTGTTCAAAACTTTCTTTATTTTTTATAAACAAGGACGAAATAAGTTTAGTTTAGTTTGATTTAGCTTGTTTTTTTTATTATGCTAACATGGTGGCCCAGTGGTTAGCATTGTTATCCTGAAGTCCTGGATTCAAACTTAACCAATAGCAACATTTATCTGTTATTTTTATGCGTTGTCGCCCACACTACAATATTATTTGATTGCAGGACAAATTTCATAGGATGTTAACCAGTCTGTTTAGTGAAATTAGATTGTGTGTCTCTTGGGGACAAGGACTGATGAAGGGTGACAATCTTTAAGCAGTGCTGTGAAATAGGCTTGTGCTATGCAAGCAAATGAAAAGATATCATTTGGAATAATGCCCTTATCCAAGGCCACAAATATGAGGGCAAAAAGCTTGTATTTCAATGAATTCTAGATTAGGAACATAGAAAATAACACCAGCCACATGCAAAAATATAAAATAAATATGTACAGAGCTTCTGTGTATAATGTCACTGGTGATCACTGTATTATCTGTACACTATATACAGAGCTCGTGCATGTATGTTATTTCAGACAAGCCAGTAAATGTTTTTAACCGGTTTGAAAACAGAGATATGAAGGAGTAAAAATTGTAATGGGACCTCATGAGATCGACCTATAGACCTATGCATTTCACATAATTAAGAAATATAAACTAGAATTTTTACCTTTTGTATCCCTTGTTGGCTTGGGGTAACCTGTAAGAGAAAGTAGGCTTCTGGTAAGAAGAGGACATTTGCTGCGTATTATTTACTAGAGATAATCAAATTTGATTTGAAGCATTGATTTGCTATGAATTTCAAAACTGCAAAGCCTCCAATTGCCTTGAAATGATGTGTAACACTCCATGGTCTCCTAGGACTATATCCAGCCACTTTTGAGCTCTTTGATCCAGCCTCAGTAATGCCAAAGTGACCTCACCATGAAAATGGATGGAAGCCTGGTAGTAACCAACAGCCCATTAAATAATACAGTGCACTGAGAGACTTCACATACAGGTGCATCTCACAAAATTGGAATATCATCAAAAAGTTAATTTATTTCAGTTCTTCAATACAAAAAGTGAAACTCATATATTATACAGAGTCATTAAAAACAGAGTGATGTATTTCAAGTGCTTATTTCTGTTAATGTTGATGACTATGGCTTACAGCCAATGAAAACCCAAAAGTCATTATCTCAGTAAATTAGAATACTTTATAATACCAGCTCGAAAAAATCCGAATTGTTGGCCTACTGAAATGCATATTCAGTAAATGCACTCAATACTTGGTGGGGGCTCCTTTGGCATCAATTACTGCATCAATGCGGCGTGGCATGGAGGCGATCAGCCTGGGGCACTGCTGAAGTGTCATGGAAGCCCAGGTTGCTTTGATAGGAGCCTTCAGCTCATCTGGATTGTTGGATCTTGTGTCTCACATCTTCCTCTTTACAATACCCCATAGATTCTCTATGGGGTTAAGGTCAGACGAGTTTACTGGCCAATCAAGCACAGTGATACTGTTGTTTTTAAACCAAGTATTGGTACTTTTGGCAGTGTGGACAGGTGCCAAGTCCTGCTATAGAATGACATTTCCAACTCTAAAAAGCTTGTGGGCAGAGGGAAGCATGAAGTGCTCCAAAATTTCCTGGTAGATGGCCATGCTGACTTTGGTCTTGCTAAAACACAGTGCATTTACACCAGCAGATGACATGGCTCCCCAAACCATCACTGACTGTGGAAACTTCACATTAGACCTAAAAGCAGCTTGGATTGTCTGTCTCTCCACTCTTCCTCCAGACTCTGGGATCTTGATGTCCAAGGTCTAGTGTGAATTATCCACAATCAATGATTGAGAATGTATGTTGTGTTGTCAAGAAGAAGATGAGAGACACCAGACCCAACAAAGCAGACAAGCTGAAGGCTGCTATCAAAGCAACCTGGGCTTCCGTAACACCTCAGCAGTGCTACAGCCTGATCGCTTCCATGCCATGCCAAATTGATGCAGTAATTGATGCCAAAGGAGCCCCGAGTCCCGAGTATTGAGTGCATTTACTGAACATACATGCCAAAGAAGCCCCGATCCCCGAGTATTGAGTGCATTTACTGAACATACATCTCAGTAAGCCAACATTTTGGACTTTAAAATCATTTTTTCCAGCTGGTGTTATAAAGTATTCTAATTTATTGAGACAATGACGTTTGGGTTTTCATTGGCTGTAATAACTGAAATTGAACTGAAATAAATGAACTTTTTGATGATATTCTAATTTTTTGAGATGCATCTGTATATATATTTTTTTTATTTAAAAAATGGTTCAAAAATTATACTTCTCAGTCATTTGTGATCAGGCAGACCCTTCTGTGAAGAATACTGACTCAAACTGATGGTGCCACTGTCAGAGGTAACATCATCCTACTGTGAGTAGGACAAGTGATGTGATGAGCCATTAATTCCATAACATCCTCTGCTTCCTTCCCACTAATATGCTTGTCAGAGGCAAAGGAGGCCAACTGTTCCCTGCATTTCATAATACTATTGCACGGCTGGCTGGTGCCAGTAGTCGTGATGCTACTGCTTCTGTTAGCAGCTCTGACATTCTTAGCAATTATATTGGGCATCATTTATAGTACCTATCCATTGCCATTTTTGTTTATCACACATTTTGTAAAATACTTTAATTAACTTTTGACATTTTTTTCAATTCCAGTTATTAAACTGTTGCCAAAAACAACATACCGTATATACTCGAGTATAAGCCATCTCAAGTATAAGCCGAGGCACCTAATTTTGCCACGGAAAACTGGGTAAGCTTATTGACTCACTTATAAGCCGGGTATGTATTGTCCCCTCATTCCTATCCCGGTATGCGTGGTTCCCCCCCATCCTGTCCTGCTCTGTGTGGTTCCCCCTGTTGTATTCATGGCTCCCCCGCCGTTCCCCTCCTTGCATGCATTTCTCCCCCCATCCCATCTTGAATGCATGGCTGAGCTCCCCTGTTCTCCCCCTTGTATGCATGGCTTGGCATCCTCCCCGAAATGCTCACCCTCCTCACGCCGTCGCTGAAGGTCCCTGCAACTCCATTGTCCCGGCATGGCAGCTTCTTCCTGTGCTGAGCGGTCACATGCAACCGCTCATTAAGGTCATGAATATGCGCTCCACGCCTATGGAAGTGGAGTCGCATGCATATTCATTATCTTAATGAGCGGTACCACCTGACCGCTGAGCACAGGAACAGGAAAGAGCTGCTGGCGCCGGGACAGAGATGAAGGGACGTAGATGTAGCGATGGAGAGTGAGTATTGATGTCTTCTGGAGCTGTCACTGTGAGACGCCGGCTCACCGCTCCCCCTCCCCGCCGGCTTTCTGGGCCATGACTCGTGTATAAGCCGAGGGGTCGTTTTCAGCACAAAAAAATGTACTGAAAATCTTGGCTTATACACAAGTATATACGGTAACAAGAAATGCTAGCTAGGTAGTTACATATACTAAAACAAAAAATATAAAAATATATAGCAACAGGATAAAGTATAGTATAGTATATGCAAAAACAGATATGCACAGTTAACCCTGCTATTCTCCTGGTTACCACTATACACTTGTTATCTTCCGGTCATTTTTGACCGGACCTAATAAAGTCTTGATTTTTAGCTAATTTGTGTTTTAATTGAATAATTTTTGCAGTATTGTATTGTATGTGAACCTGTTTGTTTATAAACAAATGAAAAATGGAAAGAAAAACTTACTTTTTTTTTTTTTTTTTTGTCAAAACATTTAACATGGCTTTATTGGAATATTTATGCATATTGCATATTTGCACATACAAAAATAATGATTCATCTAACTGTAAACTATAACAATAAATGTATGAGTAAATCTGCATGGACCAAAAGGACCTAAATAAATTGATAAATAGTAGTAGATGTAATATATAGTCCAAAATGAGATTATAGCTCCTTTATTTTACTCATAAAATGGCTGGAGATCACTATAAAAGGCTATCGGTCATTTTTGACCGAAGAGTACAAGTGTATAAAAAATTGTGGAGCAAAAAGTAAGCATAAAAAAATATATATAAAAATACGCATAGTAAGAACCCCTCAAATGAGGAAAAGTCAATCAACCACAAGTTTCAGAACCGCATCTTGAATTTTTTTTAAAATATTAAAGTTCAAAATCGGTCGTTTTTGACCGAAGACAACAGCAGGGTTAAATGGCTCCTTTTAAAAAAAATATCCAATTTGTTATTTTTACAAAATGTAATAATAATAATAATAATAATAATAAAAACTGGAAATGTTAGGTATGTACACATGCAAAAAGTCAGCACCTGCAATAAGGCACTGTATTATTGTGCTGTGTATGTAACTGTTTAAAAAATTTTTTGCAACATGCTCACTTTACAAAAAGGTTTGCAAAAGAAATGCAAAAATTCAGTATAGTCACTTGTCACTTTTGGCAAGAAAGAAAGCACACATTCACTAATTGAGACTGATTTCAGATATTTTTTCTTAAAAAAATATTTTGCTGCCCTGCAGATGCCTCTTATTAATCTTGAAGAAAAAAAAATGCAACTGTAATTTAAACGCAGCCGGACAGATGTCTGCTACATTTTATCACTTGTCAATCATACGAAGTCTGGCATGGCATTACTGCTGGCACCTCTCGTTTCTCGGTCTTCCGCTATTAATTGAATCTGTATTATTCATAGACTGCTACTTTCATCATATTCACTGCTGCAGTTGTACAATACATTAATGTCTGGAGTATTTGTTCAATGTTTTAGGACTTTTGCTTCTTACAGTATCTGTGTTGCTGAGCTATGAGCTCTAATGTCCTCTAACTATCCTAAATCATCAAAAAATCTTTGCTGCATTCCATGCCACAGCTTTTATAGAGGCTGAGATAGTTCCTTCTAATTAGTTGCGCTATACCATGTGAAGGGATAGCTACAGCGTATTAAGGGGAAGCTTGCTCGGTCATACCTGAGGTCATGTATGTGCAAATGGTGATGGGCATTTTTTGTCAATTTGTGCTCAAATTCATCTAAATTTTTTACACAAATTCGATTGGCATCAAATTGATTCTCACATTTCTATTATTTAATTTTAATATATTCAATTACCTTATACAGGGTGGGCCATGTATATGGATACACCTAAATAAAATGAGGATGGTTGGTGATATCAACTTCCTGTTTGTGGCACATTAGTATATGGGAGGGGAAAAACTTTTCAAGATGGGTGGTTACCATGGCGACCATTTTGAAGTTGGCCATTTTGGATCCAACTTTATTTTTTCCAATGGGAAGAGGGTCATGTGACACATCAAACTTATTGGGAATTTCACAAGAAAAACAATGGTGTGCTTGGTTTTAATGTAACTTTATTCTTTCATGAGTTATTTACAAGTTTCTGTTTGTTTACAGCCATTGACATGTCGCAGAGGTTAACACGTGAGGAGCGGATAGAAATTGTGCTGATGTCTGGTACCCAGGTCATTGCAGCATATTTTAATGCAAGACACCCTATGCAAGAAAACTGTCACCATTCCCATGTTATTTAGGTGTATCCATATAAATGGCCCATCCAAAAAGGTTTGCCTGATCATTGAACATAATGTTCTGTGTAAACTGAGGGTCCTGTTCCAATTTTTGTTTTGCCCATTCTGCAAATTCAGGGCTCCAATCTGGCATCAGTCGAACATCCCTTCGGCGGATATTAGCTACTCACAAATGGCGCGCTTACAAAATCCAACTGCTGCAGCATCTCATCAAGAATGACCCAGGTCCAGCACGCTGAATTTGCAGAATGGGCAAAACAAAAATTGGAACAGGACCCTCAGTTTACACAGAACATTATGTTCAGTGATGAGGCAAACTTTTTTTTGAGTGGGCCATTTATATGGATACACCTAAATATAATGGGAATGGTGACAGTTTTCTTGCGCAAGGTGTCTTGCATTGAAATCTGCTGCAATGACACGGGTACTGCGTTCACCAGGCATCAACACAATTTCTCTCCCCTCTTCACGTGTAACCTCTGTGACATGTCAATGGCTGTAAACAAAGAGAAACTTGGAAATAACTCACTAAAGAATAAAGTTATGTTAAAACCAAGCATACCATTGTTTTTCTTCTGAAATTCTCAATAAGTTTGATGTGTCACATGGCCCTCTTCCCATTAAAAAATAAAGTTGGATCCAAAAATGCCCAACTTCCAAATGGCCGCCATGGTCACCATCCATCTTGAAAAATTTTCCCCCTCCCATATACTAAAGTGCCACAAACAGGAAGTTGCTCTCATCAACCATTCCCATTTTATTTAGGTGTATCCATACACATGGCCCACCCTGTATTTTTAATTCCATTGCTCAGTTAACACAGTTTACTGCTATGTGTCAAGTAATCGGGACCTAGGGATGACCCCTGATGAACACTGGCTTTATATCTGGCAAAGTACAGTATAGTAAGATGGATGTCATTACACAATAACAACACTGAGTAATTCTTTAAGTTCCAGTTACGAGTCTCTCAACTAATTTTCTACATTAACAGCTCAATCGTATCTTTGTAAATAGACTCAATGAGAATTGTTTTAACAAAGTAAAGAATCTGAGACATGTGGCCATTACACAGCTCGTGACTTGTAGTTATTGATCTAC
This sequence comes from Ranitomeya variabilis, assembly GCF_051348905.1. Lineage (NCBI taxonomy): Eukaryota > Metazoa > Chordata > Amphibia > Anura > Dendrobatidae > Ranitomeya > Ranitomeya variabilis. The sequence goes on from NC_135237.1 coordinate 415,854,755, forward strand.
TATTCATAAGTGAAGATAGGAATATTGAGGAAAAAAAAGTAGTAGGGAGTCAGCAAGTTTGCACAGCTAGAAAACTGAACAGGGAACATGATTAGATATGGTAGAGAGATAAATAAATAGACTACATCAGCAAAGCTGCTAAGTTCAATGATTGGCTATAGCGCTGTTGACGTGATGTCAGCACTGCAGATAAAAACAGACACTGGACTAGGGCAGTGGCGGAGACTCAGCACTAGACCTGGGGAGAGTGAGTAAATCACAGTTTGTTTTTGTTATAAGAAACAGCGCTTGGAGACAGAATTTTCCTGAGAAGGGAAAATCCCTAAAAATATGTAACTTGCCTGGTGCTCCAGCAAAACCTTTTGACATCTGCATATCTTGCTCTCCATCAGCACCTTGTGGCCTTACTGATCCAGTCTGTACCAATCTCCCAGGAGGGCCAGCTTGACCATGCTCCAAAATGACTCCATTGCGGTGTGGAACCAGTGGTATAACGATAGACCCTGAAGAGGTAGGTGGCTCTGGTTTCATTGGTGGTTGCTTTGGCTTTGTACTGGTAGGATCTAGAGGTAGTTGAGGTTTTCCTGGATGAGATGGGGATTGCGGCTTAGTTGGATACTGAGGTTCTTGAGGTTGTCCAGGCTGGTCAGGAAGTGAAGGAACTAAAGGTACCTGGGGGTATATTGTATGTGGTGGGACTTGTGGATGTTTTGGTATTTCAGTTGCGCTTGGTGGCTGTTCACGTATAACTTCAACTTTTATTGTATGTTTTGGCTTGGACCCTAAATGAGAAGAAATAATATTATATAATTGTTAGTAATATTTTTTCTTATTATAGACTCTTCAGGTGTATTATAATGTGTAACTACAAACCTTTCTGTCAGGCCATGCAATTCTAATATTGCTTCACATATTTTATTTTTACAATATTCAACATTATTAAGACTTCAGTATAAAAACTAAAATAATCTCTCTTCTACAGTACATTTACACAAAAAGAAAAAGGGTGTGAATTGAAAATAACCAAATATTTTATTAGCCTTGTCTCCTGTTCTATGTCATCTGTGCTTTTGGAACAAACAAAAATTCCAATAGAATTGAATCATTAAACATCTTGAAAAAGAAGATGACTGAACAAATGAAAAGTTACAGAACAACAATATTTCAGTAAACTAGTTGACTTAGCATTTTTCCCTTCTATGTTTTTAGCATTGTGAATGGTGACAATTATTTTAATTTTTAATTTTTATTTTTTAGTTAATAAATGGGTAAAAGAGGGTTGGGTACTGTTTATTTCAGGGCAGCACGGTGGCCCAGTGGTAAGCCTTGCAGCGCTGGAGTCCTGGGTTCAAATCCCACCAAGGACAACATCTGCAAGGAGTTTGTATGTTCTCCCCGTGTTTGCGTGGGTTTCCTCCAGGCACTCCGGTTTCCTCCTACATTCCAAAGACATACTGATAGGGAATTTAGATTGTGAGCCCCATCGGGGACAGCGATGATAATGTGTGCAAACCGTAAAGCGCTGCGGAATATGTCAGCGCTATATAAAAAATAAAGATTTATTAAATTTGACTATGGGGTTAGTAATGGGGGTGTCTGATAGACACCTCTCGATTACTAACCCCTGGGCTTAATGCCAGCTGGCATCAACCCCACTTGTCAACGCAGAAGGGCAAGTGGGAAGAGCGGAGGCTATGCACCAGAATTGGCACATCTAATGGATGCGCCATTTCTGGAGTGGCTGAGGGCTGATGTTCTTAGTCTAAGAGGGCCAATATCCATGGCCACTTCCCAGCCTATTAATATCAACCCACAGCTGTCTGTTTAACCTTCCCAGAATATTAACAACAGCCCACGGCTGTTGGCTTTCCCTCAGCTGGGGACCCCATGCTGTTTTTTTATTTAATACATATGACACACAGATGGCCGGTGCTGAATACAAGTGTCATCAGAGTCATCTGGTCTTGCTGATCGCAGCAAGCCAGGTGACAATTATCAGAGCTGCATTCAGCACCCAGCACCTGGGAACAATGCTAGCACCTGTACTGCCTTTTCCCAGGTGCTGGTGCGTGTCACACGGAAGACAGACGGATGTCCTCCAAGTGTGTTCAGTGTGCATGTGTGCGGTATTGTGGACAGTGCTGGCAGCAATAAAACGGACATGTCGTGTTTTGAACTCGGACACATGGTCCGTGGAAACACACTGACATGTGTGAAGACCCATAGATTTGAATGTGTGTAGGTGTCCCCGGTACGTGTGCAAACTGTCACCACACATACCGGAGACACTGACATGTGAAAGAGGCCTTACGCAAATAGGTCTAAGTTGCAATGCAAAATACAAGCCACGGAAAAGACTAGAGCTGGAAAACAGCAGCCATGTTTTCTGATGTCATACAACCCCTTTAAAACTAAAATTATTTAAAAAGTAAAAAGAAATACTAGTGTTGCGCTTGACTGCTATTCATCTAAAGATATTTAGATGAATATTTTAAAAGCATGCAATATAATGTTAGCTGAAAAGTATTTTTTTTTTTTTATTTAAAAGGCATTATTTATTTCACCTCTGAGGTGCAGTAAAACTAACTCATTGTTATAGGCATTTACATTTTATTCTAAATATATTTTCTCTAAATCTGGAAAATAACCTTCTTAATGGGGTAAAATTGTAATACTTGTTCATTAAATGCATATAATTTCTAGCGGAGTAAAACGGGCTTTTACCAACAGCAGCTGCTTTCACAGAAAAAAATAAAGTAGAAATTAAAAATGTAAAATCCAATTTAGCAAAAATAATAAAATATATCAATGTGCTGTTACCTGAAGAGAGTCATTTTAGACTACCGTAATTCAAAGCACAACATTAATAAATATCCAAGAGGTTTTTTCCCCCGATATAAATTCTGTATTTACTAAACTAAGCTTCATAATCTAATTTTCATCCTATAAATCTAACAATGGGCTGATAATTTTGTAAATCACTGTATTTCCTACCTTCTCCAGGCTTGCTCTTGGTAAGATCTTGTAAATCAGTTGTAATTTTGATGATCTGTGTTTGGAACACCTGGACAGAATTATTCAGGCCATAAATGTCAGTTGAATGTGACTTTATTGTCCCATTGATCTTGTTTATACAATTCCATAAACTGGTTACATGTTTGTTAAGTCCATCTTTAATCCTTTGCAGGCTTCCAGAGATGGTGTCCAGCTTTCCACAGACATTTTCCAACTTAGAAACTCTGGCATTGACATTTGAAAGCTCATTTCTAACTCCCTGTGCATTTTCAGGGCACTTCCCTTTATCAGCAGTTAGTTCACGCTTTAGGACTTCAAAATTGTCTTGGATATTGTTACAACAGTTATCATTTGTAGAAACATCTGAGGTACCATCGAAAAGTTTTTGGACAACTTCAACTTTCGCTAATAGGCCAAGCTGATTATCCATGACAGTAGAGTTAATACCTTGAACTTGGTCTTTTAAGGAACCAAACTTATCATTCAATAAATCAACACTGTCTTCAATCTGGTATAGATCAATTTTAACCATTCCCAGCTCAGTTTTCAAACCTTCTAAATCTGATGTCTTGTTTTGCAGCAACTCAAATTTTTCATTCATTGTATCAGTAAGTGACTTCAAAAGAAGAGCATTATCTAGCTGTGTCTGAACCAAAACTTCATAGTTATTGTTGTAGCCCTCTGTGTTGCCCAAAGATCCTTCCTTGCCATGTAAAACAGCTTTCAATTCATTATCCAGCTTCTGTACCACATCTTTCAATTCATTGACATCATTAAAAATGGAACTAGCACCAGTGCTACTGGAATCAGCAGGATCACGATTACTGGTAAAATCACCCAACCTATTCTCCAGTGATTGGAACTTCCAGTCAATTAGATCGCTCATATTGTCAACACTACTGTTAATTAAACCTCTCAAGGTGTCTTCAATATAGAAGCAATGCTCCTCTACATTTCTTTCTGTGACATTAACCTTAAACTCTAAATCAATCAGTTTCTCATTCCAAGAGTGGTCTGGGGTTAAGGTGTTCAGACGCTGTACCTCACTGTCTAGTCGGGCATTAAGAACCAGGTTGGCTTCAGAAATTCTATCAACTTTTTGACCCAAATTTTTCAGGATGGTGTCAATATCAGTTTTGCAACAATCAGAACCACCATTTGGTGCAGTCAGGACTTGAGATTTCAACTTGTCTATTTCATTACGGAGCTCAGCCTCCTTTTCAAGAACAAAATCCTTGACCTCAGAGCAGCTACCCTCATTCTCTTCACATTGTTGCTGAACATTAGTCAGTTTATACTCACAAGAGTTTTTCAGATCAGCCATTTTTCTGTCCATTCCCTCAAGCATCTCATTTCTTAGAGCTTCCAACTTATCATCAACATTAGATACAGATGCTGCTACCGTTGCTGATGGTTGACGAGACATCTCTTCAATATCAATTAAGCGTTCCTCATACAAATTGATTTTTCTGGTTAGTTCTTCAATTTGATCAGTTTTCTTTTCAAGTTCTTCTCGGGCACTTGTTAATTCAGACACTAGATCTTTTACACCATCCTCTTTCTCAGCACTTCCAGTGAACCCTGGTAAATAGTATTCTGTCTTACCACCAGTGGCACTGGCTGTGGGAGTCAAGTTGTTGAGCCAAGTATTTAAAAATTTACTGGTGTCTTCCTGAACAGTGATCTTTAAGTTTTCGTTTACACCCGTCAAAGAGGTTTGCAAGTCAATAACAGTTTGTGTAAGTCGGAGCATTTCTTCCTCAAGAGTCTGAATCTTTTTCTCTTGTGCTGCATTTAATTCTTGAAAATCTTTTTTAGAGTCCAATGGTTTGTACTGTTGCACATTTAATTCTAAGGTGAAATAATAAACAGTGATGTATTAACTTATCAAAGCATCATGACAAGTTTCAAGTAGGTAACGCATGACTTGTGAAAATATATATTGGTCCATATTACTTTTTACTGCCACCATTCAATACTTGAAGTAAAGTTCTACTGTAGTCCACCAAACTATTTTAACTTGGTGGCAACTTTGGAATTACTGAAAAATCAAATTCCCTGTAAGTAGCTACTTTTCAAAGTTTAAACCCTATATAAACACATTGCACCAAAAGGGATCGTACCAAAAAAAACCTTTATTGGACAAAATACACAATTAAAATATTAACAATATTAATTGGGATACTCTGAAGGTGACAACTACACCAGAGCCGCAGGCAAGAGGAAAAAAGGACATGCTTGGTATCAAAGTAAGAAAGAACCACCTCTGTATCAGTGCATATGTACTAGTGATCCACAAAGTTATAACACTAGGCTGGTAAAAAACGTCCAGTAAGCACATAACACCAGAGCAAGGAAAGTATGAAGTTATAAGAGCATGATTACCTCAAAACCTGCGGCGCCACCCCTACGCGCGTTTCGGCGTGCGTGCCTTCTTCCGGGGGAGTCCCGGAAGAAGGCACGCACGCCGAAACGCGCGTAGGGGTGGCGCCGCAGGTTTTGAGGTAATCATGCTCTTATAACTTCATACTTTCCTTGCTCTGGTGTTATGTGCTTACTGGACGTTTTTTACCAGCCTAGTGTTATAACTTTGTGGATCACTAGTACATATGCACTGATACAGAGGTGGTTCTTTCTTACTTTGATACCAAGCATGTCCTTTTTTCCTCTTGCCTGCGGCTCTGGTGTAGTTGTCACCTTCAGAGTATCCCAATTAATATTGTTAATATTTTAATTGTGTATTTTGTCCAATAAAGGTTTTTTTTGGTACGATCCCTTTTGGTGCAATGTGTTTATATAGGGTTTAAATATTGTAATTGCATGGGATTTCTTTTTGATAGTAATCTCCCATACAGGCACAGGTGTTTCATCACACACTGTGTATTGTGTATCATTTTTTGTTTACTTTTCAAAGTTGTACATTCCAAAATATTACTTACCTGTGTCCTTCTTCCCACCACTTGGACGAGGAGTATTCATGGGGATCTGTTTGGCCTTGTCAGCGGGGCCCTCCTTGCAATCTTCACCCTTAAAACCGGGGCAACATCTCCATTCCATCTCTGTAACAACTTTGAAGGATGTAACATACCTAGGTCTAAAGCCAACCTTATAGCTGCAAAAGAACAGAAGACACAATACTTGATCAGTTTTATACACCAGGCTCGCAACTCCGACTCCATAGAGTCATACATAAAGAATAGCACAGATTAATCTCAACTAAAAACCGAGATCCTCATATCAGGAATAGGACATTTATAGGACATTTCATAACTTTCCTGAATTCTTAGGGAAATTTAAAGCACATTCAACTACTACCCAATTTATTCTATATTTTAGGAGTCGGAGTCAGTCCATTTTATACCGACTCCACCAAAATGGGCACCGACTCCACAGCCCTGTTAATATATGTAGTAAATCTATTTTAGTTTTCAACTCCCACTTTATGTCATGTTGTATTGGAGCGCCCCCATAGGACCGTGGGGTACTCGGAGCCGGGTCCTTCGGTTCTCAGCGGGGATGTCACGGTGGCTGACCCGGTCCATGGCCCTAGGGGCGTACGTTGATAAATGGGGGGAAAGGTCTTTAAAGCGGTAGTTCGTGACGCCACCTGTGGTATTCGGTCAGGGTGACCGATGCTGCTTAGGAATCCGCTGGGCTGATGTTATAGCAGCTTGATAGTATACCTTCCCACAGGTGAAGTGTATCCCCAGGGCTTCCCACAGTGTAGATGGTGGATGGTGTGAGGCGCAGTGAATAACGAGGACACAAGGTTGCAGTCTCTTTACCTTTACTGAATGCTTCAGTGTCCACAGTCCAGGGCACCGGATCACAGGGTAGGCAGAGTCCGGCCGGTCTGAAGGCAAATCCATAGCCTTTCTATGCACACAGTAACACAGTAGGTCCTCACTTGCATAAGCTCTAATAAGGTCCTCACTGTTATTACTCCTCTCACTGTTCCCCGTGGTCGGATAGAACAAAACACATATGACTGGTGGCCTGAGGCTTTTTATAGGGACCCTAGAGACGCCCCGGCCCCCACAAGTTGCCACCATGTCTCCTGTGTATAAAGGTCGGGCAGCCAACATAGAATTAACTGTCCTGCCAGTCTCTGAAGTAAAGCATAGAGATCCTTACTCCCTCTGTATTCTGGCCACCGGTATTCCTGTGCTTCAGAAGGAGGCAGCCTCTCACAGGACAGAACTCCTTCTGGTTTCCTCTGGTTTGCTATGACTTCGTTTCTCACTCACTGCAATACACTTCCTTTCAATGTCTCTTTCCTAGGATGCTGCCGCACGTGGGGCAGGCGCAGCTCTGTGGACCCTCGTCCTCCTCAGATCGCAGTCTGGATCTGACTGGACCTCGCTCCAGCCAGCTCGGTCTGGAGACCTTTCTCTCTCGACCCGCAGCCAGGAACTCCCTAACTTTCCCTCCAACTACCAGTTTTACCTAACTGTGAGGAGTGGTCTAGTAGATAGGACCCTTTGCTCCCCCTGGTGGCTGGAGTGTGAAGTGTGTTGTGTGTGGTTGTGATACCTGGACAGAAGATCTCCTTTATTGCCTTCAGACGTAATATTGCTCTCCCTGGTGGAAGAACAACATTACTGCAACGACCAGGACTCTGGGGCGTTACACTCCCCCGTTAAATCCAGTACTCCCGGACTGGGAAAAGAAAACAACAATTACAGGTTAGCAATAGACATGCAACATTTTTGAAATGCTATAAAACAAGTTAATATAACAGTGCTTCCCTTTATGGGAGGTGATAATACTTGAACGTTACAAACAAGAACATATTTACATTGTGCGTACGACTTTAAATTAAGTAAATAACAATTATTAACTAACTAACTATGAACGACCATCACCCATACGGGTATACAGGTCCTTCTCAAAAAATTAGCATATAGTGTTAAATTTCATTATTTACCATAATGTAATGATTACAATTAAACTTTCATATATTATAGATTCATTATCCACCAACTAAAATTTGTCAGGTCTTTTATTGTTTTAATACTGATGATTTTGGCATACAACTCCTGATAACCCAAAAAACCTGTCTCAAAAAATTAGCATATTTCACCCATCCAATCAAATAAAAGTGTTTTTTAATAACAAACAAAAAAACCATCAAATAATAATGTTCAGTTATGCACTCAATACTTGGTCGGGAATCCTTTGGCAGAAATGACTGCTTCAATGCGGCGTGGCATGGAGGCAATCAGCCTGTGACATTGCTGAGATGTTATGGAGGCCCAGGATGCTTCAATAGCGGCCTTAAGCTCATCCAGAGTGTTGGGTCTTGCGTCTCTCAACTTTCTCTTCACAATATCCCACAGATTCTCTATGGGGTTCAGGTCAGGAGAGTTGGCAGGCCAATTGAGCACAGTAATACCATGGTCAGTAAACCATTTACCAGTGGTTTTGGCACTGTGAGCAGGTGCCAGGTCGTGCTGAAAAATGAAATCTTCATCTCCATAAAGCATTGACCCTGCCCTTGATGAAACACAGTGGACCAACACCAGCAGCTGACATGGCACCCCACACCATCACTGACTGTGGGTACTTGACACTGGACTTCAGGCATTTTGGCATTTCCTTCTCCCCAGTCTTCCTCCAGACTCTGGCACCTTGATTTCCGAATGACATGCAAAATTTGCTTTCATCAGAAAAAAGTACTTGGGACCACTTAGCAACAGTCCAGTGCTGCTTCTCTGTAGCCCAGGTCAGGCGCTTCTGCCGCTGTTTATGGTTCAAAAGTGGCTTTACCTGGGGAATGCGGCACCTGTAGCCCATTTCCTGCACACGCCTGTGCACGGTGGCTCTGGATGTTTCCACACCAGACTCAGTCCACTGCTTCCTCAGGTTCCCCAAGGTCTGGAATCGGTCCTTCTCCACAATCTTCCTCAGGATCCGGTCACCTCTTCTCGTTGTACAGCGTTTTCTGCCACATTGTTTCCTTCCAACAGACTTACCATTGAGGTGCCTTGATACAGCACTCTGGGAACAGCCTATTTGTTGAGAAATTTATTTCTGGGTCTTACCCTCTTGCTTGAGGGTGTCAATGATGGCCTTCTTGACATCTGTCAGGTCGCTAGTCTTACCCATGATGGGGGTTTTGAGTAATGAACCAGGCAGGGAGTTTTTAAAAGCCTCAGGTATCTTTTGCATGTGTTTAGAGTTAATTAGTTGATTCAGAAGATTAGGGTAATAGGTCGTTTAGAGAACCTTTTCTTGATATGCTAATTTATTGAGACAGGTTTTTTGGGTTATCAGGAGTTGTATGCCAAAATCATCAGTATTAAAACAATAAAAGACCTGACAAATTTCAGTTGGTGGATAATGAATCTATAATATATGAAAGTTTAATTGTAATCATTACATTATGGTAAATAATGAAATTTAACACTATATGCTAATTTTTTGAGAAGGACCTGTACTATCTACTAAGTGCAAGTACAAAACAGTATTTTCCTTTATTCAAGTGCGAATACCCTCTAAGGGTGTACTATAAAACTTCAAAGTGCAAACCAATATGCTATTCTTACTCCTTCTACATATGCAGGACTATCTATCAACCCCTACGGGCTCACTGCATTTTCCTTCAGCTTATCCCTATAAAACCTAACACTTACTTTAACTTTAATTTTATTCAAAGTACATCATTCAACATTTTCTATTCCTAGCTACATACTATCATTATGTAAACACTAGATGGTGGCCCGATTCTAACGCATCTGGTATTCTAGAATATGCACGTCCATGTAGTATACTGCACAGCCCACATAGTATATTGCCCAGCGACGTAGTATATAGCCCAGCCACGTAGTATATAGCCCAGCCACGTAGTATATTGCCCAGTGACATAGTATATTGCCCAGTGACATAGTATACAGCACAGAGCCACGTAGTATATTGCACAGCGACGTAGTACATTGCCCAGCCACATAGTATATTGCCCAGTGACGTAGTATATTGCACAGCGACGTAGTGTACAGCAGAGAGCCACGTAGTATATTGCCCAGCCATGTAGTATATTGCCCAGTGACGTAGTATATTGCCCAGCCATGTAGTATATTGCCCAGTGACGTAGTATATTGCACAGCGATGTAGTATACAGCACAGAGCCACGTAGTATATTGCCCAGTGACGTAGTATATTGCCCAGTGACGTAGTATATTGCACAGCGACGTAGTATATTGCCCAGTGACGTAGTATATTGCCCAGTGACGTAGCATATTGCCCAGTGACGTAGTATATTGCACAGCGACGTAGTATATTGCCCAGTGACGTAGTATATTGCCCAGTGACGTAGTATATTGCCAGTGACGTAGTATACAGCACAGAGCCACGTAGTATATTGCACAGCGATGTAGTATACAGCACAGAGCCACGTAGTATATTGCCCAGCAACATAGTATATTGCCCAGCTACGTAGTAGATTGCCCAGCTACGTATGTCACAGGTTAAAAAATAAAAAATAAACATACTCACCTTCCGATCCGAGGGCCCATTGTAGTTCTAACATACTCACCATACTTGTAGTTCTGTCGCCTGTGTGCGGTACAGGCGGCAGCTTCCGGTCCCAGGGTGTGATGACGTCGCGGTCACATGACCGTTACGTCATGGCAGGTCCTGCTTGCGCAGGCACGCAGGGCATGTGATGACGTCACAGTCACATGACCGTGACGTCATGGCAGGTCCTTCTGCCATACGATCCTTGCTACCGGAACTTGCCGCTTGCACAGAGCGGTTACCGGAGGATGGCAAGCAACGGGAAAGGTGGCGGAAGGTGAGTATATAATGATTTTTTATTTTTGTTTATTATTTTTAACATTAGATCCTTTTACTATTGACGCTGCATAGGCTGCGTCAATAGTAAAAACTTGGTCACACAGGGTAAATAGCGGCGGTAACGGAGTGAGTTACCCGCGGCATAACGCGGTACGTTACCGCTGGCATTAACCCTGTGTGATCCATGACTGCGGGGAGTATGGAGCGGCCGCCCGGCACTGACTGCAGGGGAATAGGGAGGCACTAATCGGACTGTGCCCGTCGCTGATTGGTCGCGGCAGCCATGACAGGCAGCTGGCGAGACCAATCAGCGAATGAATAACCGTTACGGAAGTTGAGGACAGACAGACGGAAGTACCCCTTAGACAATTATATATACATAGATTATTACTATCTAACTACTCAAGGCAACATTATCACTCTTAGGCAAAGAGCAACAAGTAAACATTTCCTTTAAGGGTAAACCCAAGTTTCTCAATCAGGTAGTGCAAACAATCAAGATGCAAGTCAATCATCAACTTGTAAAACAGCAAGAACTTTCACGATGTCATCAGGAACAGTCTCTTCGAGAAGCTCTTCTTGTAAAACCAGTAGAGAGCACCTTTAAGATGGTGCAAACTATTTACAGAAACAGTTTGTGATCATGCACAGTCCATGATTCTGCAGTTCTTTTAAAGCAATTATAACTTGTGAAAAACAGGTTTAAACTTGGAATCCTCCTGGAACTGAGGACCCCTTTAAGGCATAACCCTGGACGGGTTTTAGCAGCAAAGTAACAGGAAAAGTTTTTAAAGAGAACTATTTACATTCCTTCTTCAGGGTTTCTAGGTTTATTGGTAAACTGCCTCCAGGGCCTTATACGATATCTGGTAACCTTTTGCCTTGGACGACTCGTGTATATGTCCTCGTCTACATCGACCCCATGGGTCCGTTGCTCATGCATTGTCAGGTCGTGGGCTGCAATTGCAGTCTGAGTGGCTTGCGTGCGCATATCAGTTACCGCATCCATTTGTACTTGCACATCAGTGATAGCCGCAGGGGCGGCAAGATCAATCTGCCCGATGCTAGGTGACCTCATTAGAGGGGGAGCCTTCTTTACTTCCCGGGTATGCCAACCGGTATCTGTCTGGTAGCGGGTGTAGGTGACTATGTCCCCCCTACACGGCTCGTAGTCAGTGAAGTCTGTGTCAGTGGGAGATGGTACTTCCTTTTCAGTCGCGGGGACCCCTATTGGCGGCTCTATCTCCTGGATGTAGCCCTTCTTATTCTGGAGGGGAGAGGCCACCACCTCCCCCCATCGTACCGGAAGCACAGGTGTCGAGTCAGAGCCTGAGTGCTGTACAGCCGCTGGGGTCGGCTTGGTCACCGGGGTGACGGCATTCTCCGTACCTGTATCGGACATGGTTCCCCCGATGCTGCCCCGCTCTGCGGTCCCGAATACTGGGGTTGGTGGTAGAACGGCCGGTATTTCCGCCTGGGCGTCCTCCTGGCGCAGGATCGGCCTCGCTTTCCTCGGTGCCGTAAAGCCGTTGTGCCACGACAGTCGACACAACTGCTCCACCCATAACTGCACAAAATCGACTTCCTCCAGCGGCGGCATGCCTGGGCACTCTTCCTCCAGTGACTCGGGATTGCTGTGGGTCGGGTCGTCCTCTTTCAGGTACCCGCTGATCGCCATCTCTGCTCCTGAATTGTCGGTAGCACACACATGCTGCTCCTCCATTTTCTGGGGTGGAGCTCCTTCCTGATTTCTGGGCACTTTGTCTTCTCGCAGCAGTAGTCGGAGGAGGCGGTCGTCACTTTTGGCGCCACTTTGGTAGTCTCCTCCCATGTTGGCACGCCCTTCTTCTCCAGCGCTCCTCGTGGCGCTATAATGGCGGCAATTTTGGTGGGAATTTTGGCGGTAATGGCGATACACAGTTCAGCAATGAAACACTGTTCAAATACAGTTCTGGCACAGTTCTTAGGCGCACATGACCCGATTTTCAGGCTTAAGTAGATCCTGCTCGTGACGCCAAGATTTTGAGTGCCCCCATAGGACCGTGGGGTACTCAGAGCCAGGTCCTTCGGTTCTCAGTGGGGATGTCACGGTGGCTGACCTGGTCCGTGGCCCTAGGGGCATCCTTTGATAAATGGGGGAAAGGTCTTTAAAGGGGTAGTTTGTGACACCACTTGTGGTATTCGGTCAGGGTGACCGACGCTGCTTAGGGGTCCGCTGGGGTGATGTTATGGCAGCTTGATGGTATACCTTCCCACAGGTGAAGTGTATCCCCAGGGCTTCCCACAGTGTAGATGGTGGATGGTGTGAGGCGCAGTGAATAACGAGGACACAAGGTTGCAGTCTATTTACCTTTACTGAAGCCTTCAGTGTCCACAGTTCAGGGCACCGGATCACAGGGTAGGCAGAGTCCGGCCGGTCTGAAGTCAAATCCAGAGTCCCCTTATCCAGGTGGAATTCAATAGCCTTCCTATGCACACAGTAACACAGTAGGTCCTCACTTGCATAAGCTCTAATAAGGTCCTCACTGTTATTACTCCTCTCACTGTTCCCCGTGGTCGGATAGAACAAAACACATATGACTGGTGGCCTGAGCTTTTTATAGGGACCCTAGAGACGCCCCGGCCCCCACAAGTTGCCACCGTGTCTCCTGTGTATAAAGGTCGGGCGGCCAACATAGAATTAACTGTCCTGCCAGTCTCTGAAGTAAAGCATAGAGATCCTTACTCCCTCGGTATTCTGGCCACCGGTATTCCTGCGCTTCAGAAGGAGGCAGCCTCTCACAGGTTAGAACTCCTTCTGGTTTCCTCTCCTTTTGCTATGACTTCGTTTCTCACTCACTGCAATACACTTCCTTTCAATGACTCTTTCCTAGGATGCTGCCGCACGCGGGGCAGGCGCAGCTCTGTGGACCCTCGTCCTCCTCAGACCGCAGTCTGGATCTGACTGGACCTCGCTCCAGCCAGCTCAGCCTGGAGACCTTTCTCTCTCAGCCCCCAGCCAAGAACTCCCTAACTTTCCCTCCAACTACCAGTTTTACCTAACTGTGAGGAATGGCCTAGTAGATAGAACCCTTTGCTCCCCCTGGTGGCTGGAGTGTGAAGTGTGTTGTGTGTGGTTGTGATACCTGGACAGAAGATCTCCTTTATTGCCTTCAGACGTAATATTGCTCCCCCTGGTGGAAGAACAACATTACTGCAACGACCAGGACTCTGGGGCGCTGCAGTATATCAATGAATTTTTGCCTAAATTAGTTGTGGCTATACAATTGTGATCCATTATTGTATAGTGATATACTTTGCTTTTCCTGGCACGTGCTTGATATTAGTGCAGACTTTCTGTGTGTGTGGTTCTAAGAACACATCCCATCATAACAGTAATAGATGGTATTAGTCTAATAAAAAAAGTAAGGAAGCCTTGATACTGCTCAGAGTAATCCAATAGTAAAAAGATACTCAAATGAACCTTGAAAACTGCATGCCTCAACAGGTCCAAATGTGGGATTACCGATTCACAACTTTGGGATTGTGTACCTCCCAAATCTATTAAAAATATTTATGCCTCCCACCCCTTATAAACAGCAGTCTTCAAAGGAGTGGCAACAAATGCCACATGGTATTCTTCGATTTCATACCCAAGTACAGTTCTAAACTAAGGAAAAAGTGCTGCTGTCACAGGATGTAATGTATAATATTTTTATTTGTGCATATAAGACAATACAATATTGATTTTTTTTATGGCTATGATTACAAAGATTTTCTAAAACTTCGCAAAAGAAACAATAAACCTTAATGGATAATAATTTTTATAATCTTCACCTTGATGGGCCATTCTGACAATCATCAGGTATAAATCCTATATTTGGGGGTTAGCACGATTATATGCAAGTGACAACTGTGTAATGTGAAGCAGTTGGGTATGAAGCACAATATACTGGTAATACCCATATAATGAATATCAACATGTCCCCAATCGCTATTAACCTGCAGATATGGGGTTAATCTGGAGCTTAAAACCTTCTAAAACTACCTAGCTGTCACACTGAAAGCACCAGGAGGAAATTAACTCTATTCTTTCCAATAGACTTCGGCTTTCAGTGAACGGTACAGCTCCAATCATGGCTCAGTATACAGAGAGTGGCAGCTGTAGTAAGTACGCCCTGGCACATTGACAGAGAGCAGTCTCTACAGCGTATCAGTGCAGAGCAGAGGTTTCATTTCCTTCTGTATTACGTTACCAATCAAACAGATAAAAACCACTTCCCAACATGACATCTATCTGTTATAATTTCTTCTCACATCCTCTTCTAAAAAACCTTTCCCTCACTCATGCCAATACTGGTTTGTACATCATTATAACAACCGACAGGAAATATCTGTATCACATCTAGGAATATATATATACATAAGCAGTTTTTTTCTGCTTGCACTGCATACTAGAATATTAACTGCTAGAAATTACCCCATATATAATATGGCCATACTGGATTACAATGGCCAAAATAAAACTATGCATCGAGAACTGGAAACCAGCAAATATATCTAATAACAAGAAAGTTAATACACTCAAAAGTGTTAACCTAGGCTCCCTAAGAAATCAGGAACATTATTTTTTACTGAAACATCTTTAAATACAGGTCCAATTGAGTATGCAACCATTATGTGCAGAAATCTGACCCATAAGTCAAAAAGCCCCATACATACAGTGGGGAAAAAAAGCATTTAGTCAGCCACCAATTATGCAAGTTCTCCAACTTAAAAAGATGAGAGGGGCCTGTAATTGACATCATAGGTAGACCACAACTATGAAAGTCAAAATGAGAAAACAAATCCAGAAAATCACCTTGTCTGATTTGTAATTAACAAAATTTCATCTCAATATTTTGTTATATATCCTTTGTTGACAATGACAGAGGCCAAAGGTTTTCTGAAAGTCTTCACAAGGTTGGCACACACTGTTGGTGGTATGTTGGCCCATTCCTCCATGCAGTTCTCCTCTAGAGCAGTGATGTTTTGGGCCTGTCGCTGAGCAACACGGACTTTCAACTCCCTCCAAAGGTTTTCTATGGGGTTGAGATCTGGAGACTGGCTAGGTCATTCCAGGACCTTCAGATGCTTCTTACGAAGGCACTCTTAGTTGCCCTGACGGTGTGCTTGAGATCATTATCATGCTAACAGGATAGCCTCCCAAATCTCACCAGAGAGATAATGTCAGGTGAGATAACGATCTGGTATGTCCAACTTGGACTGCCAATCCTTTTATGCTCATTGAGATAAGCTGTCACAAGAGGAGACCGGCAGCAGCTTTGTCATGGAGAACACAGGAACAGAGCTTAGCACTCCTGTGTATGAAAAAGTGGGGAGAGACAGTTGTCAGCTGAATGATCATCCGAACCATCATTCAACCGACAGCTATCTATTGTGTATGGGGGGGCTAAAGGTACCTTCACACTAAACAACTTTCCAACGAGAACGACAACGATCCGTGACGTTGCAGCGTCCTGGTTAGCGATCTCGTTGAGTTTGACACGCAGCAGCGATCTGGATCCCGCTGTTATATCGCTGGTCGGAGCTAGAAGTCCAGAACTTTATTTGGTCCTTAGATCGGCGTGTATCGTCATGTTTGACATCAAAAGCAACGATGTCAGCAATGTTTTTACATGGAGCGTGAACGATAAGTGAGTCGCCGTTACGTCACTGGATCGCTCCTGCATCGTTCTGGAGCTGCTGTGTTTGACGTCTCTACAGCGACCTAACAGCGACGCTCCAGCGATCTAGTTTAGGTCGGATCGTTGTCTATATCGCTGGAGCGTCGCTTTGTGTAACGGTACCTTTAAGGTTTAAGCTGCCCAATCTTTTTGAATTTGGAAATTGGTCTGATGTATAAAATCACAGGATCAAATGATAGGACCAAATTGTTGTCTAATGAATACATGCATAATTTTTTTTTTCCAAGATAACAGGATACAAGGAACAAGATGCCAGAGATGATAATATTGAGTATAAAAACAGTTTTCAATCTGGACAGTGCCAAGATGCGACCGCCTAGGCTGAGAACCACTGGTAAAATGAGCTGCTGCAAGCGCAGCATCAGTGACTAGCAATGACGTCATCGAGGTTACCACAGGTCACTGAGGGTGCATTCCCTGCAGGGCAAGTTAAACTGTGGTGACCTTGCTGAGATAACTACTCGCACAGTGAGAAAAAGCCTCATGGTGCAGCGGTGAGTTCACAGTGAGAAATTTCTCACAGCGAACTGCGGTGAACTCTCTGAGCTCAGCGCTGCAGCGTGAGACTTTCTCACTGTGCTAGCAAGGGTGTCACCGAAGTCACTGCATTTCAGGGGCCTGCTTGGGAAAGCACCCTCAGTGACAGGCATTAACTTTGATGACATCACCGCTAGTCACTGACGCTACGCTCACAGCAGTTCATTCATCAGTGGTTCTCAACCTGGATGGTCGTATCTTGACAACAATCCAGGTTGAAAACTATTAATCTCCAGACGTGGATTACGGGGTAGGACAGAACATAGGACAGATGAGGCATACGGTTGTTTTTATTTTTGTTTTATTACAGGAAACGAGGGCTTCAATGCAATGCTTGTTAGGTGAATATAACTGTACTTGTTAAAATAAAAATGGAAAAGTATATTTTTTAATTTCAAATAAAGGACTTTATTCTTGCTGTGTGTTTATTTACAATATAACTCTGGGATTAGTAACGGATAGGTGTCTTACATTACTAAGCCGTGGGATAAATGTCACCATACAATACAAAGGATACCACAACCCCACAAATATGAACCCCCACTTGCCATCAACACAAGGCAAGTGGGAAGAGCTGACAAAGCGCTAGAATTGGCGCATCTAATACATATGCCTTTTCTGAGCGGCTGCTATTTCTAGGCTGGGGGGGCAATATTCGTGGACCCTTACCAGCCATCAACTGTCTGCTTTAGTTTGGCCGGTTGTCAAAAATTGGGGGGCCCACGCAATTTTTTTAAATTATTTATTTAAGTAACTTAAAAAAATCGAAGTGGGGAACCCTCCATTCTTGATAACCAGTCTTACTAACGCTGACATTGAGGGTTACAGCCCCCAGCTGTGAATTTTGCGTTGCTGGTTATCAAAAATACAGGGGAACCCCGGGCTGTTTTTTTTGATTATTCATTTAGAGTACAGGCTGATTAATGCTCAAATCAGCTGCCTCCTGCTCTCACTGTTATTAGTGGCAGCAGGCGTAGGCTGATGGGAATAGTAGTCTCATCAGCCAACGCCAGTGACGGGAGGTAAACCTTTTACCTCCCATCATAGCTGCGGATTCACGCTGTCATTTGACAGCATAGGAGCCGCAGCTGTCTGACCGGCGGTAATGATTTTACCGCTGATCAGAAGCAGTGTTTGCCACGTTCTCATGCACCCAAACCCGAACAGTAACATGGACTTCCTGGTGAAGTCTGTGTTCAGTGTATGTGACCAAACAGTAAGTGTTCGGTACGGATGCCAAACTTTATTGTTCGTTGTTCGGGTTCGCCCAGCTCTACTCCTGAGTACACTGATATCTCATATGTGGCGTAAAACTACTATTTGGGTGTAGGGCAGAGCTCGGAAGAGAAGGAGCGCCAACTAAATTCTGGATCTAAATTTTGGCTGGAATATATTGTGGCTGCCATGTCACATTTGAAGAGCCCCTGACACGCCAACACAGCAAAAACCCAATTTTGGAAACTACAGCTCTCGAAGAATTCACCTTGGGGTGTATTGAGCATTTTAACCCTCAGACCTGTGCTTAAAAACTATTTTTGAGGCACAGTACAAAGCTCAGAAGGGAAGAAGCGGCATATTGGAGTTCAGATTTTGCTGGAATGATTTGAGGGTGCCATGTCACATTGGCAAAGCCCCTGAACAGCAGGACACCCCCATAAGTGACCACATTTTACAAACTACACCCCCCAATGAATTAATCTAGGGGTGCACTGAGAATGTTAACACCACAGGTGCCTCACAGAATTTTATACCATTAGGCGGTGAAGAAAAAATAATTACATTTTTACCACTAAAATGTTGTTTTATCCCCAAGTTTTAAATTTTATAATGGCTATTAGGAAAAAATGGATCTCACAAGCTTGTTGTGCAAGTTCTCCTGAGTGCGCTATTATCCTACATGCAATAGGGAAATACTTTTCAGGCACAGTGGAAAGCTCAAAAGGGGAAGAGTGCCATATTATAGTGCAGATCTTGTTGATATGGTTTGGAGGTGCCATGACCCGCTGGAAGAGCCCGAGGTGCAAGACCAGCAGAACCCCACATAAGTGATGGCATTTTACACACTACACCTCTCAAACTCATCTAAGGGTACAGTGATCATATTGACACCAATGCTTAGCCACACGACAAGACTTGGGAGGAACGGAGAGCTATTTGACTATTTGGAGAACAAACTATGGTAGAATAGTTTGCAGACTCCATGTGCAGAGCCTCTATGTGCCAGAAAAGCATAATACCC
Source organism: Ranitomeya variabilis (assembly GCF_051348905.1). Lineage (NCBI taxonomy): Eukaryota > Metazoa > Chordata > Amphibia > Anura > Dendrobatidae > Ranitomeya > Ranitomeya variabilis. The sequence continues at coordinate 415,874,066 of NC_135237.1, forward strand.
TCATCAAGTGACCCCCATATTGAAATTACACCCCTCTAGGAATTTATCGACAGGTGTAGTGATGATTTTGACTCCATGCGTATTTTCCAGAAACAAGCAGCAGTGTAGTTGTTGCCGAGTGAAAACTGCAAATCTGTCCGTGTAGTGCCCAGGACATTTTACCCAGCTCATACTTCTGCAGACATGCATCTGTAAATTAGGTGAGCTCTCATTGCTACAGAAATGCCAAATATGTGGACGCTAAATGGGGTTTAGGCACACTGGGCAAAGAAGGGAGGGGGCATTTGGATTTGGGAGCGCATAATTTGCTGGATTTCTTTTGGGAGGTGAGGAGCCACGCTGTTTTCCAGAGCCTTTGTACTACCAGTAACCTTGAAGCCCAATATATTTTAACCACTTTAAGTCATTTTGCGTGAAACCCTGCCCTACTGTGATGTAAACTTAAGTCAAATGTCAGAAAGGGGATAATGTAATGTGTACTGTAGCAAGAGGTGCTTAAAGAGAATCTGTCAGAAGGAAAAATCTTCCAAAGCCATCCATATATAGAATGTCATAGAGCAGCTGCAGCCGAACTTCTTCATTTTCGATTTGTCTGAAGGCGCCAACACTGATTGGATGCCAGAGTCATATGTCACAACATAAGCACACATAAGCACGGGATCCCATGGGAGAGCGAGTGCCAACATCGGGGGAATGGCAACAGCAAGGGAGGTGAGTATAAGAATTTTTTTATTTTATCGGGGCCAAGAGTGGTGTATGAAAAGAAGTTGTCTAAGCAGTGGACAACTTCTTTAACCCTTTAGTGACAGAGCCAATTTGGTACTTAATTACCGAGCCAATTTTTACAATTCTGACCACTGTCACTTTAAGACACTGGAACGCTTTATCGGATCCCGCTGATTCTGAGACAGTTTTTTCGTGTCATATTGTACTTCAAGTTAGTGGTAACATTTCTTCGATATTACTTGCGATTATTTATGAAAAAAATGGAAATATGGCGAAAATTTTTAAAATTTTGCAATTTTCAAACTTTTTATTTTTATGCCCTTAAATCAGAGAGATATGTCACGAAAAATAGTTAATAAATAACATTTCCCACATGTCTACTTTACATCAGTACAATTTTGGAAACAAAATTTTTTTTTTGTTAGGGAGTTATAAGGGTTAAAAGTTGACCAGCAATTTCTCATTTTTACAACACCATCTTTTTTTTAGGGACCACATCACCTTTGAAGTCATTTTGAGGGGTCTATATGATAGAAAATAACCAAGTGTGACACCATTCTAAAAACTGCACCCCTCAAGCTGCTCAAAACCACATTCAAGAAGTTTATTAACCCTTTATGTGCTTCACAGGAACTGAAACAATGTGGAAGAAAAAAATGAACATTTAACTTTTTTTTGCAAACATTTTACTTCAGAACCATTTTTTTTAATTTTCACAAGTGTAAAAACAGAAATTTAACCACAAATTTTCTTGTGCAATTTCTCCTGAGTACGACGATACCCCATATGTGGAGGTAAACCACTGTTTGGGCGCACCGCAGAGCTTGGAAGTGAAGGAGCACCGTTTGACTTTTTCAATGCAGAATTGGCTGGAATTGAGATCGGACGCCATGTCGCGTTTGGAGAGCCCCTGATGTGCCTAAACAATGGAAACCCCCCACAAGTGATACCATTTTGGAAACTAGACCCCTTAAGGAACTTATCTAGATGTGTGGTGAGCACTTTGAACCCCCAAGTGCTTCACAGAAGTTTATAACGTAGAGCCGTGAAAATAAAAAAATCGCATTTTTTCTACAAAAATGATATTTTGCCCCCAAATTTTTATTTTCACAAGGGTAACAGGAGAAATTAGACCACAAAAGTTGTTGTGCAATTTCTCCTGAGTATGCCGATACCCCATATGTGGGGGTAAACCACTGTTTGGGCGCACTGCAGAGCTTGGAAGAGAAGGAGTGTCGTTTTACTTTTTCAATGTAGAATTGGCTGGAATTGAGATCGGACGCCATGTCACGTTTGGAGAGCCCCTGATGTGCCTAAACAGTGGAAACCCCCCACAAGTGATACCATTTTGGAAACTAGACCCCTTAAGGAACTTATCTAGATGTGTGGTGAGCACTTTGAACCCCCAAGTGCTTCACAGAAGTTTATAACGTAGAGCCGTGAAAATAAAAAATCGCATTTTTTCTACAAAAATGATCTTTTTGCCCCCAAATTTTTATTTTCACAAGGGTAACAGGAGAAATTAGACCACAAAAGTTGTTGTGCAATTTCTCCTGAGTATGTCGATACCCCATATGTGGGGGTAAACCACTGTTTGGGCGCACTGCAGAGCTTGGAAGAGAAGGAGTGTCGTTTTACTTTTTCAATGTAGAATTGGCTGGAATTGAGATCGGACGCCATGTCACGTTTGGAGAGCCCCTGATGTGCCTAAACAGTGGAAACCCCCCATAAGTGACACCATTTTGGAAACTAGACCCCTTAAGGAACTTATATAGGTGTGTGGTGAGCACTTTAAACCCCAAGGTGCTTCACAAAAGTTTATAACGTAGAGCCGTGAAAATAAAAAAATCGCATTTTTTCTACAAAAATGATCTTTTTGCCTCCAAATTTTTATTTTACCAAGAGTAACAGGAGAAAATGGACCCCAGAAGTTGTTGTACAATTTGTCCTGAGTACGCTGACACCCCATATGTGGGGATAAACCACTGTTTGGGCGCATGGCTGAGCTTGGAAGCAAAGGAGCGCCATTTGACTTTTCAATGCAAAATTGACTGGAATTGAGATCGGACGCCATGTCGCGTTTGGAAAGCCCCTGATGTGCCTAAACAGTAGAAACCCCTCACAAGTGACCCCATTTTGGAAACTAGACCCCCCATGGAACTTATCTAGATGTGTGGTGAGAACTTTGAATGCCCAAGTGCTTCACAGAAGTTTATAATGCAGAGCCGTGAAAATAAAAAATATTTTTTTTCCACAAAAAAAGATTTTTTAGTCCCCAAATTTTTATTTTCACAAGGGTAACAAGAGAAATTGGACACCAATATTTGTTCTCCAATTTGTCCTGAGTATGCTGGTACCCCATATGTGGGGGTAAACCACTGTTTGGGCGCATGGCTGAGCTCGGAAGAGAAGGAGTGCCGTTTTGGAATGCAGACTTTGATAGAATTGTCTGCGGGCGTTATGTTGCGTTTGCAGACCCCTAATGTACCTAAACAGTAGAAACCCCCCACAAGTGACCCCATTTTGGAAAATAGACCCCCAAGGAACTTCTCTATATGTGGTGAGAACTTTGAATGCCCATGTGCTTCACAGAAGTTTATAATGCAGAGTAGTGAAAATAAAAAATATATTTTTTTCCCACAAAAAAGATTTTTTAGTCCCCAAATTTTTATTTTCACAAGGGTAACAAGAGAAATTGGACACCAATATTTGTTCTCCAATTTGTCCTGAGTATGCTGGTACCCCATATGTGGGGGTAAACCACTGTTTGGGCACACGGCAGAGCTCGGAAGAGAAGGAGCGCCATTTTGGAATGCAGACCTTGATAGAATTGTCTGTGGGTGTTATGTTGCGTTTGCAGAGCCCCTGATGTACCTAAACAGTAGAAACCCCCCACAAGTGACCACATTTTGGAAACTAGACCCCCTAAGGAACTTATCTAGATATGTGGTGAGAACTTTGAATGCTCAAGTGCTTCACAGAAGTTTATAATGCAGAGTAGTGAAAATAAAAAATATTTTTTTTTCCACAAAAAAGATTTTTAGCCCCCAAGTTTTTATTTTCACAAGGGTAACAGGAGAAATTGGACCCCATAAGTTGTTGTCCAATTTATCCCGAGTACGCTGATGCCCCATATGTGGGGGTAAACTACTGTTTGGGCGCACGGCAGAGCACAGAAGGGAGGGAGCACCATTTGACTTTTTTAGCGCAAAATTGGCTGTCGTGTTTGGAGACCCCCTGATGTACCTAAACAGTGGAAACCCCTGTTATGATCCTTAGTGGTTGAGGATCACAAAATACTCCAGCTAAGTAACAAAACATAGGACAAGCTCTAGAGAGGTGGTAAACTGGACTGACCGCAAATCTGAACCTATCCAACACACTAAAGGTAGCCGGTGAACGTGTCTAAAATCCTAGACGTCTCGAGCCAGCCTGAGGAACTAACTACCCCTAGAGAGAAAGAAAGACCTCACTTGCCTCCAGAGAAATAATCCCCAAAGATATAGAAGCCCCCAACAAATAATAACGGTGAGGTAAGAGGAAGGCACATACACAGGGGTGAAAGCAGATTCAGCAAATGAGGCCCACTAATACTAGAAAGCAGAAAATAGAAAAGGGGTCTGTGCGGTCAGTAAAAACCCTTACAAAATATCCACACTGAGATTTCAAGAACCCCCGCACCAACTAACGGTGTGGGGGGAGAAACTCAGTCCCCTAGAGCAACCAGCAAGCGAGGAAATCACATTTTAGCAAGCTGGACAAGAAACATGATGAATGCTGATAATCAAAAAATAAACAAACAAAAATTTAGCTTGTCTTGGAGAGACTGGGAGCAAGGTAGTCACAAGGAATCTGAAGAGCACTGAATACATTGAGAGCAGGCAAGGAACTGAGTATCCAGGTGAGCTAAATAGGAAACCAACCAAGGATAACGAACCTGCTGATGCTGCCAACCTGCAGAAAGACAACACTACACAGTACCGCTTGTGACCACTAGAGGGAGCCCAAAAATAGAGTTCACAACAAACCCCCCAATTCTAACTCCAACCCTAACCCCAACACACCCCTAACCCTAATCTCAACCCGATCCATAATCCTAATCACAACCCTAATGATAATCACAACCCTAACTCCAAAACAGCCCTAATCTCAACCCTAACCATAACCCTAATTAAAACACTAAATCCAACACACCCCTAATCCTAATCTCAACCCTAACCTCAAACCTAACCCTAATCCCAATACACCCCTAACCCTAATCCCAACCCTAACCTTAACCCTAATCCCAACCCTAACCTTAACCCTAATCCCAACCCTAACCCTAATCCCAACCCTAATCCCAAACGTAACCCTAATCCCAACCCTAATCCCAAACGTAACCCTAATACCAACCCTAATCCAAACCCTAACCCTAATCCCAACTCTAACCCAACTTTAGCCCCAACCCTAACCCTAACTTTAGCCCCAACCCTAACCCTAATTTTAGCCCCAACCCTAGCCCTAACCCTAACTTTAGCCCTAACCCTAAATTTAGCCCCAACCCTAACCCTAAATTTAACCCTAACCCTAGCCCTAACTTTAGACCCAACCCTAACCCTAGCCCTAAGGCTACTTTCACACTTGCGTCGTGTGGCATCCGTCGCAATCCGTTGTTTTGGACAAAAAACGGATCCAGCAAATGTGCCCACAGGATGCCTTTTTTGCCCATAGACTTGTATTGCCGACGGATGGCCACACGTCGCGTCCATCGTGCACTGGATCCGTTGTGTTTTGGCGGACCGTCGTCACAAAAAAAGTTCAATGTAACCTTTTTTGTGTACGTCGCGTCCGCCATTTCCGCGCATGTGTGACCGTAATTCTGCCCCCTCCTCCCCAGGACATAGACTGGGCAGCGGATGCGTTGAAAAACTGCATCCCGCTGCCCACGTTGTGCACAATTTTCACAACGTGCGTCAGTACGTCGGGCCGACGCATTGCGACCGCCCCATACCGACGCAAGTGTGAAAGAAGCCTAAGGCTTCTAAGATGTGGACAAAATGTTTGTTGGTCTACATGACAGTGGTTTTGTTTTTACAGAGCCCCTGATTTTCCATTTGTTAATCACAGTTTGAACGCTGCTGACTGGCATTATGATTTCCTTGGATATCTTTTTGTATCATTTTCCTGTTTTATACAGTTCAACTACCTTTTCCCATAGATCTGTGGCACTCTTGAGGGTCCAGTCGCCACAGGGATACTGCACCTCAGCCAGAGGTGTGGTATTTCGCTCTCAGGTAAGGAGGGGGCACTGGACAGATCCCCACATCAGCATCCAACACTGAACACTTCAGTCAGGGCACCCAGGCGTACCCTTAGGGAGGATGGCCTCATCCCAGGCTGGAAGGGGTATATATGGGGCTCGCATTCACACTGACCATCGTCAGGTGGAGGGACCAGGTGGCAGTCAGGGGACCGGCCCCATTCTAGTGGAGAAACTAAAAACTCAGCTAGATATCCAGAGGCTGTGAATTTTGCAAGAAGCACAGCCACATCTGCACACATTTGCTGAAAAGGCAGCCGTATAGGATCCAGGGGGACTTAGAGCTCGCCACCCAACAAGATCTGTGGATGCTGGCTTGGGACACTGTGTGGCAGGCACAGGGCATGAGAGGTGAGTGCCAGCGCAGAGAGACGGCCAGGAAAGGAACATAGGAAGGGGGTTCTGGAAGGTGCACCCAATTTACTTCAGAGCTGGCTGGACCTTCAACTCGGAGGACACAGCACCCCGGAGTACCAGAGGAGGCGTCACGAACAATTCCCCTTTTCCCCATAAACTTTATTTCCATTTCATTGACTCCTATACTGGATGCCCAGGGCCACGGACCGGGTCACTGCTGCCGTGACACGTCCCCTTTAAAAACCGCCAGCCCAATACCAAGCATCCCCACGGCCCTGGCAGGCACTTCGGACCCGCTAACAATTCTTTTGCTTTCCCCATGACTCACAATCCAGAAATGTCAGTGGCTGGATGAAAGATGCAAGAGTCTGTCTGGATCCCAGAAACTCACTCAGCTTTTATGCACACACACTGACTACAAGCAAACAGGTCACAGGTGAGGATGTTATCTTTAGTAGCCATTCAAACCCATTTGTGTCAACTTTTGTGCATGTTATCAGGCCAAAATCACTAGGGTATGTAAACTTTTGATCACGGTCATGTGGATGTTTTGGGTTGTCATTATGATTTAAAAAGAGAAAACACAGTAGTTTGAAAATAAATGGCTTCACCCAACTACTAACCATGAGTGGAGAAAAAGTTTTGGTGTTATCATTCATATTCTCTGAAAAAAGGCCAAGAAAGCAAAAATTCTGCTGGGGTATGTAAACTTTTGAGCACAAAAGTCTGTAATCAAAATTTATGCAGTGCCTTGCAAAAGTATTCAGCCCCTGAAACTTTTCAACCTTTTCCCACATATCATGCTTCAAACATAAAGATACCAAATGTAAATTTTTGGTGAAAAATCAACAACAAGTGGAACACATTTGTGAAAGTTGAACAAAATGTATTGGTTATTTTAAATTTTTGTGGAAATTCAAAAACTGAAAAGTGGGGCGTGCAATATTATTCGGCCCTTTAACTTAATACTTTTTGCGCCACCTTTTGCTGCGATTACAGCTGCAAGTCGCTTGGGGTATGTCTCTATCAGTTTTGTACATCAAGAGAATGAAATTCTTGCCCATTCTTCCTTGGCAAACAGCTCGACCTCAGTGAGGTTTGATGGAGATCGTTTGTGAACAGCTGTAATAATTATAGGGGATAACTCAGGAGACTCTTTGCGTGGAACAAGACAACTACAGGACACAGTTTTATAAGTGGTAAAGTTTATATTATCACACGGTGATTCAAACAGGTGCAGAGAGAAACTCAAGTCCACAACACTTGGTGTAAATATTAAACGCAGCTTAGCAGTCTATAGGAAACTTCAGAGGAAAATGTAATCAAGCAGAAAGTCTATGAAGCATAGTTATTCTTGAGGATACTTGACACGAATAAATCCTTGTCTTAGGGTACTGTCACACATTGGCACTTTGATCGCTACGACGGTACGATCCGTGACGTTCCAGCGATATCCATACGATATCGCTGTGTCTGACACGCAGCAGCGATCAGGGATCCTGCTGAGAATCGTACGTCGTAGCAGATCGTTTGGAACTTTCTTTCGTCGCTGGATCTCCCGCTGTCATCGCTGGATCGTTGTGTGTGACAGCGATCCAGCGATGCGTTCGCTTGTAACCAGGGTAAACATCGGGTTACTAAGCGCAGGGCCGCGCTTAGTAACCCGATGTTTACCGTGGTTACCAGCGTAAAAGTAAAAAAAAAACAAACAGTACATACTCACATTCCGGTGTCTGTCCCCCGGCGTTCTGCTTCTCTGCACTGTGAGCGCCGGCCGGCCGGAAAGCGAGCACAGCGGTGACGTCACCGCTGTGCTTTCCGGCTGGCGCAGACACAGTGGAGAGAAGCAGAATGCCGGGCGACAGACACCGGAATGTGAGTATGTACTGTTTTTTTTTTTTTTACTTTTACGCTGGTAACCACGGTAAACATCGGGTTACTAAGCGCGGCCCTGCGCTTAGTAACCCGATGTTTACCCTGGTTACCCGGGGCCTTCGGCATCGTTGGTCGCTGGAGAGCTGACTGTGTGACAGCTCCCCAGTGACCACACAACCACTTACCAACGATCACGGCCAGGTCGTATCGCTGGTCGTGATCGTTGGTAAATCGTTTAGTGTGACAGTACCCTTAGTCCAAACACAGATAGATAAGCTTATAAGGCAGTTCAAATCATATCTTAGCTCAACCAGGGAGGCCTGGTTAATAGTCTTGGTTTTTGCAGAGCAGAAACAGCTTACATGTCCAGCAAATGCAGATGGAAGTAAACACGAGCAGCAGATGAAGGAGGATTACTGGAAACCGATGTATGCAGCAGAAACTCAGAGCAGAGTAGCAGGATCACCACACAGGTTCACAGGAGAAGGTATATAGCCAGGGAGTAATCAGAGGTCAGGAGCTGGATGCAAGGCAGAATACTCTAGCACAGACTGAAGGCTGGGGTGGAGTTTTATAGCAGGAAGACACAGTGCACATGAGACCAAAGATGCCATCTTGGAAAAGGGCAGTAATGCACAAAAGGTAAAAAATGTTCAGAGTCCTGACAACAACAGTTTTCAGCTCTTTCCACAGATTCTCGATTGGATTGAGGTCTGGACTTTGACTTGGCCATTCTAACACCTGGATACCTTTATTTGTGAACCATTCCATTGTAGATTTTGCTTTATGTTTTGGATCATTGTCTTGTTAGAAGACAAATCTCTGTCCCAGTCTTTTGCAGACTCCAACAGGTTTTCTTCAAGAATGGTCCTGTATTTGGCTCCATCCATCTTCCCATCAATTTTAACCATCTTCCCTGTCCCTGCTGAAGAAAAGCAGGCCCAAACCATGATGCTGCCACCACGTTTGACAGTGGGGATGGTATGTTCAGGGTGATGAGCTGTGTTGCCTTTACGCCAAACATATCGTTTGGCATTGTTGCCAAAAAGTTTGATTTTGGTTTCATCTGACCAGAGCACCTTCTTCCACATGTTTGGTGTGTCTCCCAGGTGGCTTGTTGCAAACTTTAAACAACACTTTTTATTGATATCTTTGAGAAATGGCTTTCTTCTTGCCACTCTTCCATAAAGGCCAGAGTTGTGCAGTGTACGACTGATTGTTGTCCTATGGACAGACTGTCCCACCTCAGCTGTAGATCTCTGCAGTTCATCCAGAGTGATCATGGGCCTCTTGGCTGCATCTCTGATCAGTCTTCTCTTTGTTTGAGATGAAAGTTTAGAGGGACGGCCGGGTCTTGGTAGATTTGCAGTGGTATGATACTCCTTCCATTTCAATATGATTGCTTGCGCAGTGCTTCTTGGGATGTTTAAAGTTTTGGAAATCATTTTGTATCCAATTCTGGCTTTAAACTTCTCCAGAACAGTATCATGGACCTGCCTGTTGTGTTCCTTGGTCTTCATGATGCTCTCTGTGCTTCAAACAGAACCCTGAGACTATCACAGAGCAGGTGCATTTATACAGAGACTTGATTACACACTGGTGGATTATATTTATCATCATTAGGCAATTAGGACAACATTGGATCATTCAGAGATCCACAATGAACTTCTGGAGTGAGTATGCTGCACTGAAAGTAAAGGGGCCGAATAATATTGCACTCCCCACTTTTCAGTTTTTGAATTTCCACAAAAATTTAAAATAACCAATAAATTTCATTCAACTTCACAATTGTGTTCCACTTGTTGTTGATTATTCGCCAAAAATTAACATTTGGTATCTTTATGTTTGAAGAATGATATGTGGGAAAAGGTTGAAAAGTTCCAGGGGGCCGAATACTTTCGCAAGCCACTGTTTATCGGTGACTTAATTCTCCTTAATACTAATGTTTTTCAATTTACTGTACAAGTTTTGATTTTCTACAACTCTTGCCTAAATCTTCTAGAATAGGAAATCCAAAATCAAATATTGAGCTATTCAAGGTATGAAGAGTCACGCGTAGGCAGGGAATGGAAGGAAATAGGTGTTTACTACCAGTACAGGTATAGAATATCTAAAGAATTATTGAAGTTTGCAGTGAGGGCAAAGCAAATTACAAGTAGAGACTGATCAGAGACCCTTTGATGTTAGATTGGCTGATAGACAAAGAGGAGGCATTGTGATACTTTACTGTGAGGTGACATTTACCTGAGTATCTAATTAGGTGTTGGCTACCATTCCTCCATGCATTACCCCTGATTATTACAGTATGTTTAGGTAATGAAGGATCACAAGTGGTAATAAAGGAGCACAATAAGAAAAGTCTTTTTAATGCATTCCTGGAGTTAAAATACCCTCAGGCCATAATTTGAACAAGAAGTAGCTAAGTAGAAGACATCCCTGTAATAAGTGGTTGATTTGGTTAAAGATTTAACTTTTTTTACTGGATTTTCTAACTGGAATTTTTTTCAGAAAATGAGCAGAATTTTCTTAGAAAGATTTCCAAGAAATGTGAATATTTATGTGAGCTCAGGAATTTACTAGTATATACACTGGATGCCAGGTACATGGAATATTACAATAACATAGCACAAAGTCACACACTGGAAACTTCTCAGCTTTTCTTGGCGGGTAATTGTGGCATTGCAAAAAATATATTTTCTAGTTATGAAAAGGAATGGCCAGAACACACCATGATGTAGGGGCTGAGACACTGCTTTCAGTGATGTATTATTTACTGGGCTGTGTGCTGTAGTTTCAACACTATCAGTGTTTTATCAGAAGGAGATTATCACTACAGAACTAGCTGCTCAGTGCCTCCTGGTCCAACCTCATCCCCAGTACTGACTAGCAGCTTTCTGTCAATATATACACAGAAAGTTGATAACTATTAGTGTGGGAAGGGTCAGATTTCTGAGCACTGCTACATCTACAGCAAAGAAAACTGTAATTGTAACAACACTGCTTCACCCAGTAAAGTACCGTATATACTCGAGTATAAGCCGACCCGAGAATAAGCCGACCCCCCTAATTTTGCCACAAAAAACTGAGAAAACTTATTGACTCGAGTATAAGCCTAGGGTGTATAAGCCGACCCGAGTATAAGCCGACCCCCCTAATTTTGCCACAAAAAACTGGGAAAACTTATTGACTCGAGTATAAGCCTAGGGTGGAAAATACAGCAGCTACCGGTGAATTTCAAAAATAAAAATAGATGCTCCATACCGTTCATTATTGCCCCAAAGGAGGTTCCATATAAAGCTGTGCCATATATAATGCTCCATACCGTTGATTATTGCCCCATAGATGCTCCATATATAGCTGTGCCATATATAATGCTCTGCACCATTCATTATGGCCCCATAGATGCCCCATATACAATGCTCTGCACCGTTCATTATGGCCCCGTAGATGCTCCATATAAAGCAGTGCCATATATGCTCTGCACCGTTTATTATGGCCCCATAGATGCTCCATATAAAGCAGTGCCATACAGTATATGCTCTGCACTGTTCATTATGGCCCCATAGATGCTCCTTATTAAGCTGTGCCTTACATGCTCTGCACTGTTCATTGTTACCCCATAGATGTGCCATATAAATCTGTGCCATATATAATGCTCTGCACCGTTGCCCCATAGATGTGCCATATAAATCTGTGCCATCTATAATGCTCTGCACCGTTGCCCCATAGATGTGCCATATGAATCTGTGCCATATATAACGCTGCTGCTGCAATAAAAATAATAAAACACATACTCACTCTCTTGCTTGCAGCTCCTCAGCGTCCCGTCCCGGCGTCTCTCCGCACTGACTGATCAGGCAGAGGGCGGCGCGCACACTATATGCGTCATCGCGCCCTCTGACCTGAACAGTCAGAACAAGAGGACGCGAAGACAGAGCGGCGCCCGGCGTGTGGAACGCGGACAGGTAACTATGTAATACTCACCTGCTCCCGGCGTCCCGCTCCTTATCCCGGACAGCTGGTCTTCGGTGCCGCAGCTCTTCCTCTGTCAGCGGTCACTGGCACCGCTGATTAGAGAAATGAATTATGCGGCTCCGCCCCTATGGGAGTGGAGTCCATAATAATTTCTCTAATGAGCGGTCCCACGTGACCGCTGAACCGGGGAAGAGCTGCGGCACCCGAAGACAGTGTGACAGGCAGGGGGAGCGTCAGGATCGCCGGGACTAGGTGAGTATGCCTCAGCGCCCTCTCCCCCTCACCCGCCGACCCCACCGCCGACCGTGACTCGAGTATAAGCCGAGAGGGGCACTTTCAGCCCAAAAATTTGGGCTGAAAATCTCGGCTTATACTCGAGTATATACGGTAAGTGATACATTGCTGGAATCATGGTCTCTTTTCCTAGATTATGCTGCTCTCAGATGAGGTAGCAAAAACCTGATGAGATTCCCTTGACTACAAGTAGTTTTAAGCATGGAACTTATGTGCAAAGCAATTAACAAAATCGCACTAATGTTCCAATTGGTCCCAGAAGCTCCATTTCTGGTTTGTGCTCCACACAGGAGAGCATTGCCTGTGTCACCACATCAAAGCAAAGCCATCCCCTTTCTTTTTCATTGTCAGTGAAAACGTACTAGCCATTTAGGCCGGCCTCACACTCAGCGTATAAAAATACGGTCCGTTTTTTACGGCCGTAATACGCAGAAAAGTCCCCAAAATAGTGGTCCGTATGTCATCCGTAGGCAGGGTGTGTCAGCGTATTTTGCGCATGGCATCCTCCATATGTAATCCGTATGGCATCCGTACTGCGATATTTTCTCGCAGGCTTGCAAAACCGACATCTAATGGATTCATGTGCTCAAATGTTCGTAAAAAAATATATACAGTATATATATATATATATGTCATTGAGACACATATATATACATTCTGTATTTATATTTAATTCAGCGCGATATATGTGAAAAGCCGGTAATTCAATTGCCGGCTTTTCATTTCTCCTTCACAAACCCGACAGGATATGAGACATGGTTTACATACAGTAAACCATCTCATATCCCCCTTTTTTTGCATATTCCACACTACTAATGTTAGTAGTGTGTATGTGCAAAATTGGGGCGCTGTAGCTGCTAAAATAAAGGGTTAAATGGCGGAAAAAATTGGCGTGGGCTCCCACGCAATTTTCTCCGCCAGAGTGGTAAAGCCAGTGACTGAGGGCAGATATTAATAGCCTAGAGAGGGTCCATGGTTATTGGCCCCCCCTGGCTACAAACATCTGCCCCCAGCCACCCCAGAAAAGGCACATCTGGAAGATGCGCCTATTCTGGCACTTGGCCACTCTCTTCCCACTCCCGTGTAGCGGTGGGATATGGGGTAATGAAGGGTTAATGTCACCTTGCTATTGTAAGGTCACATTAAGCCAGATTAATAATGGAGAGGCGTCAATTATGACACCTATCCATTATTAATCCAATTGTATGAAAGGGTTAAAACACACACACAGGTGAGGCGGTGAGGCGCCCTCTGCAGGATGAACTCACATGAACTCGAGCGTGGGAACTTTTCCAAGGCTGCAGTTCATGAGAACATCCAGCAGAGGGCGCCTCACCGTGACTCAATGTAAGTACAGATCACCCAGCTTTCCTTTCAGCACCCGGGGTTTACAGGTACGAGCGAGTGCTTTAGCACAGCTCCTGCCTGTAAATTGATTTAACCCCTTCAGATGGATTTACTTCGTGGGACGTGACAGTTCATCAGAAGGTATGTATATTGTTGGTTTATTATTTTGCCAAGCGAGGGTCTTCAGGTGGATTGAGAGAGCAATAAAATATTAAAACAACCTGTGTGTTTATTTCATTAAAATAATTTTTAATAATGTGTGTGTTTTTTAACCCTTTCATACAATTGGATTAATAATGGATAGGTGTCATAATTGACGCCTCTCCATTATTAATCTGGCTTAATGTGACCTTACAATAGCAAGGTGACATTAACCCTTCATTACCCCATATCCCACCGCTACACGGGAGTGGGAAGAGAGTGGCCAAGTGCCAGAATAGGCGCATCTTCCAGATGTGCCTTTTCTGGGGTGGCTGGGGGCAGATGTTTGTAGCCAGGGGGGGCCAATAACCATGGACCCTCTCTAGGCTATTAATATCTGCCCTCAGTCACTGGCTTTACCACTCTGGCGGAGAAAATTGCGTGGGAGCCCACGCCAATTTTTTCCGCCATTTAACCCTTTATTTTAGCAGCTACAGCGCCCCAATTTTGCACATACACACTACTAACATTAGTAGTGTGGAATATGCAAAAAAAGGGGGATATGAGATGGTTTACTGTATGTAAACCATGTCTCATATCCTGTCGGGTTTGTGAAGGAGAAATGAAAAGCCGGCAATTGAATTACCGGCTTTTCACTAACACCGCTGCGTATTTCTCGCAAGTCACACTGCTGGTCCATGTGGAATCCGTATTTTTCTCACCCCCATAGACTTTCATTGGCGATTTTTTTGCGCAATACGGTGACAAACACAGCATGCTGCGATTTTCTACGGCCGTACAAGACCGTATATTACGGATGCGTAATATACGGCAGATAGGAGCTGGGCCATAGAGATTCATTGGGCTGTGTGTAATGCGAATTTTACGGACGTAGTTTATGCGCTCATACGTCCGTAAAACTCGCTAGTGTGAGGCCGGCCTTAATCTTCCTATAGAACATTGGTCGCAGATCAACACAGGAAACTTTTTCTTGTTTCAAACTGAATACAAAAGTGGACCTGCCGGGGACCCTTTATGCTAAGTTCACACATTGAGTATTTGTTACATTTTTTTTTCGGCTATGTATTTTTGTGTGCAAAACAATGCCTCATATTACAGTTCTAACAAAGGGGATAAGATTTATAGCAATCCTATGCCCACAGTGCTGTTTTTCAATGCTGCAGAAATTGACCTGCTGTGCGTTTTTTAATTTTGGAGCATGCCAATTTCTTTTTATTCATAGTAGATTTTCTCATAGACTTGAATGAGATACAGAAAATCCACAGCGGAAAACTTGAAAAAAATGCATGTACGGTAATTCCCACACGACCATATCAATAATTTTTATCAAACCTAGTTATCTCATCCAACAGGAAGTTTCCAAAACATAGAACCAAAAAGAGACAAAAATAGCAGCTGAAAAAAGCTCATAAAAACACAATAAAAATGCACTAAATTACAGTAATTGGTGCAGAGATTCTGAACAAAAAATTGCAGCATCAAAAATGCACCAAATACTGCAAGTGGGGATTTAGCCTTAATATTTACTATGGTAATTGTCACAATTGTGCATGTTCAGACTATTTTACTGTTAGGCTGCAGTCACACTATCAGTATTTGGTCAGTATTTTACATCAGTATTTGGAAGCCAAAACCAGGAGTGGAACAATTAGAGGAAAAGTATAATAAAAACCTGTCACCACTTCTGGATTTCTCACCCACTCCTGGTTTTGGCTTACAAATACTGATAGTGTGACTGCAGCCTTAAAAGCTGATAATATCTTTCTAGAAATGCTGTCTGCAGTCACCATGCTTATATTTGTATCATATGTTCCCAAACCTCAGTTATTACCAAAAGAAGAAGTAAAATATTTCTTAACAAAAATGAAATAGACAATTTC
The DNA here is from genome assembly GCF_051348905.1 of Ranitomeya variabilis. NCBI lineage: Eukaryota > Metazoa > Chordata > Amphibia > Anura > Dendrobatidae > Ranitomeya > Ranitomeya variabilis. The sequence goes on from NC_135237.1 coordinate 415,889,981, forward strand.
ATCACAAGTTTTCTGGACTCCAAAATATCCTGCGAGGGAAATATAGCTGTATCATACCACACTTTCTATATAATGCCTAACATCTGGAATATATTTGCTGTCTACATTTTAAGTCTTTAGCGCTTGGAAAAAGCATATCCAATTAATCAGCACTAGCATTCAGATCTGCACTGGAATCCCTCTCATACTTGGCGGGTTTATGCCGATGACCATCTAAGATCACTTGGAAGACCAATGTAAGATGACACCAGCGTCTGGAAGAAAATATAAGACTTGAAAAGGGAATGGTGTAAATTATTGCAGATCATGTTATGTGCAGGAACTAAGGGTAGAAAGAAACGTGGGCGATCGCCGAGTTTGTGACCTGGGTAGACATATCCAGGCTTAAGGAGAAAAAAACCCTGATGTATAGTTTGATGCTGATAACAGGCAATTTTTTCTTGGTCTTATGACATAATAAATCTTCTCCAACCTCTGGTCAAGCAAAAAAAAGACAAATATAATCACCATAAACGGAATAACATACAGTGACCGCAGACCAATGACAGCACCATGTGTAACAATCACGGAAGCTGCCTGCAATTCTATTTCTGCTGCGAGGCTGTAAAGAGCTTCTTTGTTTTCACAGTTGCGTGTACGGTAAAATCCATGGATGCGCATTTTAGCACCCCACAATGCTGGATATGTTTATGCATAGTTTACACACCATGGATATTTCAATGCTTATATAACTTTGATCACTTTCCTTTTAATAATAATTGTATTTTCACAGCTGCCTGTGACATAAACCTACAGATAGGAAAGCCACCATTTTTCTATGACATGCATGTTTCCAGTTAAGGGCCTCACCCTTTCATACCATCCAGTAACTGTTAAAAGGGAATCTGTCAGCAGGCTTTTACTGTTCAATCTGAGAGCTGCTTAATGTAGAGGCAGAGAGCCTGATTCCAGGGATGTGTCATTTGCTTAACATCTTGTTTCATGATAATCAGTATTTTATCTGCAGGAAATTATCACTGCTGGACTAGGTGCCACGTGCAAGCTAGTCAGGCTAATCTGTATAACCCCGCCCACATCACTGATTGGCAGCTTGCTGATAATGTACAGTATACACAGGAAGCTGTGAATCAGGGCTGTGGGCAGGGTTATACACAGCTCAGCATTTGAGCACTGCAATATCTACAGCAGGGAAAACAGTGATTTTATCAAAACTACATCAAGCAGTCCAGTAAGTGCCCCATTGCTGGAACCAGGCCCTCTTGCCTGACATCATGTAGCTCTCAGATTTCATAGCAAAAAACTGCTGATTGATTCCCTTTAACTAGCTTTCTTTCAATGTTTGGCATTACAGCAAATTACATGATAATTTTGGGCAGCAAATGTTGGCTGCAAGCGTGGAAAAGGGACTTTCTTTCATAGGGTCACTGGCAAATATCATCCATGAGGTTGAGCAGCTTTTTGGCTATTTTGATTAACTTATCTAGTATCAATCTATTACATTACAGAATATTTAATCTGCACTTCCGAGAGCACTAAGCAGAAAGACCATGTGGCAATGTACAGTGGCTTGCAGCTCTCCTTAAAGTCAAACTGCCAAAGCATGCATATGGTGACAAATGAGTGGCAATATTGTCCCCTAGCTGCAATGGAATTAATGGAATCAAATTGAAAAAACATACGGTTGTACAGTAGTGATCTTGCATATACACCTATATGGCAACTATATCATGCCTCCGCGCAAAGCAAAGTTGCACTGTGACATTTACCCACATCTGCACGATTCAGGCTTCTAGGCTGAAACCCGGCCTACTCAATGTCTGCATGTCTGGAGATCTGCATTCTGGAAAAGTGGTCTTTACAGATTTGATGAATATAAAAGCACTTATTGTCCCAACTTATTAAAGCAGTCCAGCTTTGGAGCAATAGAAAAGCACAAAAAAATCTCTAAGAAAGTAAAACAGCATAAAGCACCGAAATACCAGCCCAGATACACTATTGTGACCGATATGTCTCTGCTGACAAGCTGACGAATTAACCCAGTACCAGCCAACAGAAATCGGGGAGAAGCCAACTTGCATCCATTATTTTGTCATTTTAGAAAAACTGACAGTCCAACCTCTTGCATCTACCACAATCAGAGCATTTTTTTTCTCAGGCCTGACCCATAATGTTTTTTTAGACATAGATTGAAAAATGATGCCAGTATGAAGACATTAGCGCACTTTACTGTGAACTGAAAAATGAAGATAACTGCAGATCACCATAACCTGCACAAGCTCCTCCAAATCAGACATTAAAGGTTCCTTTCTTTTACCTACTGCTTGTCAATTTAGACCAGTCGTGTATCAATTTGAGCACCTCTTTAATGCTACGTGCACATATTGAGTGTTTGGTGAGTTTTTTACCTCAGTATTTGTAAAGCAAAACCAGGAGTGGGTGAAAAAACACAGAAGTGGTGAAGTGTTTCTATTATGCTTTCCGCTGATTGTTCCACTCCTAGTTTTGGCAAATACAAATACTGAGGTAAAAAACTCTCCAAATACTCAACATGTGGCCTAAATTAAATGTTGTGAATTCATACCATAGAGTACCAGCAATACAATGAACAGCAACGCAGCAACCATTTTGTCAGGGGACTGAAACCAGGACTCAATGTGTCTATGTCAGATACTTATGAATGGGTCTGGTCTTGTAGAGACTGACGGACTAATGTAGTGCTTCCAGGTCAGATTTACAGTAAAAGGAATATCCTACTTCAGAGATTCCAATTCACCGTTACACAAGCCACATTATGTTGGAGGTGAAGTGTCAGAATATGAAATGGATCTGGGCTGTTATTCGTTGCCTTCCCATGTTACTTCATTTGTGTGTCATCTGTTCCAAAACTCAACTTGACACTCCTGTTACAGTACAGTAAAGGAATGCGCATATAGCAGCTTTTATATCAGCTGTACCCACTCACAGGGGAGCTGCTGCAGATCACATTACATAACCGAAGTCTGCTTTATTCCAATATATTTTGGGAAAGTGTCCAGTACTTTACTAACTTATCTAAAATAAAGAACCATGCTCCACTTGTACAATCATGTCTATTACGAGGAATCCAGAACATTTCATGGAACCAGAGACACTGCAAACTTCTTATCATAATGTACATAATTGAGGGAGGTCATCATAATTACGGTAGGTCTGGCCTCTTGATATAAAAAAAAATGCAAAATCAAGTACCCCTAAAATAACCTCAACATCAGAAGATCATCTTTAATGATACCATAGCTGCAGATTAAAACAAAAATTAAGGTAACAATTTTCAAAGTAAGCAATGCCCCCATGTAAAAAAAAAACAACCCTCCAGATGTAAAGGAATTATCGTTGTTTCCTTCTAGACATGTTTTTTTCTCTTGGAAGTTCATGGGTCAACATGCCTCATAAACTCCAGGAAAAGGCCAAGCTGCGGTACAATAACAGAACTCATCTATTTGCTGCTGGCATAGACATAATCACTATAATTATGACATTAGCTGACAATTCAAGGCATCATTACTTTGAAGATTATAGCTGTTATTTTATGACATCAGTAATATGACTATTTCCACCAGTTAATACGTAAATGATCCTACTTTAGGTTTTGATGTCCTTGTATGATTTGGATTATGTAGTAAACCTAACTGTAATAACTGTACATTATCTTTCAATTAAGCACTAAGTTTATTTTTACATTACATTCAGGTCCAAAGTGTCTAATCCAGTCAGTCAATTTTTCCATTCATCATCCCAATGTCTTTTTCTATAAGAATCTAAAAGTGATTAGCCTAAATAGGTGTCTCAACCTTCAGCCCCAAAAGTGGGAAAATGTCCCATTACCAGTGAAACAACAATCCTTTGCCAGATGTGTACATTTCCCTTCTAAATTAACAGCAGTATGGCAATACACCCCAAAAATGGATGAAAAGCTCTAATAGTAAACATTAACTACGAGCCTGTGACTGCCCATCACACATCAAACTATCCATCCACACATCAAACCTCCTGATGAACCGAATGGACGGAGAAACACATTGAGGCAGCTTCTATAACTAATGATAAGTTCCTGTTCTATCTACTTTCTATCTGATAGTCAGAGGTTATTATTATGATTTTACACAGACTATCTGCCTCACAACTAGTCCGCTGTGCAAGACAGGACTTTAATTACAATTAATGCTAAGTTCCTGTCCTATCTGCCTTCTATCTGATTATCAGGGCTAATATCATGATACTATACAGACTAGTGGGAATGCTCTTTACAACTAACCTGCTATGCAAGATAGGACTTAAAAGTATTCATCTTTTTTATGTGTTTTACATTTGATTATTCAGAATATTATTATGATTACCTATGAAATTATGTGATTATATTTACCTACTCTCATACTTTGCTCATTATAATATCAGGGCATAATAGGGAGATTTTGGGACGGCCACCGACGAGCAGAGGCACCATTTCGTCCATGGTAGGGTGCCAACATACGTGGCTAATCAGTTTCAGCCCAGGTACAAAACAAGGGAATCGCAAGACATTTCAATCTGGGTTTTGTATATACAGTATGTGTATAATTATTGGATATTTTACAGGGGAAGGACTCCTTTTAGATCCCCAGGTTTCTGTATAAAATGGATGTCCTCCCTTTTTTCTTCTTTATCAACTGTGTGTCTAAGTTACATGGTGTAATGGTGGTTTTTTAGAAAAGTAATAACATGTATTGTTTTTAATTGTCCTACCTAGTAATTAGCTTACTTCTTTAAAAATACTAAGCACTCACTTCCTCAGTTTTTTGCCACCATAATGCATGTAGGAATCCTGGGAAAGTCAATTATCTCACAATTTAGAAATTCCTTCATCTCCCCGCTTTGAAACATATGGTAGAAAAAAATGTCACAACATGGTTTCTTACTACACATGATCAGACCTGAATACTTCTCTAAGTTTACTTAGGCGCGTAGAAATGGGGACAACTGGGGCATTAGATGTCAGAGGTATTTAGATACAGGATGAGGGCACTGAATAGTACATTTTTCCAACAGGTAAATGAAAGCCTAGCTATAGGTCTAATTTACTTCATATGATGAATGAAAATGAATGAAGACATGCAAGGATTTTCAAATGTTCCACAACTGTCTTGAAGATCTTTGGAGCCTGTTGAACGATGGACATTCATTGTTAATCTAGTCACACATATTAGATAATGGTCTACCAAAATACAGTATTGTATCGGCCAGTGAAATTCCAATGGCTGGATCCTTCTCTCCCCCAACATCACCTGTCCGGGTACAGCCAGGAGACTTCCATACATGCTAGATATCAATATACCCCCAGATTCCTAGCATCTCAGGCACATGCCGCAATCTCCCTGGCTATCGCTAGATTGTGGTAAATTAATTGAAAAAAGTCAGTTCAATGTCACATTAGCCTACTAGGTCAGATAAATGGTTTATCCCTTCACAACTAAGGCTGGTTTCACACTTGCGTTTTGATCTGCAGCGTTTTTAAAAAAACCGCATGTGGTGAAAAAACGCATGTAAACGCGGCAAAATGCCGCGTTTTTTTAGACGCATGCGGTTTTGCATGCAGAAAAAAACGCAGCGTTTTGCCGCGATTACATGCGTTTTTTCCAGCATTTGCGTTTTTTAAACGCATGCTGAGAAGTGTGTGACAGCTGCCAATCATCAAAATCAACTAGAAAACCCACTATAAACAGAAATAGCTAGGGTTAGGGTTAGGGTTGGGATCCCTAGTAACCCTAGGGATCCTAACCCTAACCTTAACCCTACCCCTAACCCTGACAAGCCACCCCCCACCATCAAGGTGATAAAGGCATCCAAACCCTAACCCTAACCCTGACAAGCCACCCCCCACCATCAAGGTGATAAAGGCATCCAAACCCTAACCCTAACCCTGACAAGCCACCCCCCACCATCAAGGTGATAAAGGCATCCAAACCCTAACCATAACCCTGACCCTATATGACAGTCAATACTCTACGAGTTTATATTTTTAGTACTCTATAGCAATACCGTATATCTTGGGGTGTCCACATTGAACAAAGCTTTTTATTAGAAGAATGTCCTGGTCACCAGGTCAACATAATAGCCAATTCCTATGGATCCCTAGGATCCCTAGGGTTAGGGTTAGGATGCCTTTATCATCTTGATGGTGGGGGGTGGCTTGTCAGGGTTAGGGTTAGGGTTTGGATCCCTTTATCACCTTGATGGTGGGGGGTGGCTTGTCAGGGTTAGTGTTAGGGGTAGGGTTAGGGTTTTCTTGTTTTTTCTTGTGTTTAGGGTTAGGGTTAGGGTTTTCTTGTTTTTTCTTGTGTTTTCTTGTGTTTTTCTATAAAAACGCATGCGTTTTTAACGCAAGCAAACGCATGTGCTTAAAAACGCATGCGTTTACATAGACAGCTATGCATTTTTTTGCCGCGAATAAACTACATGTTGCATTTCTGCAAATGAACGCACGCGTCAAAAAACGCATGCGTTGCCGAAAACGCGTCAAAACGCAAGCTAAAAAACGCATGCGTTTTTTAATGTTAAGTATAGAAAAAAAACGCATGCGTTTTTTAGCGCTAAAACGCAGCGGACAAAAACGCAAGTGTGAAACCAGCCTAAACCTATTTTAACATAATCCAGAGATTATTACAAATATTTCAGTATTCCTCTGCAGGTCACAGAGTGATGAAAGGGTTGAGTGCCAAGCATCCCATCCATCACTGGGGGCTGACTTCACTGCACTTAAAACTTCACCCATGACTATGTACAGAAAAATTGAATATTTGCTGTGAGGCTGAGAGCAGGTATCATATAACCTATTCTGGGATTGATGATCTGTTACTAAATGGTAGTTAGGTTGTGATATGTGATCATTGGGTCATGATTACCGGCCCCTAAAATCATGGAAGTAACTGGAAGAATGTCTACTGAGCAAACATCACCACAGGAATTCACACTCACTGTGTTCTATGTTATGATCTGGTGACCTTGGAGCCGCATGAAACTTTCTCTGGAGTCGGTGGAACCTGTACTGACCGCAAATCCTGAACTAACACCGCAACTAGAAGTAGCCGTGGGGTGTGCCTAACATACCCTAGACACCTCGACACAGCCGGAGGACTAAATACCCCTATAGATGGAAATAGGAATGCTACCTTGCCTCAGAGCAGACCCCCAAAGGATAGGCAGCCCCCTACGAATAATGACTGTGAGTAGGAGAAGAATAGACACACGCCGGTAGAAAACAGGATTTAGCAAAAGAGGCCACTCTAGCTAAATAGGAAAGGATAGGACAGATTACTAGGCGGTCAGTATTAAAACCCTTCCAAAAATATCCACAGCAGATAATACAAAAAGTTCCACAATCTAACTAAAGACATGGAAATGTATATCTGCCACTCCAGAGAATCCAACAAGACTGAGAAAATACTGACACAATCTAAGCTGGACAAGAAAACACAAAGAATAGCACTGAATTGTGAAGCACATAGCATGTGTGCCACAGGAAAAAAAAAACAGACACTTATCTTTGCTGATTTGGCAGAAAGGCAGGAGCAACCAAGCAGAGGTCCAACACCTCCCAACAACAATTGACAACTGGCAAGGACTAATGAATCCTGCACGCCTAAATACCCCAGTCAGAACTGCAATCAGCAGATACACCTGACCAGGACTGCAACTCAGGGGCAACTGCATTACCACCTACAACCACCGGAGGGAGCCCAAAAGCAGAATTCACAACAGTTCTACATACGTGGAGAATGGAAACACAGTAAAAGAGCTGAATTTTGTATATATGGTATTATTGATGGAAACAGGTTTCAAGTTATGAATACCTATTTAAAAATTCTATATATTGAAGAGTTATTTCCAAAGAAGCAAGTTATCTCCTAGGTCCCAATATCAGGGCTTTAGAACTCTGAGAACAGGCCTCTGTAGCCCGTCCTGAAAAGAGTGGTTGTGCACATGTGTGGTCTCTGCTCGATTCATTGTCTATGGGATTGCTGAGTACAGCGCTCATGTTTTTCCAGCAGCTGCAATCTCATAGACAATGAAAGAAGGTGCAAGCCCAACAGAGCCCCATTAAGGATGGAGCTTCTGAGACCCATTTTCAGAGGTCCAGGTTCCCAATCTCAGGATTGTTCAGGTTCCTAACGGTCGGATCCACTGTGATCACAAATTATCCATTATCCTGTGGGCAGGAAATAACTTTATTTTTTGGTTGGGAAATAACCCTTTAATCTTCTAGAAGTGTACCTTCAATGTGCACATTTTCAGATGCAACTAATATGGCTCATATGATGAATATCATTGTAAAGGCTTGAATTGAATTGATAAAATTGTCCACATCAACGTGCACTGATACCATTTCCATAAGTGAAGTGTGTCGCCGCAGGTCCTGTATTTAATCCCACCAATGTGACAGGGTAAGCCAACTTTAACCATATTCAGTTGTGTGAAAAAGTGTTTGCCTCATTCCTGTTTTCCTAGTCTTTTGCACGTTTGTCACACATGTTTCAGATCATCAAACACATTAAATAATTAGACAAAGATAACACAAGTAAACGCATAGTTTACTATTAAGGGAAAAAGAAAGAAAGAACTTACATGGCCCTGTGTGAAAAAGTGATTACCCCAAAACCTAATAACTGGGTGAAGGGGGCAAACACTTTTTCACAATACTCAGCCATAATACAAATGCTGCATCAAATGCTGGTTGTCTTTAAAATACAGCAAGGTTCCCCCAAAAAAGACACTGCTTTTAAACTGGTGGCACACGGGGGCAATTTTGAGCGGGTGTATTCACAGAATCTCTGCGTGCTAGTGTATGTAACAAGCTTATGTACAAAATAAGGGTATGTGCCACACGTTGAGTATTTGAACTGATTTTCCTGTTGCAAAAAAACAGCTTATTGGCAGGAAAAATAATGAGAAAAATATTCGCACGTTACTAGTGTTTTTATCCCATTCTTTTGAACAGGTTAAAAACACGGAAGAAAATGACATGCTGCAGATTAAAAAATAACCAACTGAAGGGTCAAACCCAAAAAATAAGCAGAATGTGCATGATATTTGAAAAATCTCTATTACTTTCCTGGTACCGTAAAACACAAGTTTTTTTTTCACTTAGCAATAACACGTGGGAAAAAGCGGCAAAAATGCAATGTGTGAACAAGTCCTTATGAAATAAAATAGAGAAAACCAGAAGATATATGGTCAGCACGGTGGCTCAGCAGCACTGTAGCCTTGCTGGGTTCAAATCCCACTGAGGAAAACATCTGCAAGGAGTTTGTATGTTCTCCCTGTATTTGCATGGGTTTCCTCCGGGTTCTCCGGTTTCCTCCCACACTACAGAAATTACTGATAGGGAATCTAGATTGTGAGCCCCAATAGACGCTGTGGAATTAATGGCGCTATATAATTCAGTAAAATAAATAAATAAAAATATACAGTATCAATAAGTCCACAACATCAAAGACACATCATTAACAATAAATAAGACAGTAACTGCTCCACTGTGAAAACACATAGTAAACACAGTGGGGTGTTATGTAGACATGAAATGCAAGAACACAAGCAGTAGCTCAGGATTTATAGGACTAGTTTCCTGAAGGATCTTTGAAGTTGTTACCAGAGTCATGTTTTCACCCTATATGTGTTGTGACAAACTCACTGGTACAGTAATGGAGGGGAGATATGTGTCACTGTGCTTAAAGGTGGCAGTGATGTGAAACCAGAGTGTTTTCCTCCAGGACACTACGTGTTGTGAGGGTTAAAGTTTCATACATGGGCTGGTTTTATGTGGGCATCCATAGAGTGGGTGGGAAGATGTACACCTGTGTGGCGTCACAATCATGTGATCAGTCACATGATCAATTGGAGTCACATGGTCTAGAGTTTAAGTGACAGGCTTTGCAAGACAGCAGTGTGCCGTGTACCTGAAGAGGAAACAATCCAGGATAGTGTCTGTGCCCATGTGGCATGTTATGGACCTGTACCGTGAACACTATATCCGTGAGGGGGCTGACCCCCGCTAGGAAAAGGACTGTGTTTTCTTCTTTTTATTTTGTTTTGCCCAGAGGACCATGTTTATTTTGCCTTGCTTGGTTTATGCTGCCTCAAGAAACCAGGCACATTCTTAAAGAGACAGTGTTCTGTTTATACCTCTGTGTCCAGCCGAGTGAGACGCTTTACCATAATGTTAACAAGAAAAAGGGTGTACCAAAGACAACCAGCAGTAGATAAAAACTGAAGGTATTCTTATGAATACTAAGACAAACAAAAGTAGTAGCATTCAAGTAATGTGTGCCAGACAGAGCACCTCACTTATATAGGATTTGTATCCTAGTGGCAATGTACTTTTATATTTCCACGAGGAATAATAGAGGACAAAACAATGAAGTGTTCTAAGAAAAGATTCATAATCATTAATTTCGGTATACAAGTACAGCCCAACCAGTCCAAAGGACCACCTCTTTAAAAAGGTCACCCACTTATCCATTTCAAAAAGACCATCCATTTATTTAGACCATTTATGCTGGAAAAAAAGCTGAAACGTCGTGATCTGTCAGGTCGCTCCAGTGTTTGCTAGGCAAGCCGGAGGTCACGTCTTAATGCAGGTCTATAAGAGCCAGAATGAAGAGCTGAAACTTACACTGAGAGCTTGTGACCGTTATCTCTGACTTTCGGTCAGTCTGAAGCTGCGATCACAAGATGGCGGATCAGGACTGGAAAGGCACCAGGAAGATTGCTGCTGGTAAGTATAATATTAAGGTCAGGGAAATTACATTATTGCCACAACTCCCGTGCTGAAATAAAAAAAATGCTGGCGTGGTGCTTTACTTGCTAATGTACAAAAATTAATGCCATACGGATGTGAGATAATGGACACACAGATGGCAAACGAATGACAATATGGATGAAAAACAACATTTTGGGGGGATGAAAATCAAACAATTTTTAAAATGCTTGGGTGAAGTTGGCCTTATAAAAAGCCATCCTTCTACTCCAACATCACCCTATAATTGATATACCTAATGTTTACTCCTCGGTTATTCCCGTGGGGCAATGTAGAGCTGGCTCAATGAAGTTTGTGGATAGGAGACAACATATGTTTTTTGCTGAAGAAAAGAACCAGATATTACCAAATATCAGGTTGATGATGTTCCAAGATTCGGGTGTATGTGATTTGTATGACTCCTGTTTTTCTATGACCTATAAACCGTGCCAGATGTTAAAACTAAATTGAAATAATTAATTTGCTTTCATTAAACATTTTCAAGCATTTTAGCAACTTAGATAGGATTTTCTGGTTTTCCGTAGAACAATTCTTACTGCTTCATTTCCTGATCGGCGGCAATACTCCAAATCCTTCTTTGGTAGGAAAAAAGTACGGTAGATGCTTTTATTCCCTGAAATAGAACAACTTACAACAAAACCTCAGGAAGCAGAAAACGCTGCCAAATACAAACGGAAATGGAATGACATCACAAGATCGCAGCTTTTCATTTCTGGAGTTTTGAAGGGGGTCAATGTATATGTATTGTCTATATACAAAGTCCATTTCTTGCTTCCATAGGGGTTTAAAGAGTTATTTAAAAAAAAAATTCAGGCTTTAGGACTTGATGTATCAAATTTCAAGTGCATTGAAGGAGGAATCCGCTTCAAAGAAGTGACATGTAGTTCTTTTTTTGTCCACCAAGTGTTTGTGAAGCTTTTTTAAATTGAACCTGACAGCAGATAGCATGTATCACGCACCAGTTGCATCTCAGCAAGGCATGTTTGACTCAATCACTGCAGCATTTCAGAGAAAAACATGCTTTATAAGTTGCCGGCGACCAAGGTGCACGGTTGCCTAGACTAAAAGTCTATTCCCTGGTGGCTTCTCTCCGCCTTATGACAATGACTGACAGGTCTCTCCCTATACATGCCTGCAGCGAGAGTCCTGACATTCAAGGGGAGTGGGAGGGAAGTCACCGTTGGGGACCATGTTATGATCCTTAGTGGTTGAGGATCACAAATTACTCCAGCTAAGTAACAAACATAGGACAAGCTCTAGGGAGGTGGCAAACTGGACTGACCGCAAATCTGAACCTATCCAAACACACTAGAAGTAGCCGGTGAACGTGCCTAAAAATCCTAGACGTTTCGAGCCAGCCTGAGGAACTAACTATCCCTAGAGAGAAAGAAAAGACCTCTCTTGCCTCCAGAGAAATAATCCCCAAAGATATAGAAGCCCCCCAACAGATAATAACGGTGAGGTAAGAGGAAGGCACATACACAGGGGTGAAAGCAGATTCAGCAAATGAGGCCCACTAATACTAGATAGCAGAAAATAGAAAAGGGAATCTATGCGGTCAGTAAAAAACCCTTACAAAATATCCACTCTGAGATTTCAAGAACCCCCACACCAACCAACGGTGTGGGGGGAGAAACTCAGTCCCCTAGAGCAACCAGCAAGCGAGGAAATCATATTTTAGTGAGCTGGACTAAAAACATAATGAACACTGATAATCAAGAAATGATCAAACAAAAACTTAGCTTGTCTTGGAGAGACTGGGAGCAAGGTAGACACAAGGAATCTGAAGAGCACTGAATACATTGATAGCAGGCAAGGAACTGAGTCTCCAGGTGAGCTAAATAGGAAACCAACCAAGGATAACGAACCAGCTGATGCAGCCAACCTGCAGAAAGACAACACTACACAGTACCGCTTGTGACCACTAGAGGGAGCCCAAAAATAGAATTCACAACAGGACCAAGCCTCACAGTTGACTAATCAAAAAGACTGGTCCCCGGTGGCTTCTCCCCCGTTTTAAAGTTGATTTTTCAAGAGTCAAACATACTTGGCTGAAATCTTACAGTTAGTGTCAATTACATACTGTCAGTGGATCGTGAGGCATGTATCAGCTGTCAGGTTCATTTTAATGCTTTTTTTCAGCAGATCTATTAAACCCCAAAAAGTCTCCAAAAACTCTGAAAATAAAAAATAAGTCAGACCTACAATTATGAGGTGGGCTGCTTTAGGCTCATAAGGGTCATCTGAAACAAACACTTTAATAAACAACTTGGGATGCATTCACAATAGTCATTTTCATAGCGATATAAAAGAAAGGATAAATAAATACATTAGAATAGATGAAATACTCTCATTGAAAACATACATATATACAATGTACCACTTACTCCAGTTCATACTAAAAATATGCTCACATTTCATCTAAGGACATGTGCACACAACGTCTTTTCCAGGTGGGTGAACATGTTGAGCTTTTCAAGAGGAAGGCGCTTCAAGAAATGCTGGCATTTTTCGCCTGAAATTATTTTTTTTAAACGTTTCTTTGATCTTTTGCTAAACATTATTTCCATGTTTTTGACTGCTGGCATTTTACAGACATTTGTTTTTTAAATCCATTAAAAAATGAAGAAACCGCTAGCAGTTTTTGTAGTAAAAATGTTGGCAAAACATTTGGGGAGTCTTTGGAGCCTTCTTACTCACCTACATTGTAAAGTATAGAGCAGAAGATGCCTGAGGAATGGTCAGGTCACTTATTGTATCTGCTTGTAATCTTTGGAAAAATGCAGTGGTTAAAAGACACTCAAAAGACTGAATAAATGAGTCAGGAGAGTCTAAAAAGTATTGTTTGCATCTGTGGGAGTAACTGGTCTCAGAATGCCAAAAGTCTCAAAACTTTTGTGTAAGTTTTAGTTAATTATTCTGCAACTTTTCAAAGCTTTTTTCTATTTATAAGCTTTGATATATTGGGGCCATAGTGCGCATCTACCTTAAGACTTCCATCCCATGTACATGTCAGGAGCATTCCCTAGCATTTACGGTAGTTCTCAGTGAAAGCTTCATTTGCCATTGTATAGCCATAGAGTAGTATATGTCCTCCACTGGTCCAAATGTTTTAAAATAAAAGATACCACCAACATATGTTCTATTATTTTACGGTAGGCTTCAGTAGAGGGAATTGCAGTCTATTTTCCTTTACGAAAAATTCGTAACAAACAAAAGGTGGGCTGATCAACCTCCAATTTATGTTGCAAGAAAGAGACTGGGTGCTTATTCCGGGTGGAGCAGGCCACTTTATTTCTTACTTCGTCAGACAAATAATAATGCATAAGGGAAGAGCACACCAAGAATAGGCATAGATCGGAATGTGTTTTTTTTAATGATTTTAATATTATCAACCCTCATATCCAAAAAAGTTATTACACAGCAATGTGTATGGACGAAGAGTACTTAACCGGAAACTTTGCTTTACTTCACTTTAAGGTGTAATAACTTTTTTTTAGGATTTAAGGGTAGAAAATTAAAAGCTTTACAAACATTACGTTTTGTGCCTATTCTTGGTATGGTATACCCTTATACAATTTTACTTCCCTATATGGTTCAATATGTATGCCATGGTATAAAACTGGCAGAATCCAGAAAGACGCTTTTTTCATACTTATGGAAACATAAAACACAATTTAGGGAAAATCAGACTGAGCAGATTAAGAAAAAGAGACTATTTTATAAATTAGTGCATATTGGTCCCCCAGATATAGGGATTGGCACCTATCCCTAGTACGAGTTAAAAGGAGGAGACTGCAATTGCACTATGTTCTAACCTCGGTTACCACTCCCTTGTGAGGGGACACCAGACCCAGAACCTGGCCTTAATCAACCACCTCTACCAAGCCTCTATTGCACCATGTGCCGTCCCAACGTGGCATGTTCTTATCTGTGTAATGGACTCATCAACAAACTTAAAAACACTAGTTTAGTATAGACCGCAGCGCAGACCTCAGGCGGTCCGTGCTGTGGGTTAACGTAAAAAAACCTCTAACAGATGATATAGAAAAATGATTATGCTGCATAGCCATGCATTCTAATATTTTTCTTCTGAAAGTTGCGGTTCACTTTCATTTATTTTATTTTTTCCATTTAGCACGTTTTCACAATGCCTTTCATTGTTGGTACTACTCGTGAAACTCTGCATTACAGTATCCCAAGTTGTTAGCTATGGTCTAGAGCTCAACGCTCCTCTTCTGTTATTTTATGGTAGAAGCTTGCTCAACAAAATGATCAATTTAGTAACTAAATAGCTTAGTTGAAAATAGAGAGTGGATTAGATTTTCTCTGGTTTCCTCAGAGAATTCCTGAAAGCTCTCACCGTTAGGAATGCCAGGTCAATATAAAATTGCTGGAGCAATGAGAAAACCTTCTCCAAGGAATCAGTGGCCAAACCTTACCCAATATATTGTAAATGCCAGCATATAAAAGTGCCAACACATACAACAAGCAGAGCCAAAATCTAAAGAAGAAATCCAAGAATACAAAGAAGTGAATAAAAAAACAGTTGTAAAACACAAACACATTTATTAAAACTACTTGGTGAATATGTAAAAGGAAGAGTAATGGAAAGGAGAAATGATACAAACAATAGTCCTTTGTACATCGAAGGCTTGGATTTCATGTCTTGTATATTAAAGAAATGGATTCCAGTAAACAACGTTCACTCTCTTGAAAATAATGTGTAAATCAGATGCAATGCCTGAAGCACAAAAAGCTCCAATGGAAAGTGGAAAATATTAATATAGAAAGAAACAAAAAGATACTGTTAGCAGATTATACTGTGAGCTAATGGGGAACATCCAACTGCAATAGATGGTGCTAGGTGACTAGACGAAATTTGTATCAAATAATGAGAACACTATGTAACACATGTGGCCGTCTATGCAGTCTAATGCCTAGCTCTACACAAAACCAAAGAATTCAGGGGTCACTTTTGTAAGTTTTTAATATAAATGCCCTACACCCCCCAAAAAAGGAAAATATACGATCAGTTTAGAAGGTGGCAGTATGGGACATAAAAAACCTCTACTGATGTAAAATTGCTAATAATATTTCTTTATAGTTGTTATTACCAACATAGGTTACACAGTTACACAGGTTGAAAAAAAACACAGCTCTATCAAGTTCGATCTTTCTCCACCAGTTACACATTGTCTATCACTAGATTATTTATACCCCACAATGCCATTTGCTATGAGAAAAGCATCCAGCCCATTTTTAAAAAATGTTATAGTGTCTGCCCTTATTACGTCTTTTGCTTGCAGCCATTCCAGTCTGACTGCTCTAACTGTAAAGAATCCTTTCTTACTGTATTTAGCTGCCGGTATCACCTTTCCTCTACTTAATGCGTGCCCCCTGGGCTTTAGTATGGCCCCTAGAAAGAATAAATCATGCGCCAGTCCTTTGTTTTGACCACACATGTATTTATACATATAAATAGATAAAAGTTAAAGAATTCAAAATTTTCCAAACTTTCATCATATGAGAGCCCTTCCATCCCTTGTAATAATCTAGTTGCCCGCCTTTGATCTAATTAACTTCACAATACATTTTTTAAAATGTGGAGCCCGAAACTGGATATCATATTCTAGATGTGGCCTTACCAGTCATTTATAGAGGGGCACTGCATTTACACCTGTTGGTGAAATTATGCTAAGATTAGTGGAGGTATAAATTTTTAGCGAATAGTGGTGATATTATAGAAATTAACCTTTAATCTGTACTATTAAAAACTATAAATAAAGACATACAAGTCACATCATTATCAGATAACGGTCACAAAAATAGTTCTACTTTTACCATCTTTCTATTGAAACACAAGTCACCTATAGAATCTCCAATGTCTTTTCTTGTAAGAATCTGTTACAGGAGTAAAACGTGTCACCTGACAAGAAGAATACTGTGAGTGTCCGAACAGACAGATGTTGGCGTCCCATGATGACCACATGAGTCTAAGCCGCCCCTCCCTTCTTCACTGTTTCTCAGAGCAGAGTAAATTGGCTGCAACATTAGTTCCTCTAAATAGAACATTATTAAAAGAGGAAACCAAGAACGTACAATAAAAAGAAGTTGATTTCAAGGGTTTTTCCCATCTTTAGGAGTTAAGCAAATCAAGCAAAGTAGCGAATTTTGCAGATTTGTAGAGGGAACAGCACGTAAAAACAATTTGTCCTGGTCCCACTTCCGCAGCCCCTCACACAAACCCCCTCCAGCACTACAGCATTTAAAGAGAGTTCTACATTTACATCAAATAAATTTGATGCAAATCTAATTTCCTGATTAAATTAGAGCAAACTGTCCAATCAGAATTTTGGCAGATTCGCTCATCACTAGTCCTTGCAAGGAAAAAGACTTGTCACTTATGACATGCCTAGTAAATATTCACTATCCTTATGAAACAACAATACTGGAGCACCTTTTCTTACAACTCGTTAGTGTAAATATGCTGCCAATCACCCGACGAATGAGCAAAAAATTAACTCACCAGGTAAGATGATTTTTTAGCATATTTAAAAAAAAGTCGAAAACAGTGGCATTTTATAGGCACAGAACAATCAGTTTAACGATTGTTCTGTGAGCATGAGAAGAGTGGTCAGACTGCGTAAACTGGCTACTAAATGGCCACCAACTGACTAACACATAACCATCACATTGCAGCTATTTAACGTAATGCACCTGACATTGGTATTGTTGATACCCAGGTAATGAGCATCATCCCATGGGTCACTGACCCTCTCCCCAACCCAAAATGACATGACTCCTAAATTGGATATAAATGGCCACAGCAGCCTTTATTATAAACAAACAAACATATAACAGTAAAATAAGCTGGGAAGGGGTCCTTGAAGCTAAAAATCTGGTGTTAACCATAGGATAAACTAGTGGACAGAAAACCAACCATAGTTTACTCTCAGCCATTACCCCACTGGCTCGAGAGCACCAAAGATACCCTGAAGGGTTACCATTGTCCACTTCCAACTTAGGAATCTGGCCCACCGTTGCCAAGACTCCCCCAAATCACCAGACCCGAAACCAAAACTTATCACAACTGAAGAATCCGTATCCCGACGGATCCCCCAGGCCAATTTAGCACCAACTCCAAGGACCCCTCCCACCGCCTACAGCCACTATGACCCAAAGCCCTGAAACAACCCAACTTACAAAAACAACCGAAAAAAGAGGGCGGGCGGGACTGCTCCCTGTCTCCTGAGTGGGAAAGTGACAGGCTCCACCCCCCACCACCACTATAGCTCCCTTCTCTGAATAGAAAAGCCCTCCCCCTTATAGAATTAACCCCCACCTCACCCAACCTGGCTCCAAACCCGTCATGACGGCTTCCACGTAGCCGCCCGGACGGCTTCCACATAGCCGCCCGTGGGGAGGGGGGGGGGCAGCCTGCGCTTTAGCACCTAATTGTTAATTTATCTGTATATTTTGAGGAGGAATAACAGAAACAGCACATTGAGAAGTTCCGAGTTGAGATGTTCCAGAATTATTTTAATGTGAATGCAAGTAAATACTAAACTAAACACATCAGGAAGGAAGAGAAATCCTCTCGTCGAAAATTATAGAGATTGTCAAGCAGTTTATGAGGTTATGTATGAGGTTATTGTTTTATTTGTGTCATTTTGTGGGTTCACATAGAATTATATGTCAAGGGCATAAAAGATTGCTAATGAAGAAAATCCCTTTTTGTAAAAAATAACCTTTATTAGGTAAATATTAAAACTGTTTAGCCACAAGATCTAATTATACAAAAACTAGGTGAAAAAGTTCAAATAAATATAATAAACTAGGTGTCAGAAAGAATTTCTCAGCCTGAGATAATGGCCTACCAGGCACCTTCCTAACTGCGGGGGTTGGTACCCTAGAAGATACGAGAGATGGCACCCCTGCTCAAACGTCATCTGTCCCTAAGCTTATCCTGCTATCCCTAGACATATTAGACTATACTCTGATATCACTACTTCTGATTCTCCTGATGAACCGCTGCTGAGTGGGGAAACACATTGAGAGATACGAGACTCATGGAGAGCACAAGCATCTAAAGAAATCACCAGAGACTAAACGGAGGTGGACATGACTTGGGGATGGGTGGACCAAGAACTCCTGCAGCTTATGTTTGTATTGCGGTGTAGATTTTAAACAAGAGTGTTGTTGCTTTAAGAGGAAGGAGTTTAGATGTTTGTGCCTGGTGTATTACTGTGAGGAGGGTGGGGCTTATATAGGGGAGGAAACTCTGGCTCTCCCTCTTTCTCTCACAGGATAGACAGGAGGAAACACTACCCGCCCTCCCGCCCTGTTTATAATCTCTGTCCTAAAACTTTTTAATTATTGCTTGTATAATGATAGATGCTTTATTGTATTTTTGAATTTGTCATTGTATATCTTGTACCAGGTTCAATTGTATATTGGCTATAAAGAGTTATTATTTGTTGTAACCTTCTAAGCCCAAGGGAAGGGCAATCCTTAAGCCATGGTTCCCTGGAGGTTTCCTCCACAGGGGGAGTTTCCTCTCCTGGGCGCTGTAGGATGACTCTATGACTCTTTGTGAGTCGGAGGTTTGCCAAGTTTAGTCCCATTAATGCTTTTGCAGGGACTTCTAGTTTTTAAGTTTACAAAAATGATTAAATTATTAAAAAAAAAAAAGAAAAGGGGCAAATGAGACTTGGAATTTATAACCCGTCACGGCTTTGCGGTTTAGGAGTCAGGTGGTAGTTGCAGACAAGTTAAGGTGGACTCATTTTAACTAATAGAGGATGTAAAACCTCATGGTGGTGAGCAGGCTCGACTTTGGTGGCTAGCCTCAAGGACGTTGTAATGGTAACATCAATCAGGGGCGGGCACAGTGGTTAAGCACAGGAGTGAGGATAATAGGGTCATTGGTGCCCTGAAAGTTTACTGGCTCTGTTTGAATGGCAAGCCAGTGCGTGCCGCCCCTTTATGGCTGTCTGTCCTGGTGCTGTATGTCAGACAGCTGGGGATATCGCAGTACTTGTGAATCCCAATGTACTAGCACTCCACCTGACTCCTACTGTGATTATTTAATCCTGTGATTTGAATAAAAGCTGTAGCCATTTTGACAACCAAAATAATGTGTTTTGTGTATTTATTTTAGTACCTAGGTTTACAGTAGTTATAGTGGTTTTAAGATGGAGTGGGGTCCATCCCATATCCAAAAGTCATGACAAGTAACTGCAGTCGAGATGCAATGACAGTTGGACAAAACTTAAAAAAGAGGGCCCAAATGTGAACACTTGACATATTGCACCATCACACAGATATTTAGATGGCATGTTTACGAGACGATTTCAGACCATTAAACGAGAGCCCACCAACTATATTCGAGTCATTCAGCACTGGTTTGGTGGCCGTTTACACAGGTTAACGAAGAAGGGAACAGAACAATGACTAGTATGACGGTTCCGTCCCCATAGAGAATCATGCTAACTGACGAACATCTTCTGTTTACAAGATGTGAAGTGCCACCAAGAACGATTATTTTTTTCTGGCATAAACAATTGAATCACCTGATGAATGAGTGTTTTGCTGGCTTGTTGGGCGACTTATTTATTTAACTCACTTATGTAGCACCATTAATTCCACAGCGTTTGCAGACGCCATCATCGCTTTCCCCATTGGGTCTCACAATCTAAATTCCCTATCAGTATGTCTTTGGAGTGTGGGAGGAAACCAGAGTGCCCGGAGGAAACCAGAGTACCTGGAGACAAGCCACGCAAACATGGGGAGAACAAACAAACTACTTGAAGATGTTGACCTTGGCGGGATTTTTGAACTCAGGACCTCAGCGCTGCAAGGCTGCAGTGCAGTCGTGTTTACATCTACAAATTCGTTTTGCTGCCAGCATTTTTAATTCTGTAGGATGCACACTGTGTGTTAGTCATGCACGCCATTCTACAGACAAACACACACCAGTAACAGCACCATATACCCCATAATGTGTTATCAGTGTATAACCCTCATGTGTCGTTATTCTAAGTAATTGTTTATTTACTGCAAAACTGAAGTCTAATTGTGACACGTCTGTTCCATGGACTAGACTGAAGAGTTGTCCCTCATCCCTGCACTTCATTGGTATTACTCCAAAAGCAGCACGATTGACAAACCATCGTATGCAGGGATAGCAGGGATGAAGAGAAAGAGCTTGTTCTCTTCCTACCTGCAACTACTAGTTTGTCAATCACATGGCTTTGTGAGTGATACTAGCAAAGTGAAATCATGACTGACAGTGCTCCCGGGACAGGTGCTCAGAGATGCAAAAAAATTTGCAATAAATGTATCAGCCATGACCAGCTCTATCCTCACCTACTGTATCCTCACCCATCCCTTGTAGATTGTGAGCCTTCATGGGCAGGGTCCTCTCTCCTACTGTACCAGTTATGACTTGTATTGTTCAAGATTATTGTACTTGTTTTTATTATGTATACCCCTCCTCACTTGTAAAGCGCCATGGAATAAATGGCGCTATAACAATAAATAATAATAATAATAATAATAATACACTCTAATTTATGACAACGAAATCATTAAAATCATTATGAGAAGGCTGATATGACACTTTTAACACATTATGGGGTTAAATCCTATGGCCAAGACTCCTTTAAATGCACACATGCTGCATATTAGATTGTGAGCCTTCGCGGGCAGGATCCTCACTCCTCCTGTACCAGTTATGACTTGTATTGTTTAAGATTATTGTACTTGTTTTTATGATGTATACCCCTCCTCACATGTAAAGCGCCATGGAATAAATGGCGCTATAACAATAAATAGTAATGATAATAATAATATTACACAAAGACACACACAGCGTGGAGGACATACCAGGCTCTCTGACCATGAAGTCAAAGGTTCTTCTACATTTCTAATCTCAGAATTTGGACTGACAATACAGGACTGTATATATATCAGAGCAGTTTCAAGCTTAAAAAGGCCTGCTTTTTTTGTGGATGAAAGCCCTGGACAATTGCCCAGCTTGCCCCACTTGTCCTTGCCACTGAATGTCACTTTCTTATGGCTCAAACTGTGATTCTTTTCTGTACCCTGCTGTACATCTGGCTTAGGTTAACCAGGGACCCCAGGTCCAAGGTAGACTTCACTATGCTTTTCCCCTGGAAGGCAGCAAAGAAATTAGCTGGTCACCGCCCATCAGGGTCGCCATCAGGGCATTACTGCCCTGACTGGCGTATGGGGCCTGGTGGGCAGAGGGCAGGGCCGCCATCAGGGCATTACTGCCCTGACTGGCATATGGGGCCCGGTGGGCAGAGGGGGCCCGCATCGGGCCCCGTCTCATATGCTCACCAGGCTCCCCCTACAGGCACTGCGGCACGCTATTGGGAGATCATATAGGGCAGAATGAATACTCATGAGGGCAGGATGGAAGAACATATGGCTGGAGCAAGGAATGAGACACAAGGGGGCCAGGATGGGGGATATTATTACCATAGGGGCTAATTAAGGGATATTATTACTGCAGTGATGTATTTATTTTATTTTTTAAGGGTACTGTTTTAAATGGGGGAGGCGGTACTGTTACTGTGCAGAGCGACACTATGTCGCCTTTTTTTCTTCATCTGATGTAGTTTAGAATTTGAGAAAAAATTTAAGTAATGTGTTCTGCAAGCGGAGCTCTAGATAACTGTGTTATTTCCTGCAGAGAAATGCCCTGGCTGGAAGAAGTGATGGTGGTCTGTGCTGGATGAAGATAAAAAGAAAAGATGAAGGACTCCACTTAGACACGTCACTGGTGAGTCAGTGTGTTACCTGTACACTGTATACTATATACAGTGGTCTTGTGTAGAATGTCATCAGTGATCACTATATTACCTTTACACTGACACTATATACAGAGCTCCTGTGTATAATGTCATTGATTACTGTATAACCTGTACAATATATACAGTTCTCATATGTATAATGTCACTGGTGATCACTGTATTACCTGTACACTGCATGCAGTTTCCAGAAGTTACCTGAGAAGTGGCTACAGCATTGATATCACAAATGAGACGTCCCCTTTGCTGAAACAGCCATTGCAAAGTGCGCATAGTTGGCAGCCAGCAATGCTTTTTCTTACTCTTTAGCCCTCATAACCACACACTTACAATAAATAGAGCCCATCCCCTAAAATACACCAAGACATAATGTATATATTGAAATAAAGGGTCCTAATATTCCTGCCATACAATGCTTACATGTTATTGGCCTCATGCACAGGGAGTTCCTCAAAGCTATGGTCACTCTGAGTACATACATATACTACCTCCACCTAGGGGAACTTTTGCACCTTCCTCTATGTACTCCATCAATGAAAAATTCTATAAACTTTGCAGTGATAGCTGAAAGAAGTTATCATATAGGATTGGCCCAGATAGAAAAGTTGAGGAAAGTTAAAGGGCCACTGTCACCCCCCCCCCCAGCCGTTATAAACTAAAAGAGCCACTTTGTGCAGCAGTAATGCTGCATTCTAACAAGGTGACTCTTTTAGTTTTTGGTTCCCAAAATAAAGCGTTTTGAAACTTATCCAAAATACCTGTCTTTATCCAGGGAGGCGGGTCCTCACTCCCCAGCTTTAACCGCTACTCTGCCGTCACTCAAATCTTCAGAGGCTTTCGGCACCGCCCCCTCTGCGCTTTTTTCGCTTCAAAACCGGCGCCTGCGCTGTGTTTAAGCTCTGGCCGTCTGACGTCCCAGCCAGGCTTGCAGACTGTGCCTGTGCGGGCATTGCGGCCACCCACCTTGGGAATCCCAGCCCCACAGTGTGTTATGCATTATGCACAGTGCGGGGCTAGGATTCCTGGGCATGCGCACCAGCTAGCAGGAAAGTTTCCAAGGTTGGTTCTTTCCCGGCGATTGCTAGGAGGAGGAGGCACGATCAGCTGAATACAGTATACAGACGCTGTAAGGCGGGGGACCTGGGTGACAGGCTGACACACGCAGTGCGCATGCCCAGGAATCCTAGCCCCGCACTGTGCATAATGCATAACACACTGCGGGGCTGGGATTCCCAAGGTGGGTGGCCGCAATGCCCGCACAGGCACAATCTGCAAGCCTGGCTGGGACGTCAGACGGCCAGAGCTTAAACAAAGCGCAGGCGCCGGTTTTGAAGCGAAAAAAGCGCGGAGGGGCGGCGCCGAAAGCCCCTGAAGATTTGAGTGAAGGCAGAGTAGCGGTTCAAGCTGGGAAGTGAGGATCCGCCTCCCTGGATAAAGACAGGTATTTTGGATGAGTTTCAAAACGCTTTATTTTGGGAATACTTGAACCAAAAACTAAAAGAGCCACCTTGTTAGAATGCAGCATTACTGCTGCACAAGGTGGCTCTTTTAGTTTATAATGGCTGGAGGGGGGTTACATAGTTACATAGTTACATAGTTATTAAGGTTGAAGGAAGACTTTAAGTCCATCTAGTTCAACCCATAGCCTAACATGCCCTAACATGTTGATCCAGGGGAAGGCAAAAAAACCTCATGTGGTAAGAGTAAGCTCCACCATGGGGAAAAAAATTCCTTCCCGACCCCACATACGGCAATCAGACTAGTTCCCTGGATCAACGCCTTATCAAGGAATCTAATATATATACCCTGTAACATTATACTTTTCCAGAAAGGTATCCAGTCCCCTCTTAAATTTAAGTAATGAATCACTCATTACAACATTATACGGCAGAGAGTTCCATAGTCTCACTGCTCTTACAGTAAAGAATCCGCGTCTATTATTATGCTTAAACCTTTTTTCCTCCAGACGTAGAGGATGCCCCCTTGTCCCTGTCACCGGTCTATGATTAAAAAGATCATCAGAAAGGTCTTTGTACTGTCCCCTCATATATTTATACATTAACATAAGATCACCCCTTAGCCTTCGTTTTTCCAAACTAAATAGCCCCAAGTGTAATAACCTATCTTGGTATTGCAGACCCCCCAGTCCTCTAATAACCTTGGTCGCTCTTCTCTGCACCCACTCCAGTTCAGCTATGTCTTTCTTATACACCGGAGACCAGAACTGTGCACAGTATTCTAAGTGTGGTCGCACTAGTGACTTGTATAGAGGTAAAATTATGTTCTCCTCATGAGCATCTATGCCTCTTTTAATGCATCCCATTATTTTATTTGCCTTTGTAGCAGCTGCCTGACACTGGCCACTGAATATGAGTTTGTCATCCACCCATACACCCAGGTCTTTTTCATTGACGGTTTTGCCCAGAGTTTTAGAATTAAGCACATAGTTATACATCTTATTACTTCTACCCAAGTGCATGACCTTACATTTATCCCCATTAAAGCTCATTTGGCATTTATCAGCCCAAGCTGATCCTGTAATATAAAATTGTCCTCCTCTGTATTGATTACCCTGCAGAGTTTAGTGTCATCTGCAAATATTGAAATTCTACTCTGAATGCCCCCTACAAGGTCATTAATAAATATGTTAAAAAGAAGATGGCCCAATACTGACCCCTGTGGTACCCCACTACTAACCGCGACCCAGTCTGAGTGTGCTCCATTAATAACCACCCTTTGTTTCCTATCCCTGAGCCAGCTCTCAACCCACTTGCACATATTTTCCCCTATCCCCATTATTCTCATTTTATGTATCAACCTTTTATGTGGCACCGTATCAAAAACTTTTGAAAAGTCCATATACACTACATCTACTGGGTTCCCTTGGTCCAGTCCGGAACTTACCTCTTCATAGAAGCTGATCAAATTAGTCTGACATGAACGGTCCCTACTAGTAAACCCGTGCTGATACTGGGTCATGAGTATAGTGTCCCTTTAACATCCCCAATCAGGATACGTTACCTGTGAGTCAATGAATATAAAAGCTTTTGCCTTTGGCCAGGTTTAGAAGGGTGTGTTTCATGGTACATATACAGTGCCTTATTTTTGTAAGAGTGACCATTTATTATTATGATTGCTCAGAAAACTATGAATCAGGATGATAATTGGACCTTTAATTTAGGGTTATTGCACTGGTTAGTTTGAGCTATGAAACCAGACCTTGGGACAACTCCTCTGACGTTTGTGCTGCAGGGAAAATATACAGGTTTAGTAAAAAAAAAAAACACGCAAAATATTGATAAACATAGTGTCTTGTAACACATTTATGGCGATACAGCATAGTGAATGAATCAAAAATCCATAACGTCTATTCCTGCTGACCAACAGCATGTGTAGGTATGGGATGTAGCTCCCTAACAATGTGTGTAGGTATAGGATGTGGCTCCCCAGCAGTGTGTGTAGGTATAGGATATGTGTATGTATAGGATGTGGCTCCCCAGCAGTGTGTGTAGGTATGGGATGTAGCTCCCCAGCAGTGTGTGTAGGTATAGGATATGTGTATGTATGGGATGTAGCTCCCCAGCAGTGTGTGTAGGTATGGGATGTGGCCCCCTAACAGTGTGTGTAGGTATGGGATGTGGCTCCCCAGCAGTGTGTGTAGGTATGGGATGTGGCCCCCTAACAGTGTGTGTAGGTATGGGATGTGGCTCCCCAGCAATGTGTGTAGGTATGGGATGTGGCTCCCTAACAGTGTGTGTAGGTATGGGATGTGGCTCCCTAGCAGTGTGTGCAGGTATGGGATGTGGCCCCTTAACAATGTGTGTAGGTATGGGATGTGGGTCCCTAACAGTGTGTGTAGGTATGGGATGTGGCCCCCTAACAATGTGTGTAGGTATGGGATGTGGCTCCCTAACAGTGTGTGTGGGTATGGGATGTAGCTCCCCAACAGTGTGTGTAGGTATGGGATGTGGCCCCCTAACAAAGTGTGTAGGTATGGGATGTGGCTCCCCAGCAGTGTGTGTAGGTATGGGATGTGGCTCCCTAACAGTGTGTGTAGGTATGGGATGTGGCTCCCTAACAGTGTGTGTAGGTATGGGATGTAGCCCCCTAACAATGTGTGTAGGTATGGGATGTGGCTCCCTAGCAGTGTGTGTAGGTATGGGATGTGGCTCCCTAACAGTGTGTGTAGGTATGGGATGTGGCTCCCTAACAGTGTGTGTAGGTATGGGATGTGGCTCCCTAGCAGTGTGTGTAGGTATGGGATGTGGCCCCCTAACAATGTGTGTAGGTATGGGATGTGGCTCCCTAACAATGTGTGTAGGTATGGGATGTGGCTCCCTAACAGTGTGTGTAGGTATGGGATGTGGCTCCCTAACAGTGTGTGTAGGTATGGGATGTGGCCCCCTAACAGTGTGTGTAGGTATGGGATGTGGCCCCCTAACAGTGTGTGTAGGTATGGGATGTGGCTCCCTAACAGTGTGTGTAGGTATGGGATGTGGCCCCCTAACAGTGTGTGTAGGTATGGGATGTGGCTCCCTAGCAGTGTGTGTAGGTATGGGATGTGGCTCCCTAACAGTGTGTGTAGGTATGGGATGTGGCCCCCTAACAGTGTGTGTAGGTATGGGATGTGGCCCCCTAACAGTGTGTGTAGGTATGGGATGTGGCCCCCTAACAATGTGTGTAGGTATGGGATGTGGCCCCCTAACAATGTGTGTAGGTATGGGATGTGGCCCCCTAACAGTGTGTGTAGGTATGGGATGTGGCCCCCTAACAATGTGTGTAGGTATGGGATGTGGCCCCCTAACAATGTGTGTAGGTATGGGATGTGGCTCCCTAACAGTGTGTGCAGGTATGGGATGTGGCCCCTTAACAATGTGTGTAGGTATGGGATGTGGGTCCCTAACAGTGTGTGTAGGTATGGGATGTGGCCCCCTAACAATGTGTGTAGGTATAGGATATGTTTATGTATGGGATGTGGCTCCCCAGCAGTGTGTGTAGGTATGGGATGTGGCTCCCTAACAGTGTGTGTAGGTATGGGATGTGGCTCCCTAACAGTGTGTGTAGGTATGGGATGTAGCTCCCTAACAATGTGTGTAGGTATGGGATGTGGCTCCCTAACAGTGTGTGTAGGTATGGGATGTAGCTCCCCAACAGTGTGTGTAGGTATGGGATGTGGCCCCCTAACAATGTGTGTAGGTATGGGATGTGGCTCCCTAGCAGTGTGTGTAGGTATAGGATGTGGCTCCCTAACAGTGTGTGTAGGTATGGGATGTGGCTCCCTAACAATGTGTGTAGGTATGGGATGTGGCTCCCTAGCAGTGTGTGTAGGTATGGGATGTGGCTCCCTAACAGTGTGTGTAGGTATGGGATGTGGCCCCCTAACAGTGTGTGTAGGTATGGGATGTGGCCCCCTAACAATGTGTGTAGGTATGGGATGTGGCCCCCTAACAATGTGTGTAGGTATGGGATGTGGCTCCCTAACAGTGTGTGTAGGTATGGGATATGGCTCCCTAACAGTGTGTGTAGGTATGGGATGTGGCCCCCTAACAGTGTGTGTAGGTATGGGATGTGGCCCGCTAACAATGTGTGTAGGTATGGGATGTGGCCCCCTAACAATGTGTGTAGGTATGGGATGTGGCTCCCTAACAGTGTGTGTAGGTATGGGATGTGGCTCCCTAGCAGTGTGTGTAGGTATGGGATGTGGCTCCCTAACAGTGTGGTGTAGGTATGGGATGTGGCTCCCTAACAGTGTGTGTAGGTATGGGATGTGGCTCCCCAGCAGTGTGTGTAGGGATAGGACATGTGTATGTATGGGATGTGGCTCCCCAGCAGTGTGTGTAGGTATGGGATGTGGCTCCCCAGCAGTGTGTGTAGGTATGGGATGTAGCTCCCTAACAGTGTGTGTAGGTATGGGATGTAGCTCCCTAGCAGTGTGTGTAGGTATGGGATGTGGCCCCCTAACAGTGTGTGTAGGTATGGGATGTGGCTCCCCAGCAGTGTGTGTAGGTATGGGATGTGGCTCCCCAGCAGTGTGTGTAGGTATGGGATGTGGCCCCCTAACAGTGTGTGTGGGTATGGGATGTGGCTCCCCAGCAATGTGTGTAGGTATGGGATTTGGCTCCCTAACAGTGTGGTGTAGGTATGGGATGTAGCTCCCTAGCAGTGTGTGTAGGTATGGGATGTGGCTCCCTAGCAGTGTGTGTAGGTATGGGATGTGGCTCCCTAGCAGTGTGTGTAGGTATGGGATGTGGCCCCCTAACAATGTGTGTAGGTATGGGATGTGGCTCCCTAACAGTGTGTGCAGGTATGGGATGTGGCCCCTTAACAATGTGTGTAGGTATAGGATATGTGTATGTATGGGATGTGGCTCCCCAGCAGTGTGTGTAGGTATGGGATGTGGGTCTCTAACAGTGTGTGTAGGTATGGGATGTGGCCCCCTAACAATGTGTGTAGGTATAGGATATGTGTATGTATGGGATGTGGCTCCCCAGCAGTGTGTGTAGGTATGGGATGTGGCCCCCTAACAAAGTGTGTAGGTATGGGATGTGGCTCCCTAACAGTGTGTGTAGGTATGGGATGTGGCCCCCTAACAGTGTGTGTAGGTATGGGATGTGGCTCCCTAACAGTGTGTGTAGGTATGGGATGTAGCTCCCCAACAGTGTGTGTAGGTATGGGATGTGGCCCCCTAACAATGTGTGTAGGTATGGGATGTGGCTCCCTAGCAGTGTGTGTAGGTATGGGATGTGGCTCCCTAACAGTGTGTGTAGGTATGGGATGTGGCTCCCTAACAATGTGTGTAGGTATGGGATGTGGCTCCCTAGCAGTGTGTGTAGGTATGGGATGTGGCTCCCTAACAGTGTGTGTAGGTATGGGATGTGGCCCCCTAACAGTGTGTGTAGGTATGGGATGTGGCCCCCTAACAGTGTGTGTAGGTATGGGATGTGGCTCCCTAACAGTGTGTGTAGGTATGGGATGTGGCCCCCTAACAGTGTGTGTAGGTATGGGATGTGGCTCCCTAGCAGTGTGTGTAGGTATGGGATGTGGCCCCCTAACAGTGTGTGTAGGTATGGGATGTGGCCCCCTAACAATGTGTGTAGGTATGGGATGTGGCCCCCTAACAATGTGTGTAGGTATGGGATGTGGCTCCCTAATAGTGTGTGTAGGTATGGGATGTGGCTCCCTAGCAGTGTGTGTAGGTATGGGATGTGGCTCCCTAACAGTGTGGTGTAGGTATGGGATGTGGCTCCCTAACAGTGTGTGCAGGTATGGGATGTGGCTCCCTAACAGTGTGGTGTAGGTATGGGATGTGGCTCCCTAACAATGTGTGTAGGTATGGGATGTGGCTCCCTAACAGTGTGTGTAGGTATGGGATGTGGCTCCCTATCAGTGTGTGTAGGTATGGGATGTAGTTCCCTAACATTGTGTGTAGGTATGGGATTTGGCTCCCTAACAGTGTGTGTCGGTATGAGATGTGGCTCCCTAACAGTGTGTGTAGGTATTGCAGTGCAGTCATAGCACACTTATGCAGTGTTGAGGCAGTCACCCAGCAAAGTTCAAAGCAAAACATCTCTTTAATGTTCAACTCATATAAACACAGCACATGATAACCACCGGATTGCAGCCGGGCACGGATCCTCTGGATTACAGTCACTAAACACGCCAGTCCACCTCTGACCTGTTGCCGTGGACGACTGCATCGCCGTGTTAATGTCTCTTTACTCACAGCATTAGACAGTACACGATATCCTCCGGATCGCAGCCGGGAACCATATCCTCCAGTTTACAGTCACTAAACACGCCAGTCCACCTCCTGAGACCAGTTGCCGCGGGCGACTGCACTGCTGAGTATGCTGTAGGGTGCCATGCTTTTCAGCTGACTTCGCTGTTTGGCTCAGCTGGCCTGTGTTGCCTCACACAGGTGGAGTGCTGCAGAGCCTTCTGCTCTGTACTCCTCCAAACACCAGACTGACACTGACTTTGAAGATGACACACCCAAACCCTATACTGCAGGGTTTTTATCTTGAATTTGTGGTCTTCAGCCACATGGAAAACCTGGCCAGGAATGAAACAGACTGCATGACTACCATCCTACAGTCTGTTTCAAAACACCAAAGCCCAGAGTAGGTTTACCCTAAGGCTAGGTTCACATTGCGTTAATGGGTGTCCGCTAGCGGACTCCGTTACATGACGCAATTGTCGCAATAAACGCTATGTAAGGGGTCCGTTAGCGCACCCATTGACCGCAATGTGTTAACGGGTCGCTAACGAATCGCTGACGCATGCCATTTTTGGCATGCGCTAGCGATGTCCCGTTATTTTCGAACGGACCTCGAATGCTGCTTGCAGTGTCCGAGGTCCGTTCCTCGCTAGCGCAGATCAGGCATCTGCGCTAGCGGGATCGCCAAACGCGATCCCTTTTGGGACATTGCGTTAGCGCAATCCGCTAAACGGATTGCCCTAAAGCAATGTGAACCTAGCCTAAATCTGCCTTGGACAACCAGCATGTCCAAGGCCTATACTCACTTTAGTCTGCATTGCAACCACAGCTACGCCTGCGACTGCAGTGCATTCTCATGGCCTCAATTCGCCTCCGTGCGCATCCTGGGGGGAACATACAGTGACCCTCACATGTAACACCAGTCACTGCATCACAGTATGAAATATGGCTCCATAACAGTGTGTAGGCATGTGATATGGCTGCTTAACAGTGTGTGTAGGTATGGAACATGGCTTTAATTTCCTCCAGATGGAAACACTGAAAAACAGAGGGAAAGAAAATTAAGGAAAAGCTGGTAATTGATTAATGGAGGATCTTGTTTGGGCAGTATGTGAATTACACAGTGCTTGTACTGAAGTTCATCAATGGCTTATAGTGCCTGCTTGATGAGGGCTGTAAAGTATTTATAAATTTACTTTTCTGTCTATGGTAAACACAGACAACCCCCACTAATTACCATAGAGAGGGGCTTTCACGATGTTGAATTTCTGTGAGCAAGAATGTAGGTTAACGCATAGCTGGCTGTGCATTATTCCATTGCTCAACGCAGCAGAGCCAGTAATCAGAGCGCAGGATTCATAAGACTCCCAGGCTCTTCTCCTTCAAGTATGTTGTAAGAGTGTTTAAAAAGGACCATATGAGACTTGTGCCCCCCAGATCCATAGAACAGAAGACATATCTTGTAGAATGCCAAAGTGGTGACACCGAGACTACATTTACATCCAATGTTAAACATTTCTTGAACTTAGGACATAATACATCTGCCAGTAGTATTACAGATTGGTGCGTACCGCAGGGCGATCATATCCAGTTGTTATACTTATTTTGGGATGTTTAAGAATTTTTGTTGAAAGAGAATTTCCTCCACAACAAACATCACCTGGAATCAGAATTCCCTGAACAGTCATCTTATGTGAAACAGATTAATATTATATTCAGACGTTTCTATATTTCTATACTGTCCCTGTCTCTAGATAATGACCATCAACAACTGCCTATTTTCTACAAGTATTTTTGTGACTATTGCACAAAAGCCTATATGAAAAACTTTAGAAAAGCAATAGCAAATATCTAGTTACTGACTCCCAAAACACTAACAAAACACAAACAGAAAAATGCTGTGACACTTCAGCCTCGGATTAGAAGTAATGAGCGACCTCCCAACTACTCAGTAAGGCCGGGTTCATTAGCGCTTGAGTCCGCAGCGTGGGGCTGTGAACTTCTTACCTTAGCTCCGCCTACTTCTGCATGCGTCCTGTGTACCTATCTTTAACAATGTGTACGCAGGGACATGCCTTGTATGAGGATGCACCTGCGTGCGTCATTTTGACAAGCCCGCCGAACGCAACATATTGCATTTTCTTGCGTTCGGCAGGCACGATGGATGGAGCCAAATACAGGACCATTCTTGAAGAAAACCTGTTGGGGTCTGCAAAAGACCTGAGACTAGGACGGAGATTTGTCTTCCAACAAGACAATGATCCCAAACATAAAGTAAAATCTACAATGGAATGGTTCACAAATAAAGATATCCAGGTGTTAGAATGGCCAAGTCAGAGTCCAGACCTCAATCCAACCGAGAATCTGTGGAAAGAGCTGAAAACTGCTGTTCACAAACGATCTCCATCCAACCCCACTAAGCTCGAGCTGTTTGCCAAAGAACAAATGGGCAAGAATTTCAGTCTCTTGATGTACAAAACTGATAGAGACATACCCCAAGCGACTTGCAGCTGTAATCGCAGCAAAAGGTGGCGCAACAAAGTATTAAGTTAAAGGGGCCAAATAATATTGCATGCCCCACTTTTCAGGTTTTGAATTTCCACAAAAATAACCAATAAAATTCGTTCAACTTCACAATTTTGTTCCACTTGTTGTTGTTTCTTCACCAAAAATTTACATTTGGTATCTTTATGTTTGAAGCAGGATATGTGGGAAAAGGTTGAAAAGCTCCAAGGGGCCGAATACTTTCGCAAGGCACTGTATATAGTATATTACAAGCCCCGTACTCGCGCTGTACACAGTATATTACATGCCCCGTACTCGCGCTGTACACAGTATATTACATGCCCCGTACTCACGCTGTATAGAGTATATTACATGCCCCGTATTTGCGCTGTATGTTACAAGCCCCGTACTCGCGTTGTATACAGTATATTACAAACCCCGTACTCGCGCTGTATACCGTATATTACATGCCTCGTACTCGCTCTGTATACAGTATATTACATGCCCCGTACTCGCGCTGTATACAGTATATTACATGCCCCGTACTCGTGCTGTATACAGTATATTACATGATCCGTACTTGCGCTGTATACAGTATATTACATGCCCCGTACTCGCGCTGTATACAGTATATTACATGACCCGTACTCGCGCTGTATACAGTATATTACATGCCCCGTACACGCTCTGTATACAGTATATTATATGCCCCGTACTCGCGCTGTATACAGCATATTACATGCCCCGTACTCGCGCTTTACGCTGTATTTTACATGCCCCGTACTCGCGCTGTATACAGTATATTACATGCCCCGTGCTCGCGCTGTATACAGTATATTACATGCCCCGTACTCGCGCCGTATACAGTATATTACATGCCCCGTACTTGCTCTGTATACAGTATATTATATGCCCCGTACTCGCGCTGTATACAGCATATTACATGCCCCGTACTCGCGCTTTACGCTGTATTTTACATGCCCCATACTCGCGCTGTATAGTATATTACATGACCCGTACTTGCGCTGTATACAGTATATTACATGCTCCGTACTCGCGCTGTATACAGTATATTACATGCCCCGTACTCGCGCTGTATACAGTATATTACATGCCCCGTACTCGCTCTGTATACAGTATATTATATGCCCCGTACTCGCGCTCTATACAGCATATTACAAATAAACTAAAGAGAAAAGCGTACGCTGAAGAGAGGGAGACCACCCAAATATATATTAATCAATAAACTTTATTATAAAGTGCACACAGACCTACAACATTTATAAAAGCATTTAAAAACAGAATTACACAATATACTCTGTAAGATGTAAATACCCCCTCCCCCCCTACTCATAATGTCAGATAACAAGTATTTAGATGTAGAGTAACTATAAATTCAAACAATGAAGAAACGTGCCCATACCACA
The DNA here is from genome assembly GCF_051348905.1 of Ranitomeya variabilis. Lineage (NCBI taxonomy): Eukaryota > Metazoa > Chordata > Amphibia > Anura > Dendrobatidae > Ranitomeya > Ranitomeya variabilis. The sequence continues at coordinate 415,924,298 of NC_135237.1, forward strand.
AGCGCAACCAGTGCAGGTGGCACCTATACAGTAAGAGGTGTCAATCTAACTAGATACAGAGGAGTCTACCCCTAAATATGCATGTAAAGTACAGCCACATATCATTTAGATAAGTTGGCCCAGCTACCGCGAGTAACTATTGAACATGACCAATGCACAACCAAATAGATGGTGAAAAAAAGACAATGTGGAAATACGTTACTCAGTGCGGCCAAAAGTTGCAGGTGGTCACGTGGTCCTATGAATCATGGCTGGAGCAGGCAGTAGAAGACAAAGGTAAGGACAGGGGGGGGCAAAAGCCCAACGCGTGTCGCCACACCGAGGTGGCTTCGTCAGGAGCAGAGTAAGTACGTCTGAAGAGCATGGTAAGCGTCTATATATACATACATAGAATTACAAACCTAAGTCAGCTGGGGACGTGTCAGCTGTGCAGGAGCAGAGACGACCGGAAGTAACAAGCGCCGAGCGCGTCATGAAAATGTGGTGCGCATCATGGAAGTGTAGTGCGCAGGTGCCATATGCTGAAAAGGTCGGCCCTACTGCGCACGCGTAAGAGCAGCTGGTGAAATGAAGAGTTTGCGACTGCGCAGAGACAGTCACATGAATCATCATGGAACTGACAAAGAGACCCGTCAAAGTGCGCAGGCACCAAATAGAACACAATGCGCAGATGCCGAGCATGAGAAATTCAATGCGCATGCGCTAAAGGAGGACCACAAAAAAATAATAATGGAAATCAAACTTAAAAAGAATAATTGTCCTATATATAGAGAGACACAAAGAAAGCATTCAAAGAAAACTGAATGTACATGGTAGAGATCCAACAACAAAGAATATACCGGACGCTGTAGATATACACTAACGTGATATACACATGTCAGTAACGGTAAACAGTGGACAAGTAACGGTGAGTACGGGGCTGAAGCCAATTCAGGTACCAATGTGCAGATGCCAAGTGTAGAAACTCACACAATATATTTATACATCCAAATGGAAATAAGGCATGAAAATAACAATCAGCCCCCCCCCCCCCCATATGTCTGTCTAAAGTATCACACACGGAAAATATAACAGCCATGGCAAATAAAATGGTACATCCATCACAGGCGTAAATGGCCCAACACCCTTATGCTCGAAAACCAAGGGCTAGCGGTTTACAAACATATGGTGTATTAAAAATATACATGTAGAGGGCATTACTCATGAGTAATATGCACAGGGTAACCAATAAAGCAAACATTCCCAGCCGACAGCGCAAAACCAACCAGATCGTCCACTAGAACCCTGTGTGATGAATGAAAGAAATGAAAAACATGTTGTTAACTATACAGCAGTAAACAGTTATAGTTGTTTATAGAAGCCTGTATATAATAAATCCTTGTCCAAACCACGAGGAAACTGGCTTTGGAGATCAAAAGGAGGGCTTGTACCGTATTTCCGCCCCTTATTAATTTGGAGGAAAAGCGGACTCTTTCAAGGTGATGGGCCTAGAGTCTGTCTATACAAATATAAGGGGCGGAAATACGGTACAAGCCCTCCTCCGTTGTGAATCCAAATGGATTTTTGATCTCCAAAGCACAGGTTACCCTGTGCATATTACTCATGAGTAATGCCCTCTACATGTATATTTTTAATACACCATATGTTTGTAAACCGCTAGCCCTTGGTTTTCGAGCATAAGGGTGTTGGGCCATTTACGCCTGTGATGGATGTACCATTTTATTTGCCATGGCTGTTATATTTTCCGTGTGTGATACTTTAGACAGACATATGGGGGGGGGGCTGATTGTTATTTTCATGCCTTATTTCCATTTGGATGTATAAATATATTGTGTGAGTTTCTACACTTGGCATCTGCACATTGGTACCTGAATTGGCTTCAGCCCCGTACTCACCGTTACTTGTCCACTGTTTACCGTTACTGACATGTGTATATCACGTTAGTGTATATCTACAGCGTCCGGTATATTCTTTGTTGTTGGATCTCTACCATGTACATTCAGTTTTCTTTGAATGCTTTCTTTGTGTCTCTCTATATATAGGACAATTATTCTTTTTGAGTTTGATTTCCATTATTATTTTTTTGTGGTCCTCCTTTAGCGCATGCGCATTGAATTTCTCATGCTCGGCATCTGCGCATTGTGTTCTATTTGGCGCCTGCGCACTTTGACGGGTCTCTTTGTCAGTTCCATGATGATTCATGTGACTGTCTCTGCGCAGTCGCAAACTCTTCATTTCACCAGCTGCTCTTACTCGTGCGCAGTAGGGCCGACCTTTTCAGCATATGGCACCTGCGCACTACACTTCCATGATGCGCACCACATTTTCATGACGCGCTCGGCGCTTGTTACTTCCGGTCGTCTCTGCTCCTGCACAGCTGACTTAGGTTTGTAATTCTATGTATGTATATATAGACGCTTACCGTGCTCTTCAGACGTACTTACTCTGCTCCTGACGAAGCCACCTCGGTGTGGCGACACGCGTTGGGCTTTTGCCCCCCCCTGTCCTTACCTTTGTCTTCTACTGCCTGCTCCAGCCATGATACATAGGACCACGTGACCACCTGCAACTTTTGGCCGCACTGAGTAACGTATTTCCACATTGTCTTTTTTTCACCATCTATTTGGTTGTGCATTGGTCATGTTCAATAGTTACTCGCGGTAGCTGGGCCAACTTATCTAAATGATATGTGGCTGTACTTTACATGCATATTTAGGGGTAGACTCCTCTGTATCTAGTTAGATTGACACCTCTTACTGTATAGGTGCCACCTGCACTGGTTGCGCTTGTGGTATGGGCACGTTTCTTCATTGTTTGAATTTATAGTTACTCTACATCTAAATACTTGTTATCTGACATTATGAGTAGGGGGGGAGGGGGTATTTACATCTTACAGAGTATATTGTGTAATTCTGTTTTTAAATGCTTTTATAAATGTTGTAGGTCTGTGTGCACTTTATAATAAAGTTTATTGATTAATATATATTTGGGTGGTCTCCCTCTCTTCAGCGTACGCTTTTCTCTTTAGTTTATTTATCACTGTTTTTGTACGCTGTGGGATTGATCCCCTTGTATGGGACTGTTAGTCCTTTAGATGGTGCCCTCCATATGCTGCTTATTCCTATACAGCATATTACATGCCCCCTACTCGCGCTTTACGCTGTATTTTACATGCCCCGTACTCGCACTGTATACAGTATATTACATGCCCCGTGCTCGCGCTGTATACAGTATATTACATGCCCCATACTCGCGCTGTATACAGTATATTACATGCCCCATATTTGCGCTGTATACAGTATATTACATGCCCCGTACTCATGCTGTATACAGTATATTACATGTCCCGTACTCGCGCTGTATACAGTATATTACATGCCCCGTACTCGCGCTGTATACAGTATATTACAAGCTCTGTACTCACGCTGTATACAGTATATTACAAGCCACGTATTCGCGCTGTATAGAGTATATTACATGCCCCGTACTCGCTCTGTATACAGTATATTGCATGCCACGTACTCGAGCTGTATACAGTATATTACATGCCCCGTACTCGCGCTGTATACAGTATATTACATGCCCCGTACTCGCGCTGTATACAGTATATTACAAGCCCCGTACTCACGCTGTATACAGTATATTACATGCCCCGTACTCCTGCTGTATACAGTATATTACATGCCCCGTACTCGCGCTGTATACAGTATATTACAAGCCCCGTACTCACGCTGTATACAGTATATTACATGCCCCGTACTCCTGCTGTATACAGTATATTACATGCCCCGTACTCGTGCTGTAAACAGTATATTACATGCCCCATACTCGCGCTGTATACAGTATATTATAAGCCCCTTACTCACGCTGTATATAGTAAACTACACTCTCTGTACTTGCGCTGTATACAGTATATTACATGCCCCGTACTCACGCTGTATATAGTATATTACATGACCTGCAAACACACTGTATATAGTATATTACAAGCCCCGTACACACGCTGTATACAGTATATTATAAGCCCCGTACATACGCTGTGTACAGTATATTACAAGCTCTGTACTCACCCTGTATATTTTATATTACAAGCTCTGTACTCACGCTGTATACAATATGTTAAAAACCCTGTGATGCATAACAATGAATTAGGACATTTCATATTATAAAAATATTTTCTGTCTGGTTGTAATTAAGCCTGATGAATATTACTTCCTAATTCAACATCTACCATGAACTTGTAGTCAAAAGTCCTTCCCTGTTTCTCTAGTTCCCCTAGCAGAGATGTCATGTGCAAATTTCACCGCCCTTTGACTGCTAATGATAAGGGACTAGGAGGCACTGTACTCACGATCACAGTACTCCACCCAGAACATAAGACCTCCATTTTTTATAGCTTCTAAAAGTGTCTACATTAAATTGGTCCTTTTGTCGGAATAACCAATATGTTCAATTAGGAAGGTAATCTAATGTACTCTGGCTGGCAAGGACTGAAGAATGTTCAGAGTTGTACACAATTATTTATGAACTTATGACAGATAAAGTAGCAAGTTATAGCTATGGGAAACCTCAATTAAGGAGAATCTCCTGCCTACGTGAAGCTTCTGAGGTCAATGGCTATCTTAGTAGCAGCACCACCTTGTCAGGATCCCCAAGTGATACACTTTGGATAGGAGAATGAAACATAACTTGAGGTCTTCACTGTAACTTACAACTGCCAGTATTTAGACCAAAACTAAGAATGCTACATAATGTACTCTCCACACAGGAGTTGGTATCTTCTACATGTTTCGCTGCACACTTATTGGATTATTTGGTGACTACTTTGCGCCATCATCTATTACAGACATTTTAAATCAGCAGAATTGGTCATTAGCCATTCCACAATCTGGTCACTTACGCTAGTGTTGGTTGACAGTGGACCTGGTTCCAGCTACATCTGTACTGGGTCTGGATAAAGCTCTCACTCCCGTCCATGACAGTGCAGCTAACATTCTTGTTCACAATGTAAGCGCACCAGTTTCTATGGAAAAGAACCAAAAATAAGCAGATCAGCCAGTGAACAATAGACGTCATTTCTGCATTCTTACATTGTAAAGTCATTGTCAAACACGACTATTGAAGAGCAGTCAATTAGTAATTTACCAAGTCCATTGTTCTCCTAACCGCCAGCATTTTCTACAGTCAAATGTACTGCTCTTCTTAATACATCTGGTGAACCTTCCATAAGAAGCTCCTCAGCAGGACAATATGACAAACTATTATCACTAACTGGAAAAATAATGTGAATGGGATCTGATCAGGGAGGTCACCAACTGGCAAATGTGCTAGCAACCACTAATCATCTTCATTCTCTAGGATGGTCAGACAGTACAATCTGCTTTATATAGCCCAATATTCCCATATATGCATCCTATTGTAGCACCTTTATATTTGACAGCACATCTGTCCATGGAGCTGCCTTTTCTGCTCAATGTCTGCATTAGGAAGCATCAGGAGTTAGTAGAGCATTAGAGATCGGTTAGAAAGCACAAGAAAGCTAGTAGTCTTTTACATGTTAAAAGTGTGTGCCAGACATTTTTGGCATTTTGGTGAAGTCCCTTACCTGACTGCACAAGAATGAGCTTTCTTGGCTGTTTTGTAAAACCTATAGGCTTCAATGTAAACAGCTGTGCACTCCAACAAGTACTTACTTGCTCTCCTATGACTGTCCATGACCACCTTGGCTTGCAAAACAGGGGTGAACACCCTACCTGTACATAGTCTACAAGTGTCTAAAGTTGGAATACACCTTATTAAACAGAATTAAACACTTTTGTGCAGTCAGGTATATAACAGCTTGTATGCAGGTAGTCTATAACTCATTAGTGATGTCCTTTACCTTAACAATCTAGCCCTAGGTCACATTTTGGGTAGCAATATAAATTGGACTACAGTTCTAACATCTTGACCTCAAACAAAGGTAATGTGCAAGCCTCTGCCGAGTCTAGAACATAAATGTAGGTTAGAAAGATAGATAGATAGATAGATAGATAGATAGATAGATAGATAGATAGATAGATAGATGTAAATATTTCCTACATCTGTCAATAAATTTTAACAAAAATCTCCCAATCATCTGCCGGCACATATTAGGACATGTGCGAATCATGCCAAGAAAAGATATCACAGCCCCACTTGTTATATTGCCATACAATGTCCTTCACGATATTTCTCAGAACTACACCTCACAATGCTCTGCAGCTGCAGCCAGTGATTCTGTGGGCGGTAGAGACAGAAAATGATCCAATTCTAAGCTGTCCAGGGTGAGATTCAGGACCCATGCAGAACTTAGAAAGACCTACAGGACTGAGGCATTTTATACCTTGTTCCTCAGTAACAATACAGTGGATAGAGCAGCACTTACCTTCCCCTCTGTGCAGGACGATGGTAAGTGAGTTGTGGGGTGGCTTCTATCAGGAGATATCCAGAGAAGACCAGAAGGAGCACAGTCCACAGAGTGGTGGGTCCTGCGGCAACCCTCTTTGATGGCCTCATCAGCTCGGATGTCACCTAAAGCTCTGGAGGAAACTTCTGAGCTGGATTGATCCCTGGGCTCCACAAAGTCCACACAGAGCAGAGACTTGGAGAAGACTTCTGTGCTGAACTCCTCACAAGTGATGGGATCTGCCTCCCTCTGCCTGTGTCCTGCTCTGTGTAGAACCCTGCTCTGCTTCATCCTTCCTCTCCACACCTCCTCCTCCCCGATGTCCTCCTGACGTCATATCTCCTAGATTAGCTGCTTCTCCTCACTCCAAGGAGTCTTCTGAGATGAGTTGTGTGGTTTTAGCCCTCAGCCTGGAGCTGAGCATTTGTTGCCTCTGCTCATTGATAAAATGTAGGTCCCTTTCCATGTAGGGCTATGCTGGAGCTATGGGCACTGGCTGCTACTACCTCCCTTGTTTGGGAAGCTGCCTGTGATGCTTTATAGAAATAATGGATTTAGGCTGTTGGTTGGGATTCTGCTGTTCCCTGGCTTCAACCAGTGCAGCCAAAGGACACAAAGTAACTAATGAAAGGAAACTGGGAACTATGTAATAGAATGTATTAGCATCAGAGATTATTTGAAAATAATTTTCATAGAGATTCGATTAGAAAAGTATTCACAATCTGCAGGTTGAGAACTTTCTACAGCAATATTGAGGGTGTGTAAGTATAACTGTGAGTGGTCTACAGAAAATAATATTCTCTACCACATACCAAAGTAAATATAGGGTTAACGTATAATGAGCTACACCCCATTATCAAGATGATTTACATGTGTCTGGATAAAGAACTTTAACTTCTACCACATTATTAGGAATGCAGAAAATACACAAAGCAAAGCAACTTCCAAATGTCAGTGATCTCAGCTACCAACACAAAGTTCAATGTCATAACTCCTCACAACGCGGTGTAGGAAAGCCGCCATATGCTTGTGTTGTGCTACATGGATCATTGTTTTATCAAAATCTCTTGGGGCGCAGGTATTTTCATGTACAGTACAGATCAAAAGTTTGGACACACCTTCTCATTTAAAGATTTTTCTGTATTTTGATGACTATGAAAATTGTACATTCACACTGAAGGCATCAAAACTATGAATTAACACGTGAAATTATATACTTAACAAAAAAGTGTGAAACAACTGAAAATATGTCTTATATTCTAGGTTCTTCAAAGTAGCCACCTTTTGCTTTGATGACTGCTTTGCACACTCTTGGCATTCTCTTGATGAGCTTCAAGAGGTAGTCACCGGGAATGGTCTTCCAACAATCTTGAAGGAGTTCCCAGAGATGCTTAGCACTTGTTGGCCCTTTTGCCTTCACTCTGCGGTCCAGCTCACCCCAAACCATCTCGATTGGGTTCAGGTCTGTGTGGCATTGACCTGGTCTCTAATCTAAGCTGCTGTTAACCTGCGATTTCTGAGGCTGGTGACTCGGATAAACTTATCCTCAGAAGCAGAGGTGACTCTTGGTTTTCCTTTCCTGGGGTGGTCCTCATTTGAGCCAGTTTCTTTGTAGCGCTTGATGGTTTTGCCACGGCACTTGGGGACACTTTCAAAGTTTTCCCAATTTTTCATACTGACTGACCTTCATTTAAAGATGGCCAGTTGTTTTTCTTTACTTAGAATTTGTATTATGGCAACAAAAAAGCAGCTAACAGTCTATTCAGTAGGTCTATCAGCTGTATATCCACCAGACTTCTGCACAACACAACTGATGGTCCCAACCCCATTTATAAGGCAAGAAATCCCACTTATTAAACCTGACAGGGCACACCTGTGAAGTGAAAACCATTCCCGGTGACTACCTCTTGAAGCTCATCAAGAGAATGCCAAGAGTGTGCAAAGCAGTTATCAAAGCAAAAGGTCGCTACTTTGAAGAACCTAGAACATAAGACATAATTTCAGTTGTTTCACACTTTTTTGTTAAGAATATAATTCCACATGCGGTAATTCATAGTTTTGATGCCTTCGGTGTGAATGTACAATTTTCATAGTCATGAAAATACAGAAAAATCTTTAAATGAGAAGGTGTGTCCAAATTTTTGGTCTGTACGGTATATATTTTTATGAGGATTTATTTTACAGAAAAACTAGATTAATAAACCTGAAACTTTTTTTATTTATGCAGTTTTTGTGTAAGGGGCTTATTTCTGCTTTTAATTTACTCAGTGGTACATTTTTAAGTTTTTGTTCAGAATTGCCTCAAGAACTGACATGAGAAAAAAAAGCACAATGTTCTCTATAGGTTTGTTATGCTCAGGGCTAGTGTGTTTTTTGGCTGCATTACAATCACTAGGACTTTTTGATTGAAAAATTCACATCCAAAAATCACTTTTTAACAATGGGCATATTCTCAATAAAGCAACAAAAAGCTTTTTCAAAGTGCATTTCATGCAGTTTTTGATGTGGATTTTGGAAAATAATATGAACGTACTCTAGTGTTAGGTCGACACAGCAGCATGTGTCACGTGACATGGAGATCATGGAGTTGCTTTGCGACATCACGTCTAATGATTTCTTATGGTCTCACACTGCAAAATATAACCAACAGAGACTTAGGGTACTGTCACACTCTGCAACTTTCCAACGATCACGACCAGCGATACGACCTGGCCGTGATCGTTGGAAAGTCGTTGTGTGGTCCCTGGAGAGCTGTCACACAGACCGCTCTCCAGCGACCAACGATGCCGAAGGCCCCCGGGTAACCAGGGTAAACATCGGGTTACTAAGCGCAGGGCCGTGCTTAGTAACCCGATGTTTACCCTGGTTACCATCGTAAAAGTGAAAAAAAAAAAAACAGTACATACTCACATTCCGGTGTCCGTCAGGTCCCTTGCAGTCTGCTTCCCGCTCTAATTGAGTGCCGCCGTAAAGTGAAAGCAGAGCACAGCGGTGACGTCACCGCTGTGCTCTGCTCTTACTTTCCGGCCGGCAGTCACTGGAATGTGTAAATGTATTGTTTTTTTTTTACTTTTACGATGGTAACCAGGGTAAACATCGGGTTACTAAGCGCGGCCCTGCGCTTAGTAACCCGATGTTTACCCTGGTTACAAGCGAACGCATCGTTGGATCGGTGTCACACACACCGATCCAACGATGACAGCGGGAGATCCAGCGACGAAAGAAAGTTCCAAACGATCTGCTACGACGTACGATTCTCAGCAGGGTCCCTGATCGCTGCTGCGTGTCAGACACAGCGATATCGTATGGATATCGCTGGAACGTTACGGATCGTACCGTCGTAGCGACAAAAGTGCCACTGTGAGACAGTACCCTTAATAAATTTCTACAAATGTGTTGGATTTTCTGTCGCTTGTCGTAAATCACATGTGACTTGGGTGCAACTTGTCTGTGATTGTCATGTCGGACGCTGTTCAGACCAGGTCGTCCGACAGACAGCGGTAATTCTGCTTTTGACCACTATTTGCTCATTGGCGTCTGCTAGATTTTATCTAGCTGTTCCGGGGTTAATTGACCTAATCCTCGGATTGGAAGCTGGGCCATTCCCATGGACTTTAAATAGTTCTCCTGTTCATTGGGCATCGCCGATTATAGCTTCTGTCTTGTGCGTTGTTATCTCGGTCCGGAGTGGAGAGCTGGTTGTTGGAGATTCGTTGCTGGTGGTGTATTTTCCTCTGTCTTATTTACTCCTTCCTATATTTGTATTTATTTTGCCATGCACATTTATAGTGTATTCCTGAGTGACTGCGGCGTGGTGTATATTTTCCTTTATCCTTGTCTGTGCTAACTGTGGGTATTGGAATATAACCTCTTCACTGTGTGGAGGGTGGAGGTATCAGCCTAGGGTTAAAACAGGAGTGAGGTTCGAGGCCTGGACATGCACACCATCAGTGTAAACTCCAGGTAGAGGGTCAGTCAGGATTTCCCTAGTCTGAGGGAAACTTCAGGGGTCCGGGTTTTTAGCCCGCTCTCCTAATCTCCCCGTGACATTATAATCGGCCCCCCCCCCCAAAAAAAAAGGGGTTTCTTTTTTTTTTGTGTTTTGTCATGGATCCCATGACTTCCATAACCCGCCAGTTGGAGGCGCTGTCCCTACAGGTCACTGAGTTGAGGGGGGCAGTGCAGCCACAGGGACTAGCAGTATCTAATGTGCAGGCTGGAGCGACAGGAAGAGTTGCTTAGCCTAAATTTCCTTTGCCTGAAAGATTTACTGGGGAACGCAGTAAATTTGTTTCTTTTCGTGAAGCTTGCAAACTATATTTCCGCATGCGCCCGATCTCCTCAGGTAATGAGGCTCAGCGTGTGGGCCTGGTGTTGTCATTGTTAAGCGGGGATCCCCAAGCATGGGCGTTTTCTTTGCCATTTGATTCTGTTGCATTTGACTCTGTGGAGAGTTTTTTTTTCTTCTCTTGGGAAAATCTACGATGAACCTGACAGAATGGCTCTAGCAGAATCTAAGATACGCACTATTCACCAGGGGGAGCGAGTTGCAGAGGATTACTGTTCTGAATTTCGTCGCTGGGCGATCGATACACAATGGAATGATCCAGCATTGCGGAGTCAGTATATACATGGGATTTCTGGAAGGGTTAAAAAAGCCCTTCTGATGTACGAGACTCCTGCTTCTCTAGATTCCGCCATGAGTCTGGTTGTCCGCATTGATCGTCGTTTGCGTCAGGGGGAGCATGAGACGCCGCCTGTGGGAGAAGGTTTAGGTTCACGTGAGGTTGCTGCAGGTGAGCCCACGGAACCTATGCAAATCGCAGGGGTGTCACGTCAAGCGTCAAGCCCCTGAGCTCAGGAAGCAGGGAACCTGTTTTTACTGTGGTAAAACTGGTCATTTTATTAACATCTGTCCTCTGCTGTCTAAGAAAAACGCAACGGCGGAAAACTTCTAAGTTCAGATGGTGTGGAGGAGACCAATCTGAGCTTATGTATATCCTCCATGGTGGTTTCTCAATGCATGCTCCCTGCTAAGGTTTTTATTGCTGGCAGTGAGCTGCCAATTACTGTTTTTGTGGATAGTGGTTCAGCCACAACTCTCATTGATGAGGAGTTTGCGCGCACAGCAGGTTTTAGGATTGAAAAACTGTCTCATCCTATCCGCGTGGTCACCATCAATGCTGCTCCTCTCTCTCAGGGGGAGATTACTGAATTTGTGGCTGAGGTGAAACTCCACATAGGAGTTCTACATTCCGAGCGGGTTACATGTAAGGTGCTCAGGAATCTTCCTGCTCAGGTGGTTTTGGGTTTTCCTTGGTTGTCTATGCACAACCCGGTAATTGACTGGAAAACTCAGGACATAATTCGGTGGAGCGAGTTCTGCCAGGAGAATTGCCTGGCCACATGTGTGGCTGCGGTGACTTCAAGCGTTCCGGAGTCACTTCTGGATTTTGTGGATGTGTTCTCTGAGAAGGGTTGTTCAGAGTTGCCGCCACATCGTCCTTATGACTGTTCTATCAGGTTTAAACCAGGGGCCAAATTGCCTAAAGCTAGGATGTTTAACATCTCCGGTCCGGAGAGACAAGCGTTAAAAGATTACATTGCTGAAAGCTTGAGCAAAGGGCACATCAGGCCGTCATCATCGCCGGTGGCAGCAGGGTTCTTCTTCGTGAAGAAGAAAGATGGCGGATTACGCCCGTGTTTGGATTTCAGGGAGTTGAACCAGATTATGGTTCGAGATCCATACCCTATGCCTCTGATACCAGATTTTTTCAACCAGGTGGCAGGTGCTAAGTGGTTTACCAAGCTTGACCTCAGGGGGGCGTACAACCTCATAAGAGTCCATCAAGATGATGAGTGGAAGACGGCTTTTAATACCCCTGAGGGTCATTTTGAAAATTTGGTGATGCCGTTTGGGTTAACTAACGCACCCGCAGTGTTCCAACATTTCATCAATGATGTGTTCTCGCATGTTTTGGGGAAATTCGTTATCGTGTATCTAGATGACGTTCTCATATATTCTTGCGACCGTGATGCTCATTTAGATCATGTCAGGCAGGTGTTACAGCTTCTCAGAGAGAATAAGCTGTATGCTAAACTTGAGAAATGTGTATTTTCTGTTTAAGAGTTGCCTTTCTTGGGTTATATTGTGTCTGCTTCTGGGTTTAAAATGGACGCCGCTAAGGTGCAAGCGGTGCTGCATTGGGAACGTCCTGATAACCTGAAAGCACTTCAGCGGTTCCTTGGGTTTTCTAACTACTATAGGAAATTTTTCAAGGATTTTTCCATCATTGCTAAACCGCTAACTGACATGACTAAAAAGGGTACCAATTTCTCCGTTTGGCCTGAGGCTGCTGTGCGTGCATTTGAATTTCTTAAGAACAGTTTTGTTCCAGCCCACATTCTTGCGCAGCCAGACGTATCTAAACCATTTGTTGTGGAAGTCGATGCGTCTGAGGTTGGTGTGGGGGTGGTACTATCTCAAGGCTCATCTTTGAGTGGTTTACGTCCGTGCGCCTATTTCTCCAAGAAACTGTCGTCCGCCGAACGTAACTACGATATCGGCAAAAGGGAGTTGTTGGCAATTAAGTTGGCCTTTGAGGAATGGCGACACTTCTTGGAGGGGTCGGTACATCAGGTTACTGTTATTACCGATCATGAGAATCTGCTGTATTTGGAGTCAGCCAAGCGTCTGTCCCCCAGGCAGGCTCGCTGGGCATTGTTTTTCACGCGGTTCAATTTTGTGGTCACTTACAGACCGGGGTCTAAAAACACTAAGGCGGATGCTCTGTCCAGGTGTTTTCCGGGGGGGGGGGGGGGGAGAACCTCGGGAGGATCCAGTACCCATCCTCCAAAAGGGTGTTGTGGTTTCAGCTCTCACTACCGAGGTTGAGGCTGAGATTGCCGAGGCTTAGGAGGATGTACCATCTGAGCTTCCCGTCAACAAATCTTTTGTACCGCTTCATCTCCGCCTAAAGGTTTTGGCGGAGCATCATGATGCTGTCCTGGCTGGCCACTCAGGGGTTAGAGGTATCTTGGAGTTGGTGTCACGTCGGTTTTGGTGGCCCAAGATCCGACAGGACGTGGTCTCATACGTGTCAGCTTGTACCACGTGCGCTAGGGCTAAGACGCCTCGCTCCCATCCTGTTGGCACACTACTTCCTCTTGAGGTACCTAGTAAGCCTTGGACGGAAATCTCCATGGATTTCATCACTGATTTGCCCTCATCAGCTGGGAACACGGTCATCTTGGTGATTGTTGATCGGTTTTCTAAAATGTCGCACTTTGTGTCTTTGCCTTCGTTGCCTAATGCTAAGACTCTGGCTCAGGTATTTGTGCAGGAGGTGGTCAGACTTCATGGGGTTCCGTCTGACATCGTGTCTGATAGGGGGTCTCAGTTTGTGGCAAAATTTTGGAGAGCATTTTTCTCACGGCTGGGGATCAAGTTATCTCATTCTTCGGCGTTTCATCCTCAGTCAAATGGTCAGACTAAGCGTATGAACCAAAATTTGGAACAGTACTTACGCTGCTTTGTCTCTGATAACCAGGAGGAGTGGTCTACCTTTCTTCCTTTGGCTGAGTTTGCCATCAATAATCACCGCCAGAAGTCGTCTGGGGAGTCTCCGTTTTTTTGTGTTTATGGGCTACATCCTCAATTTTGTACTTTGAGTCAGAGGGGCTCTTCCGGCGTTCCGGAGGAGGACCAGTTGGGGACACAATTGTCATCAGTCTGGAGGAGAGTTAAGCAGCGCCTGTTGAGTGTGGGTGCTAGGTACAAGCGTGTGGCTGACAGTAGGCGTGTGCCAGGTCCGGACCCGAGTGTGGATGACTGGGTGTGGTTGTCCACAAAAAACATAAGACTCAAAATACCGTCCCTTAAATTGGGTCCACGGTTTATTGGTCCATTTAGGGTCACCGCCATCATTAATCAAGTAGCATACCGATTGGAGCTCCCTACTGTGTATAAAATACACAACGTGTTCCACAGGTCTCTTCTAAAGAAGGTGGTGGGTTCTGTGGACGCAGCGCCTATGCCACCTCCAGTCTTGGTGGATGGTAATTTGGAATTTGAAGTCTCCAAGGTGGTTGACTCTCGTGTAGTGCGTCGCACTTTACAGTACTTGGTACACTGGCGTGGTTATGGGCCTGAGGAGAGGTCCTGGGTACCAGCCTCGGACATTCATGCTGATCGGCTGGTCAGGTTTTTTCATCGTCGCCATCCAGACAAGCTGGGTCCTATAAGCCGTGAGGGCCCTGGGGTCCCTCGTAGAAGGCGGGGTACTGTCATGTCGGTTGCTGTTCAGACCAGGTCGTCCGACAGACAGCGGTAATTCCGCTTTTGACCACTATTTGCTCATTGGCGTCTGCTAGATTTTATCTAGCTGTTCCGGGGTTAATTGACCTAATCCTCGGATTGGAAGCTGGGCCATTCCCATGGCCTCTAAATAGTTCTCCTGTTCATTGGGCGTCGCCGATTATAGCTTCTGTCTTGTGCGTTGTTATCTCGGTCCGGAGTGGAGAGCTGGTTGTTGGAGATTCGTTGCTGGTGGTGTATTTTCCTCTGTCTTATTTACTCCTTCCTATATTTGTATTTATTTTGCCCTGCACATTTATAGTGTATTCCTGAGTGACTGCGGCGTGGTGTATATTTTCCTTTATCCTGGTTTGTGCTAACTGTGGGTATTGGAATATAACCTCTTCACTGGGTGGAGTGCGGAGGTATCAGCCTAGGGTTAAAACAGGAGTTATGGCCCCGTCACACACAGCGACGCTGCAGCGATACAGACAACGATGCTGATCGCTGCAGCGTCGCTGTTGTGTCGCTGTGTGGTCGCTGGGGAGCTGTCACACAGACAGCTCTCTCCAGCGACCAACGATCAGGGGAACGACTTCGGCATCGTTGAAACTGTCTTCAACGATGCCGAAGTCCCCCTGCAGCACCCGGGTAACCAGGGTAAACATCGGGTTACTAAGCGCAGGGCCGCGCTTAGTAACCCGATGTTTACCCTGGTTACCAAAAAAAACAAACACTACATACTCACCATCTGTTGCCCGTCAGGTCCCTTGCCGTCTGCTTCCTGCTCTGACTGAGCCGCCGTACAGTGAGAGCAGAGCGCAGCGGTGACGTCACTGCTGCGCTCTGCTCTCACTTTACGGCGGCAGTCAGAGCAGGAAGCAGACGCCAAGGGACCTGACGGGCAACAGATGGTGAGTATGTAGTGTTTGGTTTTTTTACATTTACGCTGGTAACCACGGTAAACATCGGGTTACTAAGCGCGGCCCTGCGCTTAGTAACCCAATGTTTACCCTGGTTACCAGTGAAGACATCGCTGGATCGGCGTCACACACACCGATTCAGCGATGTCAGCGGGACCTCAACGACCAAAAAAAGGTCCAGGCCATTCCGACACGACCAGCGATCTCACAGCAGGGGCCTGATCGCTGGTACGTGTCACACATAGCGAGATCGCTACTGAGGTCGCTGTTGCGTCACAAAACTTGTGACTCAGCAGCGATCTCGCTAGCGATCTCGCTATGTGAGACGGGGCCTTTAGGGTGATGTTCGAGGCCTGGACATGCACACCATCAGTGTAAACTCCAGGTAGAGAGTCAGTCAGGATTTCCCTAGTCTGAGGGAAACTGCAGGGGCCCGGGTTTTTAGCTCGCTCACCTAATCTCCCCGTGACAGTGATTTGACGATAATGGTCTTCTTTGTGCTTTTCTTGTGCCAAGAAGAGTATATGCATCAACAACATATATGGGAAACTTTGGCATGGAAATGAGATAGAAAGTTGCTTGTGCAATATAATACTTTTATTTCTTCCCCGATCAATGTATACAGATATGATCCTATCCGCAGGCATAGAATCAGCAAAAGGTAGATATATTGATCCAGGGCTGCCACTAGGAATTTCGGGGCTCCATACTGGCAAACTTTTTGGGGCCCCCTTGAGACTCCGCCCAGGCTCCACCCCTCAAACTGTCCACAGCCCCACCGTTCTCTCTTGGAAAACTCCACTTCTCACCAATCACACATTAACAGTTCCCATCACCAGATCACACATATAGCCAGCAGCTTTTGTTTTGGCCAAAAGATTTTTTAAGCCACCACAACAAGGTAGACTTTTTTGGCCGAGCACTACTCTACTCTATCCTATGAATCATTTGTTAAAATAACAATTTTGGTATATTTTTATTTATTTTTCAATTTTTAAAATGACCAATAATATCACATACAAGGAACAAATATCCTGTCACACCATGACCAGACACCATATTACTGCCACATAGGGACCTATAATACCACATACAAGGAACAAATACCGCCACACCATGTCCAGACCACATATTATCATCACAGTGACCGAATAATATCACATACAAGGAACAAACACTACCACACCATATCCAGACCACATATTACCACCACATTGTGACCAAATAATAGCACATACGAGGAACAAATACCACCACGCCATGACTAAACCACATATTACCACCACATAGTGACCAAATAACAGCACATACAAAGAACAAATACCGCCAAACTGTGGCCGTACACCATATTACCACCACATAGAGACTGAATACTACAATACTGATCATTAATAAAAACACAATACTAATATCACCATAAGTGCCATTATACACAGCAGATCTGTACTTAGTATGCAGTGTCTGTGTACAGGTAATACAGTGATTACCGGTGACATTATACACAGGAGCTCGGTATATAGTGTACAGTGTACAGGTAATACAGTGATCACCATTGACATTATACACAGGAGCTCTGTGTACAGCATCAGTGTACAGGTAATACAGTGATCAGCAGTGACATTATACACATGAGCACTGTATATATTGTACAGGTTATACAGTGATCAATGACATTATGCACAGGAGCTCTGTATATAGTGTCAGTGTAAAGGTAATACAGTGATCACTGGTGACATTGTACACAGGACCTCTGTGCACAGCATACAGTGTATAGTGTACAGGTAACACACTGCCTCACCAGTGATGTCTCTAGGTGAAGTCCTTCATCTTTGCTTTTCATCTTCATCCAGCACAGACCACCATCACTTCTTCAAGCCAGGGTTTGTCTCTGCAGGGAATAACACAGTTATCTAGAGCACCGCTTGCAGAATGCATTACTTAATTTTTTCCCAACTTCTACAGTACACCGGATGAAGAAAAAAAGGCGACAAATTGTCGCTCTGCACAGTAACAGGACCTCCCCCCATTTAAAACAGTATCCTCAAAAAATAAAATAAATACATGACTGCAGTAATAATATCCCTTAATTAGCCCCTAGTGATCATACCCTATCTGTCTCCATCCTGCCCCATGATCCTGCCCCCTGTCTCCATCCTGCCCAATGATCCTGCCCCCTATCTCCATCCTGCCCCGTGTCTCTATCCTGCCCCCTGTGTCTCTATTCTTGCCCCGTGTCTCCATTCTTGCCCCCTGTGTCTCCATTATTGCCCCTGTGTCTCAATTCTTGTCCCCTGTGCCTCCATTCTTACCCCGTGTCTCCATTCTTGCCCCTGTCTCCATTCTTGCCCCTGTGTCTCCATTCGTCCCCCTGTGCCTCCATTCTTGCCCCTGTCTCCGTTCTTGCCCCCTGTGTCTCCATCATGCCCATGATCCTGTCCCCTGTGTCTCCATCCTGCCCTCTGTGTCTCCATCCTGTCCCCTGTGTCTCTATCCTTGCCCCCTGTGTCTCCCATCCTGCCCCGTGTCTCCCATTCCGCCCTCTCCCCCTGCTGCTTTCAATAAAAAAAAACTTTCACCTTACCTTGTTCCCTCCACGCAGTTCAAGAGCGCACTCGCCAACGAATGACAATGACGTCATACACTGGCGACGTGCACGCTGATGTCAGCTGCCAGCCTCCCGATTGGCTGGCGGCTTTTAACTATTGCCGTCTGGGCCCGCATGGCAACATGGTTTAATGCATGTTCAGTTTCTGCATCGGCAGAATCCTGCCACTGGGGCCTGTTGACCAGAGAAGATGGGGCCTGATGCGGGCCCCCTCTGGTCATTGTGCCCCATACACCAGTCAGGGCAGTAAGGCCCTGATGGCGGCCTTGTATTAATCCAAAATACATGTAAAATGACTCGTTCAAAATACATAAGCAAAAATTTTAATATTTGCAAACAAATGTGTGTAAATGAGGATCAGATCACATCTCCAGGGGTAAGTACCTAATATCAATGGGGATAATTAGGCAGAGTCTAATGATGCTGTTAAGGCTGGAGTCACACTACTGTAGAATACGGCTGAGTACTATGCGAGGAAACATCACATAGTACTCGGCCCAGTGTTAATCTATGGGGCAGCTCACATCAGCATTTATTTTTTCAGGCGTATTCGTCGTGCATGTAAAATCGCAGCATGCTGCGATTGTCACTGAGACTCGGCTGAGACTCGCCAATGCAAGCCTATGGGTGCGAGAAAAAAAATCGGACAGCACTCGGACCATGCAAGTGCTGTCCGATTTTTACGCACTGATGTCCTTTGAGAAGCCAGCAAATCATCTGCTGCATACAGTAAAATCACAGAATGACAGGTTAGAATAGTTAGAACAGATATATACACATAGAATACATAGATATATAGATGTCAGTGACACTCACATATATATGTAGATACAGTATAATAGATATATAGATAGATAGATAGATAGATAGATAGATAGATAGATAGATATATAGATAGATATAGATGTAATTGACATATGCAATTAGTACAGTGTGTGTGTGCAGCTTACTGTACATGTATTTAATTAATAAAAGATTATTTTCTGAAAAAAAATGGTGTGGTCTCCCGTGTAATTTTGTTAAGCAGCAGAGGGAAAGCAGACGGCTGGGTGCCGATGTTTATAGCCTGGGAAGCCTGGGAAGGGTGTAATACACATGGAGCTTCCCAGGCTAATTAAATGACGTAGGGTCCCCTTTTGCATTTTCATAAGAAAAACAGGAGAAATTTCGCCATACAGTTTGTTGTGCAATTTCTCCTGAATACGCTAATACCCAATATGTGAAGGAAAACTTCTGTTTAGGAGCACGGCAGGTCTTGAAAGGGAAGGAGCACCATTTGCCTTTTTGAATGCAAAATTTGCTGGAATAATTAGCAGACGCCATGTCGCATTTGGAGAGCACCTGATGTCCCTAAACAGTGGAAACCTCCCCCACAAGTGACACCATGTTGGAAACTAGACCCCTCAGGGAACTTAGATGTGTATTGCGCACCTTGAACATCCAGCTGCTTCATAGAAGGTTATAACTAGTGTTGAGCGATACCATCCGATACTTGAAAGTATCGGTATTGGATAGTATCGGCCGATACCAGAAAAGTATCGGATATCGCTGATACCGATACCCGATACCAATACAAGTCAATGGGACACCAAGTATCGGAAGGTATCCTGTATGGTTCCCAGGGTCTGAAGGAGAGGAAGCGCTTGAAAGTCCTTAGATGACGTCGCGGCTTGTGATTGGTCGCGTGGCGGTCACGTGACCGCTCACGCGACCAATCACAGGCCGCGACATCATCTAAGGTCTTTCAAGCGCTCATTCTTAGGAACGGAAGCTGCCGGTTACATCGGTAAGGTCCAGGCTGCGTCGGAGAGGTGAGTATATCAATATTTTTTATTTTTATTATTTATTTTACACATTAATATCGATCCCGATACCGATTCCCGATATCACAAAAGTATCGGATCTCGGTATCGGAATTCCGATACAGCAAATATCGGCCGATACCCGATACTTGCGGTATCGGAATACTCAACACTAGTTATAACGTTGAGCCGTTACAATAAAAAAAGTCACATTTGTCCCACAAAAATGATTTTTAGCTCCATATTTTGCATTTTCATAAGGGTAACAGGAGAAAATGGACACACAAATGTGTTGTGCAATTTCTCTTGAGCACATTGATACCCTATATGTGGTCAAAAACTACTAGTAATTTTGAGGTACAGCGCAAAGGTCAAAAGGGAAAGAGCATATTACAGTGCAGATTTTGCTGCCCTGGTTTGAGGTTGACGTGTCACATTGGCAGAGCCCCTGAGGTGCCAGAACAGCAGAACCCCCCATAAGTGACCCCATTTTACAAACTACACCTCTCAATGAGGTGCAGCGATCATATTGACAACACAGGTGGGTCACAGAATTTTATACTATTGGGCAGTGAAGAAAAAATAATTTACATTTTTACAACCAAGATTGTACATGGGTAAAAATGCCACCAAAATGTGTCCTACAAGTTCTGCTGAACGCATTACACAATTGAAATGAAAAAAAGGAGATGAAGAGATCCATAAAAAAGACTTTTATTAATGAATACAAAAAATAAAATGACTGAAGTTAAAATAAAACAGTGTGCCTCACATAGAGGGCGGCCCAGACTACTAAAAGCAAAGACTCTTTAAATCAATACAGTGTATACATGCCACGTGGAACGATAGCAACAATTAGCAATGCTAATATATTTGCCTCATATGTATATTGCGATGGCTGGCTACTAAAATAAAAAAAATAAAGTGTCAAAGACTAAATAGATAATGGTATACCAATCAAATATATTCCAATCTCCAGACAAGTAGCTATCTAACTGTGAGTAAAAAGTAAATCCACGCTGGCTAGTTATAAACCAGAATACATGAAGCTGACATGCCTCTGCAATAATGGTAAGAGTAAATGGAAATATGGAAGCCTATTATGCTTAACCACTTATGAAACTTTATAGAGTAGCAGCAGGTATAAGTTCCATGATCCGGGAAATAGTAAAATAAATATACTAGTGAAGGGAACAAATTAACTAATAACGTCAGACCATATGAAAGACCATGCCCGCAATTGGTGGGGGACAGTGCCCGCAACAATAGGAGACCGATTCACCTTGCAATCTGGAGCCTGGAGTGACGTCCTCTCACCCGGATGTGCATTTCGTCACTGGCTTTTTCCGGGGGCATGGCTAGGTGAGGGGCGGTGATCTATTTATGTGAGTGCGTGGCCAATGAGAGTGGATGACTAATTTGAGGAACACGTCGGACCTGTTGACTCATGCCGCTGATGCTGCAGCCCCGGCACAATGTAACTTCCTAGGATATCACCATGCAAGTGGATCGCCCCCAGGCGCAGGGCAGTGGGGTACTCGGTACCGGGTCCCTTTGTCTCAGTTCTGGGGATGTCACGGTGGCCCGACCCGGTCCGTGGCCCTGCTAAGGGGCGTCCAATTAAAGGAGTAGATGAAAGTTTGTCAAGTGTTCGTGACGCCACCTGTGGTGTTCGGTCAGGGTGACCGACGCTGCTTAGGGGTCCGCTGGGGTGATGTTATGGCAGCTAGATGGAATACCTTCCCACAGGTGAAGTATGTCCCCAGGGCTTCCCAGTAAAGTAGATGGTGATGGTGTAGGTCGCAGTAAATAACGAGGACACAGGGTTGCAGTCTCTTTACCTTTTACTGTAGACTTCAGCATCCACAATCCAGAGCACTGCTAACAGGGCTGGCTGAATCCGGCCGGTCCGAAGGCACATCCAGAGTTCCCTTTGCAGGTGGAAATCAGTAGCCTTCCTACTAGCGCCTGTGTGTTGTAGTACCTCCCTGCTGAGCACCACGGGATAGTCCTCACAACTCTTGTGTATGTTTCTGATGTTCTCTCTCCGTCCCCCAGATGGTATGGATAGGACGCACCCGTATGACGGGGTAGGCCTGGAGTTAATTTATAGGGACCCTAGTGACGCCCCTCTCCCACAATTGCCTCCGTTGTCTTCATAGGTGTAAAAGTGAGACAGCCAACCTAGAGTTAACTGCCCTGCTGTTGTCTGAAGTAATCCGTAGAGCCTATTACTCCCTCGGTGTTCCGGCCACCGGCTACGTGCCTCAGAAGGATGTTGCCACGATCTTAAGGCAAGACTCCTCCTGGTATTATCTCCTTGTGCTGTGATCTCGTTTCTCACTTCTCCACAATATACTTCACTTCTTGTCCTTTCTTAGGATGCTGCCGCAATCAGGTGCAGGCACAGCTCCGTAACGCTCTATCTCGTGCTAGGCCGCTGTCAGGATCCCACCCCTGACAGGTCCTCCCTGGGTCTCCCCAGTCAGCTTTCTCTCTCTGACTCGATGTTACCGGGGCCGAGCCCAGTCAGCTTCTCTCTAACTTCCTATCTGACTCTCAGTTTTACCAGAGTGTGAGGAGTGGCCTAATAGAACCCTTTGCTCCCTCTGGTGGCCGGAGTGTGAAGTGTAGTGTGTGACTGTGATACCTGGTCAGGTGAACTCCTTTAGTACAATCAGACGTACCATCACTCCCCCTGGTGGAAGAGCAACAATACTGCACGACCAGGACTCTGGGGCGCTGCACTCCCCCCCCGTTAAATCCAGTACTCCCGGACTGGGAAAAGAAGAACAACAATGCATGTTAGCAAAAGACATACAAAATTTTTGAAATGCTGTAAACAACTAAATATAACAGTGCTTCCCTTTATGGGAGGTGAGAACACTTGAACGTTGCAAACAAGAACATATTTACATTGTGCTTAAGATTTTAAATAACACTCATTAATTTAACTAGCTATAAATAACTGTTATTACCCAGCCGGGTATGCTATCTACTATCTACTAAGTGCAAACTTTTCCTTTAAGGGCGTATACCCACTAAAGGCATGTTATAAAACTCTAAAGTATAAATCAACATTTTCTTTATTTTTCTAAGTGCAAGGTCTATCAACTATCTATCTATGGTTCTCTGGAGGACTCACTAACCCCTACGGGTTCACTTTATTGAAATTCGGCTTTCAACTTTCTCCTGTCCTCAATCTCTAAAGTACGTCATTAAACATTTCTTATTACTAGCTGACTAACTACATACTACTACTATGTAAAACATTTATCACTATCTAACTACTTAAGGCAACATTATCATGTTTCAGGCTAAGTGCAACAAATGAACATTCCCTTTAAGGGAAACCAAGTCTCTTCTGAGGTAGTGCAAACCATCAATTTGCAAGTCAGTTCAAAGTAAGAACTTTCATGCTGTAATCAGGAACAGTCTCTTCAAAAAGCTCTTCTTTTTGTAAAACCAGTAGGGAGCACCTTTAAGAAGGTGCAAACTATATACAGCGACAGTTTGTGATCATGCGCAGTTCATGATTCTGCAGTTCTTTTAAAATAAACTTTGGCAAACTGGAAACAGTAGGGATCCTGGGTCGACAAAGGGATCCCTTTAAGAAGAATAACTCTGGACGGGTTTAAAGCAGCAAAAACAGAAAACAAACAGTTAACTATTTACAGTTTTCGGTTCTCTGAGGTTTAGTTGGACGGCTTCCAGGGCTGCACCTAGCACTTAACCCTTCTTGGCCTGGGAAGGGTGAGGTCCAGGGTTATACTCAGTGCTGGATAAACGCCGTTAATCCGTCTTTCATGTATGGTTAAGTCATGTGCAGCGATGGAGGTCTGCGCAGCTTGAGTATGGGCATTTGCTGCAGCAGGGGTAGCGGCTGCTGCAAGATCTGTCACTGGAACGGAGTCAGTAGCGGTGGCACGAGCAGTCGCTGGAGTGGTGTCAGTCATCAGGGCAGGGTCGTTCTTCATACCTGCTTCAGATGCGGTCCCTCCGATGCCGGTCTGCTCCGTCTCCGCTGGGGTCTGGAATGCTGGTTGCAGGGCCTTGTGCTGCGGCGTTGTCATCTCTGTGTGCAGCATCTCACTTTCCGGCAGGGCCGTGCTTTCTGGCTTCAGAGCGCTGGAACTTCTTTCTTGCTCCGGACCAGACGAGGCTGCCGACAGACGTCTGATGAGGCTCCCGATGAAGGTCTTCTTTCGCCCGACCTCAGTGCTCAGCTGCGTCTGCAGGAGTTGGTCGCTGAGCTCTTCCACGCCGGCATGTAGGAAGTCAGGGCCAACGGGTGATGCCTGGCCTCGGTGTCTCTCCAGGTGGCTGGGGGAGTCCTCGACTCCGACCCCACGCTCCGGTCCCGGGCGGCTGGCCATGGCGTCCTCCACGTGGCTGGTTCCTTCCTAGTCCTTTTCCCGCTCTCTCCTTCGTGGGTGGTTTCGTTTTCTTTGCCTCCGCCCTCCATTGAGGATCAGGAACAGGATTATCTCCTTGTGCTGTGATCTCGTTTCTCACTTCACCACAATATACTTCGCTTCTTGTCCTTTCTTAGGATGCTGCCGCAATCAGGTTCAGGCGCAGCTCCGTAACGCTCTATCTCGTGCTAGGCCACTGTCAGGATCCCACCCCTGACAGGTCCTCCCTGGGTCTCCCCAATCAGCTTTCTCTCTCTGACTCGATGTTACCGGGGCCGAGCCTAGTCAGCTTCTCTCTAACTTCCTATCCGACTCCCAGTTTTACCAGAGTATGAGGAGTGGCCTAATAGATAGAACCCTTTGCTCCCCCTGGTGGCCGGAGTGTGAAGTGTAGTGTGTGACTGTGATACCTGGTCAGGTGAACTCCTTTAGTACAATCAGACGTACCATCACTCCCCCTGGTGGAAGAGCAACAATACTGCACGACCAGGACTCTGGGGCGCTGCACAAGCTTGGAACGCAAGCGGTTACCACGGTAGCATATCTGGGAGCTTGCCGGGGTCTGGGAAAACAGCGCATGCGTGCTTCTGGTATGGACCTAGAGAATGCATAGTGCAGTGACAGAGGAAAAAAGGAGTACCGAAGCTGCAGTGAGTGAGATTAAGCTCTTTTATTGAAATAAAGTGCAGGAGTGCGTATAACAGTCTTGGATCATTGAATAATATTATATAAGTGAATAATCCAAGGTAATATACAGCTCTGGCTAAAATTAAGAGACCATTGCAAAATGTTGAGTTTGTCTGATTTTTCTCTTTATAGGTATTATTTTGAGTAAAATGTAAATTGTTCCTTTATTCTATAAACTTCTGACAACATGTCTCCGAATTTCCAAGCAATAAATTTTGTTTTTTTTCTGACAAAGAAAAATGGTCAAAATTAAAAAAAACAAACAGTTCTTTCAGACCTCAAATAATGCAAAGAAGACAAGTTCATAATCATTTAGAAACAACAATACTAATGTTTTAACTCAGGAAGAGTTCAGAAATCAATATTTTGTGGAATAACCATGATTTTTAATCACAGCTTTCATGCGTCTTGGCATGCTTTCCACCAGTCTTTCACACTGCTTCTGGCGCAAAAATGTAAGCAGTTCTTCTTTGTTTGATGGCTTGTGACTATCCAACTTCCTTCTGATTACATGCCAGAGGTTTTCAATGGGGTTCAGGTCCGGAGATTGGGCTGCCCATGACAGGGTTTTGATGTGGTGGTCTCTTAATTTTTGCCAGAGCTGTATATCAGTGACAAGATGTGTGGATAAAGTGACAAGTGCAACATAAGCCAAATATATAAAAGGGTGATATTAAATGGGAAATACACATTAAACAATATCCAAAGCAAGCTGAATGAATTCCCCTAAAAATATCAACCTAAAATGGGGTGCTGTAATAAAATCACAAGGTTCATTATGCCATTAGCAACCAATAAAAAGACCTGATTCAATGAACAGAGTCACAATAATAATTAAAGGTATAAATAAGAAGTCCAAGTGATATACTATAATATAATAACAAATACGGTGAAATAAATAATCCATATTGGATAATAAATAAACATGTATTCTTTTGTGACACATTGTATTTAGTGGTAAATTTAGATGGATATGATTTGTGTTTTTTGTATGAAAATTTGACCAAAAAATGTAAAACTTTGCAATTTTCAAACTTTGAATTTTTCAGATTTTTTATGTTATACTACACAAAATCAGCATAATTTTTTAAACATATTTATTTTAGGAAGATAGAAGACTTAAATTTATCTGCAATTTTTCCAACAAAATTTACAAAACCATTTTTTTAGGGATCATATTACATTTGAAGTGACTTTGAGGGGGCTATGTGACAGAAAATACCAAAAAGTAATACAATTTTAACACCTGCACCTCTCAAAGTGAACAAAACCATATTCAAGAAGTTTATTAACCCTTTAGTTTCTTCACAGGAATTATAACAGTGTGGAAGGAAAAAAATATATTTTTTCCCACAAAACTGTTGCATTAGCCCTACATTTTTCATTTTCAAAAGGTTAGTATTAAAAAATGGACCCCAAAATTTGTTATGCAATTTCTCCAAAATACACCGATACCTCTTATGTGTTTCAAAACTAGTGTTTGGGTATAAGTCATGGCTCGGAAGAGAAGGAGCGCTATTTGACTTTTACAGTGCAAAATTGGTTGGAGTAGAAAGCGGAGGCCATGTTGCGTTTACAGAGCCCTTGTTGTGTCCAATCAGTAGAAACTCCCTACAAGTTACACCATTTTGGAAACGCACGATAAACCGCATGCAAATGCGTGCAAACGCAGGTGATCACACCTTGGAGAGCTGTTGCACCAAGTGGACTGACATGAATCATGGCTCCAACATGAAAGATGTCAATTAAAACAAAGGAGAGGATTATCAAACTCTTAAAAGAGGGTAAATCATCACGCAATGTTGCAAGAGATATTGGTTGTTCACAGTCAGCTGTGTCTAAAATCTGGACCAAATACAATAAACATGGGAAGGTTGTTAAAGGCAAACATACTGGTAGACCAAGGAAGACATCAAAGCGTCAAGACCGGAAACTTAAAACAATATGTCTCCAAAACAGGAAATGCACAAGAAAACAAATGAGGAACAAATGGGTGGAAACCGGAGTCAACGTCTGTGACTGAACCGTAAGAAACCACCTAAAGGAAATGGGATTTACATAGAGAAAAGCTAAACGAAAGCCATCATTAACACCTAAACAGAAAAAAGCAAGGTTACAGTGGGCTTAGGAAAAGCAATTGTGGACTGTGGATGACTGGATGAAAGTCATATTCAGTGATGAATCGCGAATCTGTATTGGGCAAGGTGATGATGCTGGAACTTTTGTTTGGTGCCGTTCCAATGAGATTTATAAAGATGACTGCCTGAAGAGAACATGCAAATTTCCACAGTCATTGATGATATGGAGCTGCATGTCAGGTCTAGGCACTGGGGAGATGGCTGTCATTACATCTTCAATAAATGCACAAGTTTATGTTGAAATTTTGGACACTTTTCTTATCCCATCAATTGAAAGGATGTTTGAGGATGATGAAATCATTTTTCAGGATGATAATGCATCTTGCCATAGAGCAAAAACTGTGAAAACATTCCTTGAAAAAAGACACATAAGGTCAATGTCATGGCCTTCAAATAGTCCGGATCTCAATCCAATTGAAAATCTTTGGTGGAAGTTGAAGAAAATGGTCCATGACAAGGCTCCAACCTACAAAGCTGATCTGGCAACAGCAATCAGAGAAAGTTGGAGCCAGATTGATGAAGAGTACTGTGACACTCATTAAGTCCATGGCTCAGAGACTGCAAGCTGTTATAAAAGCCAGAGGTTGTGAAACAAAATACTAGTGATGTTTTGGAGTGTTTTTTTGTTTGTTTGTTTTTCATGATTCCATAATTTTTTCCTCAGAATTGAGTGATTTCATAATTATTTGTGTTTCTGAAAGCCAGAAAGTTGCCATTTGAAATGACTTAAGTTTTGTGCCATGTCGGTGATCTGCTTTTTTTCTACAAAATTAAACAACTGAATGAACATCCTCCAAGGTCGGTAATTCCATAATTTTTGCCAGGGGTTGTATTATTTGTATTTTCCTTTATGTGTTTAGCAAAACCCCACCATAAATAGAATTGTTCGTAATTTTTTTTTTTCTTTCAGATTCCTGGCTACCGGGGAGAGCTTATCATCGCTTCACTTTCAGTACCGGCTTGGAATTTCCACCTTGTCTTGAATAGTTGTGGACACCTGCCGGGCTTTGTGAATTTGTGAATTTATCCCCTACCCACTGCGGACATGTGGATGGAAATTGCTGACAAAATCTGGAGAGTGTGTAATTTTCCCAACTGGGAGCAGTGGATGGAAAGCACATACGGATTATCAAACCTGCTAGATCTGGATCGGAGTACTTTAACTACAAGAAATATTTTTCTGTAGTGCTCATGGCAATAGCAGATGCGGTCTGTCGCTTTATCGCTGTGGACATTGGAGCGTTTGGCCGCGGCATTGTCTCCCAGAGTTTCAAGAACTCGGATATGGGCCGACGTTTGTATGGCAAAAATTTTAATTTTCCCCTGCCACAACCTCTCCCCAACACTCAAGGCCCACCGATGCCATTTGTTATTGTTGGGGATGAGGCCTTTCAGATGTGTGAAAACCTACTGAAGCCATATTCCAGTCGGGACTTGAACCACACTAAAAGGATTTATAACTACAGACTGACCAGGGCTCAAAGAACAGTTGAGTGTACCTTTGGGATTCTTGTCTCAAAATGGCACATTTTTGGGACAGCCATTAATCTAAAAATAGAGACAGTCGATGAGGTTGTCAAAGCCTGTGTGGTTCTCCACAATTACATAATGGCTAAGGAGCGACCCAACATTGAACTGGATGAACCAGTTGCAAACCCATTGCCAGATTACCAGCATCACCCTCTGCGGTCAACTGTTGAAGTTGCCCACATGCGGAACCAATTTGCTGCCTATTTTGTTTCTGACATTGAACGTTTGGAATGGCAAGATAATATTGTGTAAAATGTGCTGTTGGGTTTGGGTCTGTACCAGTTATGTTTTAAATGTTACTAATATTTTTTGTTAATAAACAACGTGTTTTGATACCTGTACCGAGTCTCCTATGTCTTTCCTCTAAAAACCACTTATGTTGTTAGTGGCAAGGTAGTTGACGTCATTACATCCTGAATCTCTTCTGCAGTATCTATTGGATGCAGACTGAAGAGACGATGGAGGTATAATACAAAGTAGATCTATACTCACCAGTTTATGTGTGAGAAATAATGACTTCATGATGCCCCAAACCCAGCCTCATGAATTCACTATTTCTGACACCTGTCCAGGTGAGTATAGATTTGCCTTGTATGACCTCCATTGTCTCTTCAGTTTGTGTGAAATAGATTACATAGACTAAAGAGAAAATGGAGGTTATACAAGGCAGTTATCTACTCACCAAGTCAGGTGTCATAAATAATGAGTTCAAGATGCTGAATTTTGTGCATCATGAACTCACTATATATGACACATGACCTGTTGAGTATAGATCTGCTTTGTATTAGACTGCCGTCACACTAGCAGTATTTGGTCAGTATTTTACATCAGTATTTGTAAGCCAAAACCAGAAGTGGAACAAATAGAGGAAAAGTATAACAGAAACATAGGCACCACTTTTGCATTTATCACCCACTCCTGGTTTTGGCTTACAAATACTGATGTAAAATACTGACCAAATACTGCTAGTGTGACAGCAGCCTTACCGCCATTGTCTCTTCAGTCTGCATCACATACAGTTATATGAAAAAGTTTGGGCACCTTAATGTTTTAAAAGCTTAATGTTTTATAAAAATAGTTTTTTTTGCAACAGCTCTTTCAGTTTCATATATCTAATAACTGTTGGACACAATAATGTTTCTGCCTTGAAATGAGGTTTATTGTACTAACAGAAAATGTGCAATCTGCATTCAAACAAAATTTGACAGGTGCATAAGTATGGGCACCCTTATCATTTTCTTGTTTTAACCCCTTCACCCTAAAGCCTGTTTACACCTAAGTGACACGGCCAATTTTTACAATTCTGACCACTGTCACTTTATCAGGTCATAACTCTGAAACGCTTCAACGGATCCTGGTGATTCTGAGATTGTTTTCTCGTGACATATTGTACTTTATGATAGTGGTAAAACTTCTTCGATATGACTTGCATTTATTTGTGAAAAAAACAGAAATTTGTTGAAAATTATGAAAATTTAGCAATTTTCTAATTTTTCGTTTTTATGCCCTTAAATTAGAGAGTTATATCACATAATATAGTTAATAAACAACATTTCCCACATGTCTGCTTTACATCAGCACAATTTTGGAAACATAATTTTTTTTTGTTAGGGAGTTATAAGGGTTAAAAGTTGACCAGCGATTTCTCATTTTTGCAACAAAATTTGCAAAACCATTTTTTTTATGGACCACCTCACATTTGAAGTGACTTTCAGGGGTCTATATGACAGAAAATGCCCAAAAGTGACACCGTTCTAAAAACTGCACCCCTCAAGGTACTCAAAACCACATTCAAAAAGTTTATTAACCCTTCAGGTGCTTCACAGGAATTTTTGGAATGTTTAAAAAAAATTGAACATTTAACTTTTTTTTTCACAAAA
The DNA here is from genome assembly GCF_051348905.1 of Ranitomeya variabilis. Classification (NCBI taxonomy): domain Eukaryota; kingdom Metazoa; phylum Chordata; class Amphibia; order Anura; family Dendrobatidae; genus Ranitomeya; species Ranitomeya variabilis. Next base: position 415,955,001 of record NC_135237.1, read on the forward strand.
TTTTTACTTCAGATCCAATTTGTTTTATTTTACCAAGGGTAACAGGAGAAATTGGACCAAAAAAGTCGTTGTAGAATTTGTCCTGAGTACGCCGATACCCCACATGTTGGGGTAAACCATTGATTGGGCGCATGGCAGAGCTCGGAAGGGAAGGAGCGCCATTTGACTTTTCAATGCAAAATTGGCTGGAATTGAGATCGGAACCCATGTCGTGTTTGGAGAGCCCCTGACGTGCCTAAACAGTGGAAACCCCCACAAGTGACACCATTTTGGAAAGAAGACCCCTAAGGAACTTATCTAGATGTGTGGTGAGCACTTTTAACCCCCAATTGTTTCACTAAAGTTTAGAATGTAGCGCTGTGAAAATTAAAAAATCATTTTTTCTTTCCACAAAATAATGTTTTAGCCCGCAATTTTTTTTTCCCCAAGGGTAACAGGAGAAATTGGACCACAAAAGTTATTGTCCAATTTGTCCTGAGTACGCTGATACCCCATACATTGGGGGGAACCACTGTTTGGGCGCACGGCAGAGCTCGGAAGGGAAGGAGCGCCGTTTGAAATGCAGACTTAGATGGATTGGTCTGCAGGTATCATGTTGCATTTGCAGAGCCCCTGATGTACCTAAACAGTAGAAACCCCCCACAAGTGACCCCATATTGGAAACTAGACCCCCCACGGAACTTATCTAGATGTGTTGTGAGAACTTTGAACCAACAAGTGTTTCACTACAGTTTATCACGCAGAGCCGTGAAAATAAAAAATATTTTTTTTTCCACGAAAATTATATTTTAGCCCCCACGTTTTTATTTTCCCAAGGGTAACAGGAGAAATTGGACAACAAAAGTTGTTGTCCAATTTGTCCTGAGTACGCTGATACCCCATATATGGGGGGGAACCACTGTTTGTGCGCACGGCAGAGCTCGGAAGGGAAGGAGCGCCGTTTGAAATGCAGACTTAGATGGATTGGTCTGCAGGTGTCATGTTGCATTTGCAGAGCCCCTGATGTACCTAAACAGTAGAAACCCCCCACAAGTGACCCCATATTGGAAACTAGACCCCCCACGGAACTTATCTAGATGTGTTGTGAGAACTTTGAACCCCCAAGTGTTTCACTACAGTTTATAACGCAGAGCCGCGAAAATAAAAAATATATTTTTTTCCACGAAAATTATATTTTAGCCCCCACGTTTTTATTTTCCCAAGGGTAAGGCTGGTTTCACACTTGCGTTTTTATCTGCATGCGTTTTTTTAAAAAACGCATGTGTGAAAAAACGCATGTAAACGCGGTAAAACGCATGCGTTTTTATAGAAAAACACAAGAAAACAAGAAAAAACCAAAAAACCCTAACCCTACCCCTAACCCTACCCCTAACCCTACCCTTAACCCTACCCCTAACCCTAACCTGAAATACGTGGCACTGAAATACGTGGCACTGAAATACGTGGCACTGAAATACGTTTATATACGTATATACGTATATAAGTGCCACGATATTTCAGTGGCCACGTATTTAAGTGCCACGTATTTAAGTGCCACGTATTTAAGTGCCACGTATATAAGTGCCACCTATATAAGTGCCACGTATATAAGTGCCACATATTTCACGTAAATGCCACGATATTTCAGTGCCACGTATTTCACTGAAATATCGTGGCACTGAAAGACGTGGCACTGAAAGACGTGGCACTGAAATATGTGGCACTGAAATATCGTGGCACTGAAATATCGTGGCACTGAAATATCGTGGCACTGAAATACGTGGCACTGAAATACATGGCACTATGACTGTCAGAAAATGTTCATTAAATGGTTAGGGGTGAGTTTAGGGGTAGGGTTAGGGTTAGGGTTTGGATCCCTTTATCACCTTGATGGTGGTGGGTGACTTTTCAGTGTGTGTTCTGTTTTTTTTCTATAAAAACGCATGCGTTTTTAACGCAAACAAACGCGTTGAGATTGGACGCCATGTCGCGTTTGGAGAGCCCCTGATGTGCCTAAACAGTGAAAACTCCCCAATTCTAACTGAAACCCTAACCCCAACCCTAACCCTAGCCCTAACCCTAGTCCTAACCCTAGCGCTACTTTCACACTAGCGTTTTTTTGCATACGTCGCAATGCGTCATTTTGGCGAAAAAACGCATCCTGCAAAGTCATCTGCAGGATGCGTTTTTTCCCCATAGACTAACATTAGCGACGTATTGACACACGTCGCAAGCGTCGTGCGACGGTTGCGTCGTGTTGTGGCGGACCGCCGGCAGCAAAAAACGTTACATGTAACTTTTTTTGTGCCGACGGTCCACCATTTCCGACCGCGCATGCGCGGCTGGAACTCCGCCCCCACCTCCCCGCACCTCACAATGGGGCAGCGGATGCGTGGAAAAACAGCATCCGCTGCCCCCGTTGTGCGGCGCTTGCACAGTATTCGTCGGTATGTCGGGCCGACGCAGCGCGACGGCCCCGTACCGACGCTAGTGTGAAAGTAGACTAACGGGAAAATGGAAATAAATATATTTTTTTTAATTTTATTATTTTTCCCTAACTAAGGGGGTGATGAAGGGGGATTTGATTTACTTTTATAGCGTTTTTTGGGCGGATTTTTATGATTGGCAGCCATCACACACTAAAAGACGCTTTTTATTGCAAAAAATAGTTTTTGCATCACCACATTTTGAGAGCTATAATTTTTCCATATTTTGGTCCACAGAGTCATGTGAGATCTTGTTTTTTGCGGGACGAGTTGACGTTTTTATTGGTACCATTTTCGGGTACATGACATTTTTTGATCGCTTTTTATTCCGATTTTTGTGAGGCGGAATGAACAAAAACCAGCAATTCCTGAAATTCTTTTGGGGGGGAGGCGTTTATACCGTTCCGCGTTTGGTAAAAAGGATAAAGCAGTTTTATTCTTCGGGTCAGTACGATTACAGCAATGCCTCATTTATGTAATTTTTTTATGTTTTGGCGCTTTTACACAATAAAAACTATTTTATATAAAAAAATAATTGTTTTTGCATCGCTTTATTCTGAGGACTATAACTTTTTCATTTTTCTGCTGATGATGCTGTATGGCGGCTTTTTTTTTGCGGGACAAGATGACGTTTTCAGCGGTACCATGGTTATTTATATCCGTCTTTTTGATCGCGTGTTATTCCACTTTTTGTTTGGCGGTATGAGAATAAAGCGTTGTTTTTTGCCTCGTTTTTTTTTTTTTTTTTTACGGTGTTCACTGAAGGGGTTAACTAGTGATATAGTTTTTTTAGGTGGGGTCGTTACGGACGCGGCGATACTAAATATGTGTACTTTTATTGTGTGATATTTTTTTTATTTAGATAAAGAAATGTATTTATGGGAATTTTTTTTTTTTTTTTATTTAGGAATTTTTTTTTAATTTTTTTTTACACATGTGGAAACATTTTTTTTTAACTTTTTTTTCTTTGTCCCAGGGGGGGACATCACAGATCGGTGATCTGACAGTGTGCACAGCACTCTGTCAGATCACCGATGTGACAGGCACATTGCAGAGGCTTGCCGGCGCCTGCTATGAGGAATTCTCAGCAGACGCCGGCAAGCAGGGTCATCTCATGACCCGGAAGGAGTCCCGCGGCCATCTTGGATCCGGGGACTTCTTCCAGGTCACCGGAGCAGCGCGATCTCATCGCGTTGCTCCGGTGGGAGAGCGCAGGAAGCCCCCATCCCTGCGCGATCCCCCTCTATGCCGCTGTCACTATTGACAGCGGCATCAGAGGGGTTAAATGCCCGCGATCGGCGATAGCGCCGATCGTGGGCATTGCTGCGGGGTGTCAGCTGTCATATACAGCTGACACCCGCACCCGATCACCGCGGCGCTCAGCGTGAGACCGCGGTGATCGGGGCGCCGTACTAGTACTGCGGCTGGCACTAATGCAGTGCCGGCAGCACAGTACTAGTACGGCGCATGTCGCGAAGGGGTTAAATACTCCTACCTACATTTTACTGACTTACTAAAGCACGTTTTTTGGTTTTGTAACCTCATTGAGCTTTGAACTTCATAGCCAGGTGTATGCAATCATGAGAAAAGCTACTTAAAGTGGCCACTTGCAAGTTGTTCTCCTGTTTGAATCTCCTCTGAAGAGTGGCATCATGGGCTCCTCAAAACAACTGTCAAATGATCTGAAAACAAAGATTATTCAACATAGTTGTTCAGGGGAAGGATACAAAAAGCTGTCTCAGAGATTTCACCTGACAATTTCCACTGTGAGGAACATAGTAAGGAAATGGAAGAACACAGGTACAGTTCTTGTTAAGGCCAGAAGTGGCAGGCCAAGAAAAACATCAGAAAGGTAGAGAAGAAGAATGGTGAGATCAGTCAAGGACAATCCTCAGACTACCTCCAGAGAGCTGCAGCATCAGCTTGCTGCAGATGGTGTCACTGTGCATCGGTCAACTATACAATGCACTTTGCACAAGGAGAAGCTGTATGGGAGAGTGATGTGAAAGAAGCCGTTTCTGCAAGCACGCCACAAGCAGAGTCGGCTGAGGTATGCAAAAGCACATTTGGAGAAGCCAATTTCTTTTTGGAAGTAGGTCCTGTGGACTGATGAAACCAAGATTGAGTTGTTTGGTCATACAAAAAGGCGTTATGCATGGCGACCAAAAAACACAGCATTCCAAGAAAAACACTTGCTACCCACAGTAAAATTTGGTGGAGGTTCCATCATGTTTTGGGGCTGTGTGGCCAATGCCGGCACCGGGAATCTTGTTAAAGTTGAGGGACGCATGGATTCCTCTCAGTATCAGCAGATTCTTGACAATAATGTTCATGATTCAGTGACAAATTTGAAGTTACGCAGGAGATGGATCTTTCAGCAAGACAATGATCCGAAACACCGCTCCAAATCTACTCAGGCATTCATGCAGAGGAACAATTACACTGTTCTGGAATGACCATCCCAGTCCCCAGACCTGAATATCATTGAACATCTGTGGGATCATTTGAAAAGGGCTGTCCATGCTCGGCGACCATCAAACTTAACTGAACTGGAATTATTTTGTAAAGAGGAATGGTCAAAAATACCTTCATCCAGGATCCAGGAACTCATTAAAAGCTACAGGAAGCGACTAGAGGCTGTTATTTTTGCAAAAGGAGGATCTACTCAATATTAATGTCACTTTTCTGGTGAGGTGCCCATACTTATGCACCTGTCAAATTTTGTTTGAATGCAGATTGCACATTTACTGTTGGTACAATAAACCTCATTTCAAGGCAGAAACATTACTGTGTCCAACATTATTAGATATATGAAACTGAAATAGCTGTTGCAAAAAAAAAATTTTTTATAAAACATTAAGCTTAAGATTAATAGGGTGCCCAAACTTTTTCATATAACTGTAGATTAAGCAGACTGAAGAGATTATGGAGCTTGTTCTCTTGTTCCCAGTCTGCTGAGTAATGGCCTGCAAATGCCCACTCCCTCCTTTTATCAGTTTGTATGTGGAGGGTGCCTAATCAGTGTCTAGACAGGTTTTCCTGTGGAAAAACGCATGCGTTCACAAACGCAAACAAACGCATGTGCTTGCGAACGCATGCATTCTCATAGGCTTAAATGCATTTTTTTCGCCGTATTCCTTCCGCTAACAACCGCATACATTTCTAGACGGCAAATTCATGCCTCTGAAATTACAACATGTAGCGTCTACAGCGCCAAGCCACAGACAACGAAATGACGCATGCGTCATCAAATGCAGCAAAACGCATCCAATCGCAGGCACCTGCATCCCTAATGTTAAAGATAGGAATACAAGACGCATGCGGAAAAATGTGGCATAAATGCTGCGGACACAACCGCAAATGTGAAACCAGCCTTAGTGCAGCAGATTCATGAACTTCTACAAACTCGCAGAAGTTATTGCAACATATCTGCTGTGTGTGAATGTCCCCTTTGTGTGCATTTCCTCTGACCCACTGAAAGCAGAATAATGGGTCAATTACCATTTAACACTACTGTGAATCTGCTTTTATGGCACTGAGAAGCATCAGAACATCGCTAGGGGCTAGTGTTAGTACTGTGCATACCTTAGTGTACAATGCTGCGGAATATGCTGGTGATATTTAAATGCCGAGCATTATAAGGTTACAGTCTGCACACATGTTGAGCACATGTGAATCTGAGGCTGAGATGCAAGGCTGCCATCTGGGTTTACATCATTCATGTGCCAATGACAAAACATCTCAAACGTTAGCAGAAAGTGTGAATAAGTAACAAATGTTGATCCCTCAGGAATTTTAAATTAAAACTTTTAGAAAAAAGAAAAGTGTAAAATGTTAAAACAACTTTGCATTGTGGGTAATGTAGTGTTGCTTAGCTGTCCAAGACTATTATGCATGATAAACACTTGTGCGCACACGTTACCACTCTGTTTTGTAAAGATTCAGAATAGGGTTCTGCAGAGATCTGAGTCCTCTACTGCACCTCTATGCAGGGCCGTATTTGCCACTAGGCACTTGAGGGCACGTGCCTAGGGCGGGACGATGCGGGGGGCGGCACCTGAGCAATTTTTTTTTTTTTTTTTTTAAATTAAAGTCCGGGGTCACCTCCCAACTGACCGCCCGCCTGCCTGCCCGCCCGCCTGCCTCCCTGCCTCCTCGAAGACGTCATACTCACCCTACTCCAGCGATGCCTGGTCTCAGCGCCGGCTGCTCGTCCTGTGTGAGCGGTCACGTGGTACTGCTCATTAAGGTGATGAATATGGATGCATATTCATGACCTTAATGAGTGGTACCACGTGACCACTCACGAAAGAAAAAGGTGCTGCTTCGGGACAGAGATGGAGGGATGTTCGTCGCGGTGTGGGAAAGGTGAGTATGACAGCTGGGGAGGATGGGGGGAGGATGAAGGAGGACGGGGAGCCGAGCCATGCAAGATGGGAGCGGGGAGCCGAGCCATGAATACAGGAGGAGAGGGAAGGGGAGATGAGCCATGCATACAGGATGGGGGGGGTGAGATGAGCCATGCACACAGGATGGGGGGTGAGATGAGCCATGCATACAGGATGGGAGGGGGGGCATTATACAGTATGGAGCATCATGTGTGGCCATTATACAGTATTGAGCATCATGTGTGGCCATTATACAGTATGGAGCACTGTGTGGCCATTATACAGTATAGAGCACTGTGTGGCCATTATACTGTACGCAGCATCATGTGGGGCCATTATACAGTATTGAGCATCATGTGAGGTCATTATACAGTATGGAGCACTGTGTGGCTATATTTTTTTTTGCTTAAAATTATTGTTCATGAAACAGTGTGATCAGCAGTACTAAACGTGTGGTTGGGGCGTGGATATGGGTGTGACTAGTCGTGAAACGGGTGTGCTCAGAGGCATGGCCTAAAATTTGCTGTGGTGCGCCACAAACTTTGTCCCTCTTTCCCTTCTTCAAAAGTTGGGAGGTATGATACCGCATTTGCCAGATCGCGGCAAGTGCCGCAAATGTTCGCAAGTCCCATAGGGAATGAATGAGGCCGAACGCAATGTTCCCGTGAGTGATCCGTTATGCGGCAGATGCGGAAAAACTGCCGGATCTGCTGCAAAAGGCTACTTTCAAATCAACGATTTTTGACAAAGTCACTGAAGATAGTGTCATACTTACCAAAGGGGGAGGCAGCACTAAAAGTGCCTAGGGCAGCAGAAACTCTAAATACGGCCCTGCCTCTATGCACCACAGATTTCATGCTGATTTATAAAGAGTTTTTTTGGTTGAACTTCATACAAATCCTATAGCATAGCTTCAGCAAAATGTCTTTGAGTTTTATTGAGTCTGTAAAGCAGCTCATAGAGACAGTGCATCTCTGTCTTAGGCTGCTTTCACACATCAATTTTTTGCTATCAGGCTCAATCCGGTGAATTTTGAAAAAAGTCTCATAGACTTGTATTAGTGACGGATTGCGACATGTTGCCTCATGTTTCATCAGTAGTGTTGAGCGATACCGTCCGATACTTGAAAGTATCGGTATCGGAAAGTATCGGCCGATACCGGCAAAGTATCGGATGTAATCCGATACCGATACCCGATACCAATACAAGTCAATGGGACACCAAGTATCGGACGGTATCCTGTATGGTTCCCAGGGTCTGAAGGAGAGGAAACTCTCCTTCAGGCCCTGGGATCCATATAAATGTGTAAAAGAAAGAATTAAAAGAAAAAATAGGGATATACTCACCCTCTGACGCGCCCTGGACTTTACTGCCGTAACCGGGAGCCGTTGTACCTAAGAAGGCGCGCTTGAAGGGCCTTAGATGACGTCACGGCGCTCTGATTGGTCCGTAGCGGTCGCGTGACCACTACGCGACCAATCACAAAGCCGTGACGTCACCTAAGGTCTTTCAAGCGCTTGAAATACCTTAGAAGACGTCCGCAGCTTCTGATTGGTCGCGTAGCGGTCGCGTGACCGCTACGCGACCAATCACAAAGCCGTGACGTCACCTAAGGTCTTTCAAGCGCTTGAAAGACCTTAGGTGACGTCACGGCTTTGTGATTGGTCGCGTAGTGGTCACGCGACCGCTACGGACCAATCAGAGTGCCGTGACGTCATCTAAGGCCCTTCAAGCGCGCATTCTTAGGTACAACGGCTCCCGGTTACGGCGGTAAAGTCCAGGGGCCGCCGGAGAGGTGAGTATATCCCTATTTTTTATTTTAATTCTTTCTTTTACACATTGATATTAATCCCGATACTGATTCCCGATACCACAAAAGTATCGGATCTCGGTATCGGAATTCCGATACCGCAAGTATCGGCCAATACCCGATACTTGCGGTATCGGAATGCTCAACACTATTCATCAGTCATTCACCAGATCCGTCAAAAATTGTTTGTCTGACAGTGGGAAAAAACGGACAAAGTAACTTTTCTTGTCTCTGGCGAAAAACTAGACAGCGCTGTATCCGGCGCTGTCCGGCATTTGCTAGATTGGAAGCCTATGGGCGCCGGAAGGTGCCGGATCCATCACATGACGGAATTCGGCATGCTCAGATACAATTGGCCAGCCCCCAGTTAGGAAAGGTGTATATAAAGCCTACTAATAGGGCTTCACTCATCCATTTACCAGCCAGCTAGCAAGCAATCAAGACACAGACCTGCCGCCAGAGCTGAAACCTGCCACCAGAGCTGAAACCTGCCACCAGAGCTGAAAAAAACCTGCCACTAGAGCTGAAACCTGCCCCAGGCCAGCCAGCCTGCCAGCAGCCAGCCGCAGCCAGCCACAGCCTACCAGGCCAGCAGCCAGCCGCAGCCAACCACAGCCTACCAGGCCAGCAGCCAGCCGCAGCCTACCAGGCCAGCAGCCAGCCGCAGCAAGCCACAGCCTACCAGGCCAGTAGCCAGCTGCAGCCAGCCACAGCCTACCATTGGGTGGACCCAAAAACGTTGTCGGCAAAGACGCATGATGTATCCTTCTCCATAACAATCGGTTTCAAACGATTCGCCTCAAAAGTGAAATCCATAGAAATCTTCAGAATGTTTGCCATCACGCCTTTCATCTTCGCCACTTGCTCCACAACCTGTCAAAGATGGGCTGTAGGAACACTGTATATATAGGTTTTCAGTAGCCAATAACGTTTGGGAGCCTCCCATGGGCGTGAGTCACCCACCAGGGCCATGGGGTACTTGGTACCGGCTCCATACTTAAAGGGGATGTCACGATGGCTGCGACCTGGTCCATGGCCCTGGGCACCCAAATAAAGGGGAAAGGTACTTTAAGGGGATTTTAAATAAAGTTTGTGTTCATGAGGTCACCTGTTGTATTTGGTCAGTGGGGACCGACGCTGCTTAAAAGGGTCCTCTGGGGTGATGTTATGGCAGTTAGGATGATATAACTTCCCACAGGTGAAGTAGGTCCCCAGGGCTCCCGGTGTATAGATGAGGATGGTGAGTGGAGCAATAAAGAATGGAGGATACAGATTTGCAGTCTCTTTGGCTGCCTGAAGTCTTCAGTAAACCAGGGCACCAGATCACAGGTACAGGCAGGGTCTGGCCATTTTGGAAGCAAATTCAGAATCCCCTTTACCAGGTGGAGTTAGAAGCCTTCCTATTAGCGCGGTGATGTTGTAGTCCCTTACTGCCTATTTCTTTTGGCAAGGTCCTCACAGTTCTCTCTGTCCTCCATGAAGGTTAGGACACAAACCCGTATGACAGGTGGTTCAAGCCTTTTTACAGGGTCTCTATCACGAACCGGGCTCTATGTGCCACTGTGCCTCCTGGGTATTAGGGCAGGCAGGTGATGTGTAATCCAGCTGTCCTGCCGGTTTCTGCTGTGCCTCTTAGAGTCTGACACAACCTGGTCTTCTGGCTACCGGAATCTGTGCTCGGCCAGGGAGGTAGCCCAAACGCTGCTCTGCTACCCTGGTGTCTCTCTCCTGTGAGTTGTTCTCCTGCACGCTCATTAACACTGTTCTGCTTTCTCAATTCTCTTTCCCCAGTAGCTGCAGCAACTCTGGCTGCACGGCCCCCTCAGTCCTTCCGACACTCACTGACTGCTCTCTTCTCTGTCCTCCTGACAGACTCTCACTCACTTCCCCTCCAGCCAGAATGTATATCAAGGGAACTTTCCCTGAAAACCGGGTTCAGAGATCCCCCTTCTGGTCTGGAGTGTGAACATGTTGTGTGCTTTGTGTTTACCTGGTGAAAGAGATCTTCATTAGCTTCCAAGTGTGACATCACTCCCCCCATGAGGAAAGCAATGCCACTGTGACAACCAGGACCCTGGGGTGTCACCGGCATTTTTAAAAAACAGATCCATCATAATTTATTGTAAAACAGATTTAAAAAATGGACGAAATGGATGAAAAACTGATGCGACGGATCCAGTTTTTTGCCGGATCCGCTAGCCTGATCCGGTGGAAAAACAGATCTGTCGCATCAGTTTTTCAAGCCGCCGGATTGAGACTGGCTGCAAAAAAATGATGTGTGAAAGTGCAGCGCCCCAGGGTCCTGGTCGTTGCAGTAATGTTATTTCCCTCTAGGGGGGAGTGATGTTACATTTGAAGGCAATAAAGGAGATCTCTTTACCAGGTATCACAAACCACACAACACACTTCATACTCCAGTCCACCAGGGGGAGCTATGCTCCTATTTATTATGGCACTCTTCACATATAGGTAAAACTGGTGGTCTGGATAGGAAGTTAGGCAGAAGCTGGCTGGGCTTCACCCAGTTAGCTGCTATCTGAGCTCCGCTCAGGTAGTGGGTCCCTGACAGGGGTGGGATCCTGTCAGAGGCCTAGACAGAAGGCCACGGAGCTGCGCCTGCCCCACGTGCGGCAGCATCCAAAGAAAGAGACACGAACAGCGAACTGTATTGTAGAGAGTGACAAGAAGTCATAGCAAAAGGAGAGGAAACCAGAAGGAGTTCTGCCCTGCACAGGCTGCCTCCTTCTGAGGCGCAGGATCTGGTAGCCGGAACACCGAGGGAGCAACAGTTCTCTATGCCTTGCTCCAGAGACCGGAAGGACAGCCAATTTCAAATTACTGATCCGCCCTATACCCAGGAGGCACGGTGGCAACTTGTGGAGGCTGGGGCATGCTAGAGTCCCTGTAAAAAGCCTCAGGCCACCAGTCATACGGGTTTGTCCTATCCATCCGGGGGACAGAGAGAGACACAACATCTAGAACATCTACCACAGTTGTGAGGACCTTATGAGAATCTCAGCAGTAAGGCACTACAACACCCAGGCGCTAGGGGAAGGCTACTGATTCCCACCTGGATAAGGGGACTCTGGATTTGCCTTCAAACCGGCCGGACCCTGCTTGCCCTGTGATCTGGTGCTCTGGACTGTGGATGCTGAAGCCTTCAGTAAAGGTAAAGAGACTGCAACCTTGTGTCCTCATTCTTCACTGCGCCTCACACCATCCACCATCTATACACTGGGAAGCCCTGGGGACATACTTCACCTGTGGGAAGGTATACCATCTAGCTGCCATAACATCACCCCAGCGGACCCCTAAGCAGCGTCGGTCACCCTGACCGAATACCACCGGTTGCGTCACGAACATTTCCCCTTTAAAGACCTTTCCCTTTTAATACGGACGTCCCTAGGGCCACGGACCGAGTCAGCCACAGTGACATCCCCCTTGAGAACCGAAGGACCCGGTACTGAGTACTCCTAGCCCTACACGGGGGCGATCCAAAAGCAGCCTTAGGCCATGTTCACACTTTCAGTATTTGGTCAGTATTTCACATCAGTATTTGTAAGCCAAAGCCAGGAGTGGGTGAAAAATGCAGAAATGGTGACGTGTTTCTATTATACTTTTCCTCTGATTGTTCCACTCCTGATTTTGGCTTACAAATACTGATGTAAAATACTGACCAAATATTGAAAGTGTGAACGTGGCCTAATAGAGATCTACATAGGCTAGATGCACAGGGTTCTTCTCTTGAGTGCAAAAATCCTATGGGCTCAGCAGCTCATCTCTGAGACTCTTAGCATCTGTAAGACACATCTATAGGACATATTTACTTGTATTTAGATACATAATATTCAAGACAGGGAACATTGGTATATGGAATATGGTACAATATGGTTTGGTACTGATCCACACCTTTTGTGTTACAATTTTCCCTTTTCCCAAAGTCCAAGTTTTTCATAAATTAAGTTCTTCCCAATACTTTATCCAAGGTTGATAATGGATGCTTTGTATGCACTTTGTGCTCAAGGTATATTGAAGGGTATTATTAATGCATAGTGGTGGCGTGCGTATCTGAGAACAGTTGCAGGCTTCATTTTCCCCTATATCAGACTTGATGTGGGAAACTGTCAGAGGACACTGTTTCCTTAAACTCTGAGACAGCTGTTGCTGAACATTGGTATGCATTGAAAGAGGCGTGGGAATGCGAGGATTGAGAATTATTTCACTCACACAAGGGGTGACATTGACTCAGACAGTTCCCTATAAGCTTCTTCTCTGGTGTAGGTCTGAGTTCTTTTCTCTGGTGTAGGTCTTTTTTTTAGAATACCATCCTATTCATGGACTTTGGAGACCTGTTTACCTGACTGGTAATGATCCCACATGATTTAGGATCTGTCCCTGAATAGACATATTTCATGTTAACCATCATTGCTGCCTTCAGTCTTTCTATACACTCATCTATGTATGTCATAACCTTAGTTACTGTTGTGCACTAACATTTGTATGTCCGAGGAAGTAGCCATAATTTCAAGGAATGCCCAAATGCACAGACCTTATAGGCCTTGCATATGGGGGTAACACAGATGGCATGGTAATTGAGGCTTGTGATGGCAGTATTGCTTGAGCATTATATAAGACAAGGTGTAACTTAGAGATTTTGGGCCGCAATGCAAAATCTCTAACAAGGCCCTCATAGCCTCCAAGGCTCTGGTGTCGCCTCAACCAATACACCCAGTATAGATATGGTGGTAAGAGTATTGCTTACATATATATTTAGAGTATATGGTGGTAGAATCATTGTGTTGTTGTTCGGGCACCTGTATGGAAATGTTATTCAGTCAATGCATGATACTGTTGAGCACCATACTGTTTAGCCAGGAACACAACTACCATGAGGTGAGCTGTTTGAACTCTTGAGTGGGTAATCTGAAAAGGCCGAACCCCCTCCTGGCCATGATGCACACTGTCCTCCTGCTCCTGACACACTTCGCTAGTAGACTGCTGCCCCACCACAGCCTCTACTGCCATGATGTCAGGTGGTGCCCCTTGTGTGCCAACTCCTCAAAACAATTTGGCAAAGCAGAGATTATCACGATATGAGGACTGCGCTCAAGCAAAGGATGAAATCTGAAGAGTTTAAATAAGGCTTTTTATTCACCAATGTGTTTTGGCACTGGATCTGCACCTTTATCAAGGTAAAAACCACACATCATGTTAATTTCTGCTTTGGCAAACTGTTATTTTGACCATACTCTCCTCCAGCTATGGCGCTGCAGCTGCGGCACATGAGGCTTCTAAACATTCCCAAGAGCGCCATCCAAAATGTGACAAGGCAAGCTTAGGCAGCAAACTCCTCCTACAAGCAGTGCCGTAAATTAAATGGAGTGAATTAGGGCACACATCAGGCTGTAACTTTGTTTGATGGATGAGTGACACCAACAGTGACAGACTGGCTGCTGAACACTTAATTAGTTTTCAGCAGCAACACGTTTAATCACTGCCGGCATCATATAAGTTAAAGAGGTTGTGCACTACCTGGGCAACCCCTGGCCCCGATAAAATAAAAAAACTTATACTCCCCTTCTGTGCCGGCATGGTTTCTTTACAGAGGTGCTGTGTCGGTTTCTAATGCTTAAAACATATTTATGTACATGATATATTCACTGATGGTCCATAATTGTGTGTATGTTTTATTTACTGCTGGTATATATTTGTGTGTGTAATTTTAACTTCTGGTATATACCTATGTGTACTTTTTTATCTTTGGGGATGAATTATTGCTAATGTATATTTATCTGTGCTGTTCAATCACTGATGTGTATATAATTAAATACAGTATATTTGCTAGCAATATATATTTGTGTATATTCACATTTTTCCCACTACTATCATATACTGTATGTTTATATGCTTTCTTCATTTGTTCATTAATTTCCAGGTAGCGTATACTGATGTGTGCGATTTATTGACTGATCATATATAATTAAATGTGTTTGCTCCTTCCTGATTTCCTGTTCTTTTGCATGTTTGTCACACTTAAATGTTTCAGATCACTAAACAAATTTAAATATTAGACAAAGATAACATAAATAAATGTAGAATGCAGTTTATAAATGAAGGTCTTTATTACTAAGGGAAAAAGAAATCCAAACCTACAGGGCCCTGTGTCAGAAAGTGATTGCCCCCTAAACCTAATAACTGGTTGGGCCACCCTTAGCAGCAACAACTGTAATCAAGCATTTGCGATAACTGGCAGTGAGTCTTTTACAACGCTCTGGAAGAATTTGGGCCTTTTTGACATTTTTTACACAACTGTATGTGATTCATTCACTGTTGGTGTATATGCATACAACCCTTAAAAGGAACCTGTCAGCAGGATTGTGCAAAGTAACCTACACACAAGGTCAGGTTGTCAGGTTGGCTCCATTATACTGATTAAAATGATACCTTGGTTAATGAAATCCGTCTTGTGGTTGTTTCTTAATCTTTATTTTCAGTTTTGTGTTAATGATATGCTCGTGCTTCGGGGCGACCTGTGTATGTGTGTGTGTGTGGGGGGCTTTATATGGTGCTCTGATTAGCTATTCATCTGTATGGCTTCTGACAGGTCACTGAGCTCTCACTGACCTGCCCCCTAGTTTACATAATGAATACCTGTACATACTGAAGAAAAAAAACGTTCTGCAGGCGCGTGCCAGCCGTGGCTCCTATGCTAAAGCATAATCGCATGTTTACTGTGCACCTAATCCCTTTTGCTTATGCAGCGCCCCAGAGTCCTGGTCGTTGCAGTACTGTGGCTCCGCCACTATGGGGAGCCATGGTGCGTCTGATGGCACTGAAGGAGTTCCCCTGATCAGGTATCACAGACACCAATACATTTCACAGCTGGGCCTCCGGGGGGAGCTAAGGGTTCTATTCATTAGGCCACTCCCCACCATAGTGGGTAAACTGGGGGTCAGGCAGGAAGTTAGATCAGAAAGCTGACTGGGTTGGAACCAGGCAACACCTTGTGGCAGAGGGTGTTGTGGGGGAAGATACAGTAGGGTCTCTGTCAGGGGTGGGATCCTGACAGAGGCTTGGCAACTTGAACGAACGTAACGGGACCGCGCCTGCTCCGGGTAGCGGCGGTGCCCAAGGAAGGACTAGAAGCGAGATAGATTGTGCTGAGTGAGAAACGAGATCAAGCAAAAGGAGAATACCAGTAAGGGTCGTGCTGTAAGACCGGAGCAACACCCTACTGAGGCGCACTACCGGTGGCCGGAACGCCGAGGGAGTATCATAACATTCAGCTTCAAGCAATACTCTAAACAGCGGCAGGACAGTCAGTCTAAGGCGGGCTGTCTCACCTAAATCACCTATGCAGTCTTGGGGGGCAACTTGTGGAGAGGGGCGACTCTAGGGTCCCGGAAGAGCTCCGAGCCTACCCGTCAAACGGGTGCCGTCCCAACCAAAACAACAGGGAGGGACGGGGGATTAGAAGAACATCATTTAATCGAGTTGTGAGGGAACTTAAGAAACAGACACAACGGTTGTGGGGACTTTCCGTAAGCACAGCAGGGAAGGACCACAACACATAGCGCTAAAGGAAGGCACCGATTTCCACCTGTGAGGAGAACTCTGGAGGTGCCATTGGACCGGCCGGACTTGCGCAGCCTGGTGAACCGTATTCCGGACTGAGGACCCAGAGATCTTCAGTAAAGAGGTAAAGAGACTGCAACCTGGTGTCCTCGTTATTTACTGCCCCGCACTACCACAGCCTCACCCCCCATCTACATCATCCACACCTGTTATTCACTGTGCGCCCCACGGCAGGGTCACGGACCGGGGCCTAGCCGCCGTGACAACCCCAGAGCAGAGACTCACCCAGGCCCGGTACCGGGTACCCCTCGGCCCTGCGGCGGTGGGGGCGCTACAACTTGGCGTCACGAACAGGATCTACTTAAGCCTGAAGAATCAGGTCATGTGTGCCTTGGAACTGTGATTTATTGTACTTGGACTGTACTTTATTGCAAGGACTGTGCTGCGCCACTTGCCGCCAAAATCCACCGCCATTACAGCGCTGAGGAGAGCGCCGGAGAAGAAGAGGGGCGTGGAGTGGGCGTAGACAAGCTCAAGAGCGCGAAGGGTAATAGCCGCCCAGTCTAAATATTGCTGCATCCTAAGGGCGGGCCCGTCGACAGGAGAGATCCGCCTCTTAATCTTCTATGGCGGGCGAAGACCGAAGAAACGAAACTATGACTCAGATGAGGTGGAACTGGAGACCAGGACAGGCCTACAGAAGAGGATGGCTCCGCATCGACCCCCGTCACCAGCGGATTATTCCGACATGCCTCCGCTGGAGGATTTGGATCCTTGGGAGCTGCCGCTGGAGCATCCCGGGCCTGGATGGTCCCCGACTCATACGCCTTCCCCAGGAGGGGCTACCGCAAGTGGAGGTACCCAGTGCCGCGATCCTCGGGATGGCCACCTCACTTCTGCACACGACCCGGTCACTGCTGCGACCGGTGGCGCCCCGATGTCCCCGCCGTCTAGCACCAATGCACCGGGGGGGCATGACCTCGGGCCCTTCCCCTGGGGGGAATATCGGAACCATCTAATCGCAGAGTTCCAGCGTGAAGTGGAGCGGGAGGCGCGAGGTGAGCTGCTGGAGGGCTCCTTGCCGAAGTGGGGCGTGGTGGTTGTATACCTGCCCCAGACGGGAAAGGGCTTCGTGCAGGAGATCGGGACCGCCCTAAGAGTCCGCATCACCCGGGAGGAAGTGGAGCCCTGCCTGAGTGGAGACGGCGCCAAGTCCTTCCTGAAGCCGGGGGATGTAGTCACCTACCGTCGGCACCTAAAGGGGAGCGGATGGTGGGCTCGGGACATGCAGCGCTGCACCGCCGTTCTGGCGGTATCCCGCACCGAGGGGGAGGAGCTTGCCGCTGAAGCCACCGCTGCCGCTGCTGCTGCTGCCAGCATTATTCATCGGCCCACACAGACCCTCATTGCAGCGCACGACCTGGTCGTGCAGGAGACCCGAACCCACGGGGTGCACCTGGCCGCGGGAGTGAACTTGGAGACCGACCTGCCTGGGCCGCAGAGGGCCACCTGCCAGGTAAAGCCTCGGTGGGGGCTACCGAAGAACGAGTAAGCATAATGCTTTAAAGATGTACATAGTTTTTAACTGTTTGTTGTTTCCTGATTTTTGCTGCTGAACCCATTCAGGGTTAACTCTTAAGGGGATCCTTCTGTGGACCTGGGATCCCTATTGTTTTGCTTTTGTTTGATTTTTTTCTAAAGTTTTATTTGCACAAGTTTCTAGAACTGCTGAAATCATGAACAGTGCATGATCCGAACTTCTTGTATATAGTTTGCACCTTATTAAAGGCGCTCCCTACTGGTTTTACTTAAAGAAGGACTCTTTGTGAAGATACCACACTGGAACCTTTGCTGAGTATGGACTGGTAGCTTGAGAAGACGTGCTACCTCATAGAGACTTGGTCCCCTCTTAAAGGGGATGTTCATTTGTTATGCTTAAACTGTGATATTG
The DNA here is from genome assembly GCF_051348905.1 of Ranitomeya variabilis. Lineage (NCBI taxonomy): Eukaryota > Metazoa > Chordata > Amphibia > Anura > Dendrobatidae > Ranitomeya > Ranitomeya variabilis. Next base: position 415,973,190 of record NC_135237.1, read on the forward strand.
CTTAAGATAGGAAGCAATAATGTCTTGACTAAAGAAAGAGATGATAATGTTTACATGAGAAAGTTATATGTATTTAAGTAGTTAAATGTGAAGAAATACTGACGATGTGCTCTGAGAAGAAAAAGGTGAAAGATAGAAGAAGGATGCGGTGGGCCCGTAGGGATAGACGTGGTGTCCAGCATGCATGAAAGGAAGAAAGATAATGAGAAGGCTTAATGTTCAATAGAAAATGTTTTTGATAATGCTGATAGATAGTTAGGATAGAAGGTAAACCCTGAGTCCTCATAGGAGTCATGTAGAGATGACTTAGTGCTCTTAAACTGAAAGTAATGTTATGTTCTATACTGTGTATAGTAGTTGAAAAGGCAGTAGGCCCTGGCTGAACGGGGCGGTCCTGTAACTGAAAGGAGAGGCAGTAGGTCTGGTGCCGATAGGACAGGCGGTCCTGCAGATTTAAAGAAGGAGAATGAGAAAGTTAAATTGCCTTATAATGTGATTATAGGAAGGTCTTTAGTGGATTTAGAGTGTAAGTCCTTAAAGGCAATGTTAAATTATTGTTCAACAATTTTGCACTTAGTAGAATACCCGGTTGGGTAACAGGAGTTATTTATAGCCTGTAATTTATAATGTTAACTATGTTTGTAACGTTCAAGTGTCCTTACCTCCCATAAAGGGAAGCCTGTTCAAGTACACTTATTGTTATTACACTCAACGAAATTGTATGTCTTTTTGCTAACTTGTATTGTTGTTTTCTTCCCAGTCCCGGAGTACTGTGTTTAACCAGGGGGGAGTGCAGCGCCCCAGAGTCCTGGTCGTTGCAGTACTGTGGCTCCGCCACTATGGGGAGCCATGGTGCGTCCGATGGCACTGAAGGAGTTCCCCTGATCAGGTATCACAGACACCAATACATTTCACAGCTGGGCCTCCGGGGGGAGCTAAGGGTTCTATTCATTAGGCCACTCCCCACCATAGTGGGTAAACTGGGGGTCAGGCAGGAAGTTAGATCAGAAAGCTGACTGGGTTGGAACCAGGCAACACCTTGTGGCAGAGGGTGTTGTGGGGGAAGATACAGTAGGGTCTCTGTCAGGGGTGGGATCCTGACAGAGGCTTGGCAACTTGAACGAACGTAACGGGACCGCGCCTGCTCCGGGTAGCGGCGGTGCCCAAGGAAGGACTAGAAGCGAGATAGATTGTGCTGAGTGAGAAACGAGATCAAGCAAAAGGAGAATACCAGTAGGGGTCGTGCTGTAAGACCGGAGCAACACCCTACTGAGGCGCACTACCGGTGGCCGGAACGCCGAGGGAGTATTATAACATTCAGCTTCAAGCAATACTCTAAACAGCGGCAGGACAGTCAGTCTAAGGCGGGCTGTCTCACCTAAATCACCTATGCAGTCTTGGGGGGCAACTTGTGGAGAGGGGCGACTCTAGGGTCCCGGAAGAGCTCCGAGCCTACCCGTCAAACGGGTGCCGTCCTGTCATGATTCCCCAATGGCATGGGAACATCAGAAACACAAAATAACAGACTAGCCCTCGGGTGATGGAAACTCAAGCTGACCGTGACCTAAATCTACCACACAACTAACAGTAGCCAGGAAGCATTCCTACGGCTGCCTAGATGCCATGCGCCAGCCGGAGAACTAACTACGCCTGGAAGAGGAAGGAACAGACCTGGCTTACCTCTAGTGAAATTCCCCAAAGATGATAGTAGCCCCCACATATATTAACGGTGAGTTCAGAGGAAAAGACATACACAGTATGAAGGTAGATTTAGCAAAGCGAGGTCCACTTACTAGATAGAGGAAGGATACAAAAGAGGACTTCACGGTCAGCTGAAAAACCCTTTCAAAAACCCATCCTGAAATTACTTTAAGACTCCTGTGTCAACTCATGACACAGGAGTGGCAATTTCAGTCCACAAGAGCTTCCAGTAACAGGAAATGACAAACTGTAAACTGGACAAAAAATACAAAACAAAAAGGACAAGAGTCCACTTAGCTGATCAGCAGACTGGTAGCAGGAACATGCAACTGAAAGACTCAGGTTACAATGATGACCGGCAAGGAAGTGACTGGAGAGCAAGGCTAAATAGGGAACTCCCAAAACTGATGGAAGCAGGTGAGCTGAGGCAGAAAAGAACACACAAGTCTCCAGTACCACCAGCCACCACTAGGGGAGCCCAAAAAGCGGATCACAACAGTACCCCCCCCTTAAGGAGGGGGCACCGAACCCTCACAAGAACCGCCAGGGCGACCTGGATGAGCCCTATGAAAGGCACGAACCAAATCCGAGGCATGAACATCAGAGGCAGTTACCCAAGAATTATCTTCCTGACCATAGCCCTTCCATTTAACCAGATACTGGAGTCTCCGCCTGGAAATACGGGAGTCCAAGATCTTCTCTATAACGTACTCCAATTCACCCTCAACCAGCACAGGAGCAGGAGGCTCAGCAGAAGGAACCACCGGCACCTCGTATCTCCGCAACAACGACCGATGGAACACATTATGGATAGCGAAAGATGCCGGGAGGTCCAAACGAAAGGAAACAGGGTTAATAATCTCCAAAATCTTATAGGGACCGATGAACCGAGGCTTAAATTTAGGAGAAGAAACCCTCATTGGGACAAAACGGGAAGACAACCACACCAAGTCCCCAACACGAAGGCGAGGACCAACCCGACGCTGGCGGTTAGCAAACCGCTGAGTCCTCTCCTGGGACAAATTCAAATTGTCCACCACTTGTTCCCAAATCCGATACAACCGATCCACCACAGCATCTACTCCAGGACAATCCGAAGACTCCGCCTGACCAGAAGAAAAACGGGGATGAAACCCCGAATTGCAAAAGAAAGGGGAAACCAAAGTGGCCGAACTAGCCCGATTATTAAGAGCAAACTCCGCCAACGGCAAAAAGGCAACCCAATCATCCTGATCCGCAGACACAAAACACCTCAAATACGTCTCCAAAGTCTGATTAGTTCGCTCCGTCTGGCCATTAGTCTGAGGATGGAAGGCAGACGAAAAAGACAAATCAATGCCCAACCTGGCACAGAATGCCCGCCAAAATCTAGAAACGAACTGGGTACCCCTATCTGAAACGATATTTTCAGGAATACCATGCAAGCGAACCACATTTTGAAAAAACAAAGGAACCAACTCAGACGAGGAAGGCAACTTCGGCAATGGCACCAAATGAACCATCTTAGAAAAACGGTCACACACCACCCAGATAACAGACATCCTCTGAGAGACAGGAAGATCAGAAATAAAGTCCATCGAGATGTGCGTCCAAGGCCTCTTCGGAATAGGCAAGGGCAACAACAACCCGCTAGCCCTAGAACAACAAGGCTTGGCCCGAGCACACACATCACAAGACTGCACAAAAACACGCACATCTCGAGACAGAGATGGCCACCAGAAGGATCTAGCCACCAAATCCCTGGTACCAAAAATTCCAGGATGACCCGCCAGCGTAGAAGAATGAACCTCCGAGATGACTCTACTGGTCCAATCATCAGGAACAAACAGTCTACCAGGTGGACAGCGATCAGGTCTATCCGCCTGAAACTCTTGCAAAGCACGTCGCAGATCTGGGGAAATAGCGGATAATATCACCCCATCCTTAAGGATACCTGTAGGTTCCGAATCACCAGGGGAATCAGGCTCAAAACTCCTAGAAAGGGCATCTGCCTTCACATTCTTAGAACCTGGTAGATATGAGACCACAAAATTAAACCGAGAGAAAAACAACGACCAGCGTGCCTGTCTAGGATTCAGGCGCCTGGCAGACTCAAGATAAATCAGATTCTTGTGATCAGTCAAAACCACCACCTGATGTCTAGCACCCTCAAGCCAATGACGCCACTCCTCAAATGCCCACTTCATGGCCAAAAGCTCCCGATTACCGACATCATAATTTCTTTCGGCGGCAGAAAATTTTCGAGAAAAGAACGCACAAGGTCTCATCACTGAGCAATCGGAACTTTTCTGCGACAAAACCGCCCCCGCTCCGATCTCGGAAGCATCGACCTCAACCTGAAAGGGGAGAGAGACATCAGGCTGGCGCAACACAGGGGCAGACGAAAAGCGGCGCTTATGTTCCCGAAAGGCCTCCACAGCGGCAGAGGACCAATTGGCAACATCAGCACCCTTCTTAGTCAAATCCGTAAGAGGCTTAGCAACACCAGAAAAACCAGTTATAAATCGACGATAAAAATTAGCAAAGCCCAAGAACTTCTGAAGACCCTTTAGAGAAGTAGGCTGCGTCCAGTCACAAATAGCCCGAACCTTGACAGGGTCCATCTCAACAGAAGAAGGGGAAAAAATGTACCCCAAAAAGGAAATCTTTTGAACCCCAAAAACACACTTAGAACCCTTTACACACAGAGAATTCTCCCGCAAGACCTGAAAAACCCTCCTGACCTGCTGAACATGAGACTCCCAGTCCTCAGAAAAAATCAAAATATCGTCCAAATACACAATCATAAATTTATCCAGATATTCACGGAAAATATCATGCATAAAGGACTGAAAAACTGAAGGTGCATTAGAAAGGCCGAAAGGCATTACTAAATACTCAAAGTGGCCCTCAGGCGTATTAAATGCGGTTTTCCACTCATCCCCTTGCTTAATTCGCACCAAATTATACGCCCCACGGAGATCAATCTTGGAGAACCACTTAGCCCCCCTTATGCGAGCAAACAAATCAGTAAGCAGCGGCAACGGATACTGATATTTGACAGTAATTTTATTCAGGAGTCGATAATCAATACAAGGCCTCAGCGAGCCATCCTTTTTAGAGACAAAGAAAAACCCAGCTCCTAAAGGTGATGAAGAAGGACGAATATGTCCCTTTTCCAGGGACTCCTTAACATACTCTCGCATGGCAGCATGCTCAGGTACAGATAGGTTAAACAAACGACCCTTTGGAAATTTACTGCCTGGAATCAGATCTATGGCGCAATCACACTCTCTGTGGGGAGGGAGAGAACCAATTTTAGGCTCTTCAAAAATATCCCCAAAATCCGACAAAAATGCCGGAACCTCAGAGGGAATAGATGACGAGATAGAAACCAAAGGTATGTCCCCATGAGCCCCCCGACATCCCCAGCTTAACACAGACATAGTTTTCCAGTCCAGTACTGGGTTATGAGATTGCAACCATGGTAATCCAAGCACTAACACATCATGTAAATTATGCAACACGAGGAAGCGAATCATCTCCTGATGGTCTGGAGTCATACGCATAGTCACTTGCGTCCAGAACTGTGGTCTATTACAAGCCAGAGGTGTAGAATCAATACCCTTCAGAGGTATAGGAACTTCCAGAGGCTCCAAATCAAACCCACAGCGCCTGGCGAAGGACCAATCCATGAGACTCAGAGCGGCGCCAGAGTCCACATAGGCATCCACGGTAATAACTGATAATGAACAAATCAGAGTTACAGACAGAAGAAATTTAGACTGTAAAGTGCCAATAGAAACAGACTTGTCAACCTTCCTAGTACGTTTAGAGCATGCTGATATAACATGCGCGGAATCACCACAGTAGAAGCACAAGCCATTTTTGCGCCTATAATTCTGCCGCTCGCTTCTTGACAGAATTCTGTCACATTGCATTTTCTCTGGCGTCCCTTCAGAAGATACCGCCAAATGGTGCACGGGTTTGCGCTCCCGCAAACGCCGATCAATCTGAATCGCCATTGTGATGGACTCATTCAGACCTGTGGGCGTAGGAAACCCCACCATGACATCCTTAACGGCATCAGAAAGGCCTTCTCTGAAAATTGCTGCTAGGGCACACTCATTCCACTGAGTAAGCACAGACCATTTACGAATTTTTTGGCAGTATATCTCAGCTTCATCTTGCCCTTGAGACAGGGCTATTAAAGCTTTTTCAGCTTGAATCTCCAAATTAGGTTCCTCATACAGCAACCCTAAAGCCAGAAAAAACGCATCCACATTGAGCAACGCAGGATCCCCTGGTGTCAATGAAAATGCCCAATTTTGAGGGTCACCTCGCAGCAAAGAAATCACAATCTTAACCTGCTGAACAGGATCTCCAGAGGAGTGAGGTCTGAGAGAAAGGAATAATTTACAATTACATTTGAAATTCAGAAACCGAGATCTATCTCCGGAAAATACCTCTGGTGTAGGAATCTTAGGTTCAGAAATAGGAGTACGTATAACATAATCTTGTAAATTCTGAACCTTCGTAGCAAGATTATTTAAACCTGCAGCCAAACTCTGAGAGTCCATCCTTAAACAGGAGAGATCAGAGCCATTCAAGGATTAGAAGGAGAGAAAGGCAAGGCTGTAAATAGAGCAGAAATACAACTGAGCCAACTAAGTAGCAAACATGTGAGGGAAAAAAAAAATAAAAAAATCTACAGACTTCTTTTACTCTCCTTTCTTCTGCCAATTACTTTAACAGTGGCCGGTCATACTGTCATGATTCCCCAATGGCATGGGAACATCAGAAACACAAAATAACAGACTAGCCCTCGGGTGATGGAAACTCAAGCTGACCGTGACCTAAATCTACCACACAACTAACAGTAGCCAGGAAGCATTCCTATGGCTGCCTAGATGCCATGCGCCAGCCGGAGAACTAACTACGCCTGGAAGAGGAAGGAACAGACCTGGCTTACCTCTAGTGAAATTCCCCAAAGATGATAGTAGCCCCCACATATATTAACGGTGAGTTCAGAGGAAAAGACATACACAGTATGAAGGTAGATTTAGCAAAGCGAGGTCCACTTACTAGATAGAGGAAGGATACAAAAGAGGACTTCACGGTCAGCTGAAAAACCCTTTAAAAAACCCATCCTGAAATTACTTTAAGACTCCTGTGTCAACTCATGACACAGGAGTGGCAATTTCAGTCCACAAGAGCTTCCAGTAACAGGAAATGACAAACTGTAAACTGGACAAAAAATACAAAACAAAAAGGACAAGAGTCCACTTAGCTGATCAGCAGACTGGTAGCAGGAACATGCAACTGAAAGACTCAGGTTACAATGATGACCGGCAAGGAAGTGACTGGAGAGCAAGGCTAAATAGGGAACTCCCAAAACTGATGGAAGCAGGTGAGCTGAGGCAGAAAAGAACACACAAGTCTCCAGTACCACCAGCCACCACTAGGGGAGCCCAAAAAGCGGATCACAACATCGTCCCAACCAGAACAACAGGGAGGGACGGGGGATTAGAAGAACATCATTTAATCGAGTTGTGAGGGAACTTAAGAAACAGACACAACGGTTGTGGGGACTTTCCGTAAGCACAGCAGGGAAGGACCACAACACATAGCGCTAGAAGGAAGGCACCGATTTCCACCTGTGAGGAGAACTCTGGAGGTGCCATTGGACCGGCCGGACTTGCGCAGCCTGGTGAACCGTATTCCGGACTGAGGACCCAGAGATCTTCAGTAAAGAGGTAAAGAGACTGCAACCTGGTGTCCTCGTTATTTACTGCACCGCACTACCACAGCCTCACCCCCCATCTACATCATCCACACCTGTTATTCACTGTGCGCCCCACGGCAGGGTCACGGACCGGGGCCTAGCCGCCGTGACAACCTCAGAGCAGAGACTCACCCAGGCCCGGTACCGGGTACCCCTCGGCCCTGCGGCGGTGGGGGCGCTACACTTATTTAATTGAGAGCAGAAAAAAAAGTCAATTTGAAAATGGCACCTGCTGCGCCTGCGTGGTAGCAGCTATTGGTGTGTATAGAGATCCAATAGGTGTTATTGTGCAGGCGCGGGCGGCGCCATCTTAGGCCTCATTCAGTACTTTTTGATCGGTATTTGTATGCCAAAACTATGAGTGTCTCCAAAACACAGGACAAGTGGCAATCCTTCACTTATAGTTTTTCTCTGTAAGTTCCACTCCTGGTTTTGGCATTCAAATACTGATCAAAAAATACTGACATGTGAATGAGGCATTAGAGAAGGAAATATTGTTTTCTCTTCTCCAGCAAGATGGTGCCACCAGAAACATGCGTTAAATGCCGCTGTTAGAGATTGACAGCGGCATTTAACTAGTTAACAGCCACAGGTGGATCGCGATTCCACCAGCGGCTGTTAGAGGCACATGTCAGCTATTCAAAACAGCTGACATGTGCCGGAAAAGATGTGGGTTCAGCGCCGGAGTCCACACCAAAGGGAGGGAGTCCGATATTGGCGTACTATTACGCCTTATGTCAGAAAGGGGTTAAAAAGGTTGTCAGGTTTCATGAAAATCAGGGTCAAGGCTGTTTATGCCTTAAAATAATAACTTGAGCAGTAGTTACTTACTGAATCTCTTATAACCTCATACACGGATGCAAAGTATCCAAACACACCACTCACGAAAAAAGTGTTGAGAAAATAACAAATTTTATTTAGAGCATAATAAATAGAAAATATACATCATACAATACTCAATAAGAGGAAAGGAATTTTAACCTAGTATATTGCACAGAAAAAGATAAATAGCACCCATACAGGCTCTGGGAACATGTGGTTAATGTAAAAGCACCAGCCCATTAACATGCATTTGTATAGGGCCAGATCAAGCTGGCCATAAAGTGTGCAGTGCAAGTGCAAGTGCCTAGATGAGTTACTAAATATATAATAAAAACCAACACATACGCATATTTGTACGCCCGTCCTCAGTATCAAAAGCACCCCGATGCGTGTTTCGCGTACCGCTTTCTCAAGGGGAAAATGTACTGAATCTCTTGCCACGTCGAATCTCCACTGGTCCCTCTGCATATTGTTGATAGGTCAGAAGCTGTGATATCATATTTACAACATGACTACTGCAGTCAATCACTGAGCTCACTACCTCAGCATCATCACTAAGCTGAATGATTAGTCATAGGGGTCATATGTAGTAGACATGACATCACCTCTGCATGCAGGTTAAGATAGACCCTCGAGGAGCAACAAGGGAGCAGTACTAAAGCTTAATTTTTTTTTTCCAATATAAGAAGCTTCAGTTTTTAAGTATAAAATAACCAAGTTATGCTAGACAATTATCCCATAATACTACATATATCAATCTATTCAGCTCCTTCCTGATCTTTAAGTGCTGTGTATAGTGCAAAATATAAATAGTGTAGTACACTTAGTGATATTGTTACAGACTGGTGGTACTGTACCATTATCTGCTGCAGGATTCAAAGCGTTGAAGCGCTACTGGCATTTTTTTACAAAATATAAATAGGACTGATCTGAATCTAATGCTTAGCAGGACTATTAAATGAGACGATGGCACAAACAGTTAATACAGAGACAATAATAATGGAAGCTCTGGCAGCTTCTTACACCAAATAAACAGATTGCATGTTGTTAATATGTTTATACTGCAGCTAAGCAATGAGCATAAAACATCGACTTGATGTGTAAACTGTGGAATCTCCCTCTTATAAACAGGAGCTGCAGATTAGAAACTACACAATTTAAAGGATTGTGTAAACCTAAAGAGAAAAAAAACACACAAAAACAATGAGAATTCAGCTTTACTAACCCCTTTACCCCCAAGGGTGGTTTGCACGTTAATGACCGGGCTAATTTTTACAATTCTGACCACTGTCCATTTATGAGGTTATAACTCTGGAACGCTTCAACGGATCCTGGTGATTCTGACAGTGTTTTCTCGTGACATATTGTACTTCATGATAGTGGTAAAATTTCTTTGATATTACCTGTGTTTATTTGTGAAAAAAATGGAAATTTAGCGAAAATTTTGAAAATTTCACAATTTTCCAACTTTGAATTTTTATACAATTAAATCACAGACATATGTCACACAAAATACTTAATAAGTAACATTTCCCACATGTCTACTTTACATCAGCACAATTTTGGAACCAAATTTTTTTTTTGTTAGGGAGTTATAAGGGTTAAAATTTGACCAGCAATTTCTCATTTTTAGGGTACGTTCACACAGGACTTTTTTGCTGCTTTTTTTTGCTGCTTTTTTTATGCTAATTTTCAGCTGCTTTTTACAGTACCAGTAAAGCCTATGAGATTTCAGAAATCTCATGCACACACGTTGGTTTTTTGTTTGATCAGTATTTTTTGCTTTGCTGCTTTTTTTGGACATAGGGCATGTCACTTCTTTCAGCGTTTTTGCTGCATTTTTGCAGCGTTTTTTCACCCATTGACTTGAATGGGTGATGAAAAAAACGCTGCAAAAACGCTGAAAAAACGCATGTAGCATTATTTGCTGCGTTTTTTGTGCAGAAAATCATGGCCAGCAGGAAGGGATCTTACAGCCAAGAGCTTAGGGGTGTGGTTAGTGAGGTGTGAAGAGCCATTGTGAGCCATTGTGAGGTGTGAAGAGCCATTGTGAGGTGTCCTGATTGTGATCTATTGTGAGGGAGTTCCTGGTAGTAAGGTGTGAAGAGCCATTGTGAGGTGTGAAGAGCCATTGTGAGGTGTCCTAGCAGCTGAAAATTGGCATAAAAAAAGCAGCAAAAAATCTGCAGCAAAAATCTGCAGCAAAAATCTGCAGCAAAAAAGTCCTGTGTGAACGTACCCAAAAAACGCACCAAATACGCACCAAAATAACGCACCTAAATTAGCATAAAAAAAAGCAGCAAAAAAGTCCTGTGTGAACGTACCCTTACAACACCATTTTTTTTAGGGACCACATCTCATTTGAAGTCATTTTGAGGGGTCCATATGATAGAAAATACCAAGTGTGACACCATTCTAAAAACTGCACCCCTAAAGGTGCTCAAAACCACATTCAAGAAGTTTATTAACCCTTCAGGTGTTTCACAGGAATTTTTGGAATGTTTAAATAAAAATGAACATTTGATTTTTTTACACAAAAAATTTACTTCAGCTCCAATTTTTTTTATTTTACCAAGGGTAACAGGAGAATATGGACCCCAAAAGTTGTTGTACAATTTGTCCTGAGTATGCCGATACCCCATATGTGGGGGTAAACCACTGTTTGGGCGCATGGCAGAGCTCGGAAGCGAAGGAGCGCCATTTGACTTTTCAATGCAAAATTGACTGGAATTCAGATGGGACGCCATGTTGCGTTTGGAGAGCCCCTGATGTGCCTAAACATTGAAACCCCCCACAAGTAAAAATAAAAAATCATATTTTTTCACAAAAATTATTTTTTCACTCCCAATTTTTTATTTTCCCAAGGGTAAGAGAAGAAATTGGACTCCAAAAGTTGTTGTACAATTTGTCCTGAGTACGCTGATACCCCATATATGGGGGTAAACCACTGTTTGGGCGCAAGGGAGAGCTCGGGAGGGAAGGAGCGCCCTTTGACTTTTCAATGCAAAATTGACTGGAATTGAGATATGACGTCTTGTTGCGTTTGGAGAGCCCCTGATGTGTCTAAACATTCAAACCCCCCACAAGTGACACCATTTTGGAAAGTAGTCCCCCTAAGGAACTTATCTAGGTGTGTGGGGAGCACTTTGACCCACCAAGTGCTTCACAGAAGTTTATAATGTAGAGCCGTAAAAATAAAAAATCATATTTTTTCACAAAAAAGATTTTTTCGCCCCCAATTTTTTATTTTCCCAAGGGTAAGAGAAGAAATTGGACCCTAAAAGTTGTTGTCCAATTTGTCCTGAGTATGCTGATACCTCATATGTGGGGGTAAACCACTGTTTGGGCGCATGGCAGAGCTCGGAATGGAAGGAGCGCCATTTGACTTTTCAATGCAAAATTGACTGGAATTGAGATGAAACGCCATGTTGCGTTTGGAGAGCCACTGTTGTGCCTAAACATTGAAACCCCCCACAAGTGACTCCATTTTGGAAAGTAGACTCCCTAAGGAACTCATCTAGATGTGTTGTGAGAGCTTTGAACCCCAAAGTGTTTAACTACAGTTTATAACGCAGAGCCTTGAAAATAAAAATTATTTTTTTCCCACAAAACTTATTTTTTAGCCCCAGTTTTGTATTTTCCCAAGGGTAACAGGAGAAATTAGACAACAACAGTTGTTGTCGTCCAATTTGTCCTGAGTACGCTGATACCCCATATGTGAGGGGGAACCACCTTTTTGGCGCATGGGAGAGCTCGGAAGGGAAGGAGCGCCATTTGGAATGCAGACTTAGATGGAATGTTCTGCAGTCGTCACATTGCGTTTGCAGAGCCCCTAATGTACCTAAACTGTAGAAACCCACCACAAGTGACCCCATATTGGAAACTAGACACCCCAAGGAACTTATCTAGATGTGTTGTGAGAACTTTGAACCCCCAAGTGTTTCACTACAGTTTATAACGCAGAGCCGTGAAAATAAAAAATCCTTTTTCTCCCACAAAAATTATTTTTTAGCCCCCAGTTTTGTATTTTTCCAAGGGTAACCGTGTAAATTGAACCCCAAAAGTTGTTGTCCAATTTGACCTGAGTATGCTGATACCCAATATGTGGGGAGAACCACCGTTTGGGCACATGGCAGAGCTCGGAAGGGAAGGAGTGCCATTTGGAATGCAGACTTAGATGGATTGGTCTGCAGGCGTCACGTTGCATTTGCAGAGCCCCTGATGTAACTAAACAGTAGAAACCCCCCATAAGTGACCCCATATTGGAAACTAGACCCCACAAGGAACTTATCTAGATGTTGTGAGAACTTTGAACCCCCAAGTGTTTCACTACAGTTTATAATGCAGAGCCGTGAAAATAAAAAATCCTTTTTTTTTTCCACAAAAATTATTTTTAGCCCCCAGTTTTGTATTTTCCCAAGGGTAACAGGAGAAATTGGACCCCAAAAGTTGTTGTCCAATGTGTCCGGAGTACGCTGATACCCCATATGTTGGGGTAAACCCCTGTTTGGGTGCACGGGAGAGCTCGGAAGGGAAGGAGCACTGTTATATTTTTTCAACACAAAATTGGCTGGAATTGAGATCGGACGCCATGTCGCGTTTGGAGAGCCCCTGATGTGCCTAAACAGTGGAAACCTCCCAATTATAACTGAAACCCTAATCCAAACACACCCCTAACCCTAGTCTCAACTGTAACCCTAACCACACCCCTATCCCTGACACACCCCTAACCCTATTCCCAACCATAAATGTAATCCAAACCCTAACCCTAACTTTAGCCCCAACCCTAACTTTAGCCCCAACCCTAACCCTAACTGTAGCCCTAACCCTAGCCCCAACCCTAACCCTAGCCCTAACCTAACCCTAGCCCTAACCCTAACCTTAGCCCTAATCCTAACCCTAGCCCTAGCCCTAGCCCTAACCCTAACCCTAGCCCTAACCCTAATGGGAAAATGGAAATAAATACATTTTTTTAATTTTTTAATTATTCGCAACTAAGGGGGTGATGAAGGGGGGTTTGATTTACTATTTATAGCGCGTTTTCTAGCGGATTTTTGATTGGCAGCCGTCACACACTAAAAGACGCTTTTTATTGCAAAAAAATGTTTTTTTTGCGTTACCACATTTTGAGAGCTATAATTTTGACATATTTTGGTCCACAGAGTCATGTGACGTCTTGTTTTTTGCGGGACGAGTTGACGTTTTTATTGGTAAAATTTTTGGGCACGACTTTTTTGATCGCTTTTTATTCCGATTTTTGTGAGGCAGAATGACCAAAAACCAGCTATTCATGAATTTCTTTTTTGGGGGGTGTTTATACCGTTCCGCGTTTTGTAAAATGGATGAAGCAGTTTTATTCTTTGGGTCAGTACGATTACAGCGATACCTCATTTATATCTTTTTTTATGTTTTGGCGCTTTTATACGATAAAAACTATTTTATAGAAAAAATAATTATTTTCGCATCGCTTTATTCTGAGGACTATAACTTATTTATTTTTTCGCTGATGATGCTGTTTGGCAGCTTGTTTTTTGCAGGACAAGATAACGTTTTCAGCGGTACCATGGTTATTTATTTCCGTCTTTTTGATCGCATGTTATTCCACTTTTTGTTCGGCGGTATGATAATAAAGCGTTGTTTTTTGCCTCTTTTTTTTTTTTTACGGTGTTCACTGAAGGGGTTAACTAGTAGGACAGTTTTATAGGTCGGGTCATTACGGATGCGGCGATACTAAATATGTTTACTTTTATTGTTTGTTTTTTTATTTAGATAAAGAAATGTATTTATAGGAACAATATATATATTTTTTTAATTTTGGGGGGATTTTTTTACATTTTTTTTCACACATGTGAATATTTTTCTTTTTACACTATAACATTGCCCCAGGGGGGGGCATCATGTTATAGTGTAAGATCGCTGATCTGACACTTTGCTGTGACGTGCACAGCTCCAGGCTTCCCAGCGCCTGCTCTGAGCAGGGACTGTGAAGCCACCTCCCTGCAGGACCTGGATGCCGCAGCCATTTTGGATCCGGGCCTGCTGCAGGGAGGAGGAGGTAAGAGACCCTCGGAGCAACGCGATCACATCGTGTTGCTCCGAGGGTCTCAGGGAAGCACGCAGGGAGCCCCCTCCCTGCGCGATGATTCCCTGTACCGCCAGAACACTGTGATCATGTTTGATCACAGTGTGCCAGGGGTTAATATGCCGGGGGCAGTCCGTGACCACTCCTGGCACATAGTGCCGGATGTCAGCTGCGATAGTCAGCTGACACCCGGCCGCAATCGGCCGCGCTCCCCCCGTGAGCGCGGCTGATCGCGCTGGACGTACTATTCCATCCTTGGGAAGTAGGGCCCACCCCACATGGACGGAATAGTACGTCCAATGGCAGAAATGGGTTAAAAAAGACACCATGAATATTCAGTTATGTAATAAAGAGAATCGGTCACCAGATCTTATTGCCTCATTTGAGAGCAGCAAAATGTAGGAAAAGAGACCCTGATTCCAACAGTGTACAGATGCATCTCACAAAATTAGAATATCATCAAAAAGTTAATTTATTCAGTTCTTCAATACAAAAAGTGAAACTCATATATTATATAGTCATTACAAGCAGAGTGATCTATTTCAAGTGTTTATTTCTGTTAATGTTGATGATTATGGCTTACAGCCAATGAAAACCCAAAAGTCATTATCTCAGTATATTAGAATACTTTATAACACCAGCTTGAAAAAATGATTTAAATATCCAAAATGTTGGCCTACTGAAATGTATGTTCCGTAAATGCACTCAATATTTGGTCGGGGCTCCATTTGCATCAATTACTGCATCAATGCGGCGTGGCATGGAGGGGATCAGCCTGTGGCACTGCTGAGGTGTTATGGAAGTGTAAGGGGGTGCATTATGTCCTTGCATTTTTCTTTCCCGTCCCACTACCGTATGTTATAACGTATATTTATGTATAATGTTATGTTTTACCTTTGACTACTTCTTTTGGGTATGTTTCATAATGTACATATTTATTACTGCTGCTTTGTATAAGGAGATGTTCATTGTTTATCATAGGGAAAGCGTAGTACTCTGTTTGGCCCTCTAGATGGGGATATAGTGATGCTAGCTGTGGTTAACCGAGGAGCATCCGGCATTTTTTCAGTTGGGCCAGGGAGCCCTGACAGGGCAGTCAGCCCCGTAACATTTTAAGACAGGAGCCCAGCCGTTCAGGGCCTGAGGGCCACAGGTGGCAGCACAGATTACGGCAGCCCAAATTATAACAGTGCAGATAGTAGCGAGACAGCTAACAGCAGTACAGAAACATCAGGTGGCAGCTTGCTACATGGACAGGTGCCCTTTTGTCTGGTGCGAAGCGGACAGGAGAGTATCTGAGTGTGGTGAAGCTAGACAGAGAGGATACTGTGATGCCGAACGGGACGAGGCTATCCGGGTACATGCTGAAGGAGGACAGGGAAAGCACAGGAAAAGTGACTGAGGCAAACTGTGTGGTATATCCTTATATATTATTTCTAAACACTCTTTTTCAGTGATTACTTTGTATCTCTGTTCATACTGCACCCACACACACAAAAGGTAAACTTGCCCCATCAGCAAGAAAATAGCCAAACAAGCCACACATGCACAATGTGATCACAAAATACAGTTTACACATTAATTTTCATAAACCTGCAGTATTGAAAAATGACCTGCAGGTGGCACCACACTACCCCAAAGCACACTACCACAAAGCTGCTTACAGACATCACAAACAAATCCTAGCATTTGCCTTTGGGGCTTTCCAGCTTGCCTAACTCCTTGCCCAGCCGATTTCAGGCACATTGGAGGATTGCACATTTCACTGCAGGTGAGTCACATATGCAAACACATTTGTAAACATGCACTGCCTATTCAATTGCACACTTGCTCCGTTTATACTCCACCGACACACACAAATGATACACCATTTCAAAGGTCAAATTACCTGCAGGTGGCATTTGCCTTAGGGTCTTTCCAGCTTGCCCAGCCTATTTCAGGCAAATTCAAGGATTGCACACTTCACTGCAGGTGAGTCACATATGCAAACACATTTGTAAACATGCACTGCTTTTTCGGTGATTACTTCGCCCCACATACACAAATAATACACCATTTAAAGGGTAAACTTGCCCCTTTCAGCAAGAAAAGACACAAACAAATCAGACATTCATGATTTGATCAACAAATACAGTTTAAACATTCATTTTCAGAAACCTGCAGAAAAAAATAATAACCTGCAGGTGGCACCACAACCTCAAGACATTTTTTTAGTCTCTTCTTATCAAACCAATTTATTGTATTACCGATCTACATATATAAATATTTCTCTGTGTTCATCATCTCATTAAATACATTAACATTTGACCAGCTTGATTTTCCTGAAATTGCCTGCGCCCCCGACAACCAATGTGCGAAAATTTCGCATGGGCCAACTAGTATATATATTTTAAGAAAACCACAATACTCACATCTCCTCCTTGTTTGCCTGCTGATCCCGGCTCTGTTCCAGTCTCAGCATCTGCACTGTTATCTGCCCGGCACACAGAGCATGGTGCGTGATGAAGTGCCTGTGTCCGAGGCAGAGGGGAGGGAGCGTCATCTGGCGTCCTCTCCTCCATTATTGCTTTCAACTGTATCGGCATTTATGATGCCGATACAGTTGTGTTAGGTGCCCCGGGTGGTAGTCATGGTGAGGGGCTGCTATTCCAGCACACCCTGGTACCTCGCAAAGAAATGACAATGTACCAATTGCTGTGTGATATGTGTGCAATGCAAGTCACTCACTTTTAAGTTAGAGTCCTCCTCAGGTTGCAGGGTCCCGATTTCAGATATCATCACACACTGATTGACAGTGTCCAAGTTGATTTTTAACAAAACAACTTTACTCAGCGCATCCAGTTCAGTCACAGACATCACACAGTAATTCTTTCCTCTGTGCTGTCCCTTGCTCTCTTCACAATCTTTGTTCTCGTAATGTACCCTCCAGCTTCCCGACTAGCCAGACTAGTTCGTGCTTGGGGTTCCCCGCCTGTTTTCCCCTCCGAGGGTGAAATAAAGGAAGGCGCTTCCCAACCTTTTCCAGACTGTAGGGTTCGGACGTTCCAGGATATTCCACTGAACCTAGTCGCTGCCACTCTCATGCTGCTCTTGTTCCCTCGTGCTCGTGTGACTTCCTGCCCCAAGGCCCTTGACTACTGGCCTCCTCTTCTTAAACTTGTTGCTGCAACAACCTCACTGTTTTTCATCCCACTCTCTGAATAAACCCAGGAAGTGTCTCAACTATCACTACCCTTGCTCCTCCTATCCTGGAAATCCCCTATTTCTTAACCAGCTTTTATCCTAATCTTATCTAATCTCCTAATCTGCAGTGCCCCCCAAGGTACTAAACTGTATATTACCCATTACTATTACTATTACTAGACCTTAGGGTACCGTTACACAAAACGATTTACCAACGATCACGACCAGCGATACAACCTGGCCGTGATCGTTGGTAAGTCGTTGTGTGGTCGCTGGGGAGCTGTCACAGACAGCTCTCCAGCGACCAACGATGCCGAGGTCCCCGGGTAACCAGGGTAAACATCGGGTTACTAAGCGCAGGGCCACGCTTAGTAACCCGATGTTTACCCTGGTTACCATCGTAAATGTAAAAAAAAAAAAACAGTACATACTCACATTCCGGTGTCCGTCAGGTCCCTTGCCGTCTGCTTCCCGCACTGACTGACTGCCGGCCGTAAAGTGAAAGCAGAGCACAGCGGTTACCTCACCGCTGTGCTCTGCTTTCACTTTATGGCCGGCAGTCAATCAGTGCGGGAAGCAGACGGCAAGGGACCTGACAGACACTGGAATGTGAGTATGTACTGTTTTTTTTTTTTACATTTACGATGGTAACCAGGGTAAACATCGGGTTACTAAGCGCGGCCCTGCGCTTAGTAACCCGATGTTTACCCTGGTTACAAGCGAACGCATCGTTGGATCGGTGTCACACACACCGATCCAACGATGACAGCGGGAGATCCAGCGACGAAAGAAAGTTCCAAACGATCTGCTACGACGTACGATTCTCAGCGGGGTCCCTGATCGCTGCTGCATGTCAGACACAGCGATATCGTATGGATATCGCTGGAACGTCACGGATCGTGCTGTTGTAGCGATCAAAGTGCCACTGTGAGACAGTACCCTTACTCTTATACTGTATCTCCCTATCTCTAAAGACGCATAACTTGCATATTACACAAACATCATAACATTATAAAGCATCTTACTACACAATAAAGCATTATCACATAATATATAATTTCTGAATGCGAGGAATCTAAATCCTGCCGACTACGCCAATTTTGTAAATCATACAGCGAGGATGTTGAATGCGAGGAATCTAAATCCTGCCGACTATGCCAATTTTGTAAATCATACACCGAGGGTGTTGTTCCAGATACAGCGAAGTCACGGACCAGAAAAGAACCAATTTCACACAGTCCACTTTTTGTAACTATTTTACTTAGGGATGAAATTATTCCTACTCGGTTTTGATAACCACACAAAGAGAACACATCAAACAAATATTTCGCCAGAAAGCTATATCCTCTGTGCTGAACAGCTCGGACTGTTCTTGAAAAGAGAACTGTTTCTGTTATATTCTCTATGTAAATTTACCTGTTGGTGTGCCCATCTGAACCGGCCGCCATGACCTTATTACACCCTGAGAGAAGCTGGTTTACTTAAATGAGTGCAAAGCACGGGCCTGCCTGCGGTTCAGCACAATGATTCACAATCCTAAGAACATATACTTCTATTCCGATTTCCTAATCAAATATTCCCCTCCCATTCTGGTGTAATCTCAAGAAAACTAGAAGAAAAGTCCGTCCTTGACTATATTAAGAATATTCCCACATTAACCATATTTACATACATATCAGTACAGGTGCCGTGGACAAACTCAGTTGGAGCTGAACCACTACTCCGTTCTATATTCTTCCACAGACACTCCTATTCCAACAGATAAATAGGAAGCACAAGTCTTGTCTGGGGTTCGCTGTGTGCTGTGTCAGCACCAAATAGTAGCATGAAATATTCAGTCACTGAAGACAACGTGGTCCGTAAAGTCATTATACTGTACCTAACTAACTAACTATAGGCCTTGTGTCTCTTGATAAAAATATATTGTGATTCGTGCACGTTTACTTACTGCGGCTTCGCAGTGGGCTTTAGTGTTTTCCCCGGCTGTCACCTCTCACCTAACAAAAATATTCAACCTTTCTCTCTCTTTCGGTATTTTTCCCTCCTCATTTAAGCATGCCATCATGCATCCATTACTTAAAAAACCATCCCTCGATCAAAACTGTGCCGCTAATTATAGACCTGTCTCTAATCTTTCCTTCATCTCTAAACTCCTCGAACGCCTGGTCCACTCCCGTCTCACTCGCTATCTCTCTGATAACTCTCTTCTCAACCCTCTTCAATCTGGTTTCCGCTCTTTACACTCTACTGAAACTGCCCTCACTAAAGTCTCTAATGACCTACTAACAGCTAAATCTAATGGTCACTACTCCATGCTAATTCTCTCCGCAGCATTCGACACTGTGGATCATCAGCTGCTCATCACTATGATCCACTCCATTGGCCTCAAGGACACTGTTCTCTCCTGGTTCTCATCCTATCTCTCTGACCGCTCCTTCACTGTATCTTTTGCTGGTTCCTCCTCCTCTCATCTTCCCCTTACTATAGGGGTTCCTCAAGGATCAGTCCTAGGCCCCCTCCTTTTCTCTTTGTATACTGCCCCTATTGGACAAACAATCAGCAGATTTGGGTTCCAGTACCATCTCTATGCTGATGACACCCAATTATACACTTCTCCTGATATCACGCCGGCCTTTTTAGAAAACACCAGTGATTGTCTTACCGCTGTCTCTAACATCATGTCCTCCCTCTATCTGAATCTGTCAAAAACTGAACTCCTCATGTTATCTCCCTCTACTAACCTACATTTGCCTGATATTGCCATCTCCGTGTGCGGTTCCACCATTACTCCAAAGCAACATGCCCGCTGCCTTGGGGTCATACTTGATTCCAAGCTTTCATTCACCCCCCACATCCGATCACTGGCTCGCTCTTCTTATCTGCATCTCAAAAACATTTCTAGAATTCGCCCTTTTCTTACTTTCAACTCTGCAAAAACTCTTACTGTTTCACTTATTCATTCTCGTCTGGACTATTGTAACTCTCTACTAATCGGCCTCCCTCTTACCAAACTCTCCCCGCTCCAATCTGTCCTGAATGCTGCTGCCAGGATCATATTCCTCACCAACCGTTACACCGATGCCTCTACCTTGTGCCAGTCATTACACTGGCTACCCATCCACTCCAGAATCCAGTACAAAACTACTACCCTCATCCACAAAGCACTCCATGGCTCAGCCCAACCCTACATCTCCTCTCTGGTCTCAGTCTACCACCCTACCCGTGCCCTCCACTCTGCTAAAGACCTGAGGTTAGCATCCTCAATAATCAGAACCTCCCACTCCCGTCTCCAAGACTTTACACGTGCTGTGCCGATTCTTTGGAATGCACTACCCAGGCTAATACGATTAATCCCCAATCCCTAGAGTTTTAAGCGTGCCCTAAAAACTCATTTGTTCAGATTGGCCTACCGCCTCACCGCATTAACCTAATTATCCCTGTGTGGCCCATTCACAAAGAAAAAAACTTAAACCATAATCAGGCTCCTCGCATCATGTTCTCATACACTTTATACAGTTAATAGCCTCTGTGTCTGTACTGCTACATACTTAGGCAGTTAACTGGTTCATGCAGCTTTACATAAACACCCGAGCCTTACACTATGGCTGGTCCGAATAACTAAAGCAATTGTTACCATTCACCTCTCGTGTCTCCCCCTTTTCCTCATAGTTTGTAAGCTTGTGAGCAGGGCCCTCATTCCTCTTGGTATCTATTTTTAACTGTGATTTCTGTTATGCTGTAATGTCTATTGTCTGTACAATTCCCCTCTATAATTTGTAAAGCGCTGCGGAGTATGTTGGCACTATATAAATACAATTATTATTATTATTATAGTGTCCTTTCGCTGGGTCTGCTCCGAACAAAATAATCAGCACACGCAGGCGGATGTTGAGTTCCTCCAGCCGGTGAGCAATACTGAAGATGCTTGTGGTGTGACTCTTTCATGGGGCATAGCACCTCTCTCTCCAGGTCCCAGTCCCTTCTGTTTCTTAACAGCTTGTTCGTCAGGAATTCCCTCACATCAGGACAGGTCCGGATCCTGTACAAGCTCAGCTCTAATCTGCCACTGCTTCTAACTCAGAGGGGTGCTGTCACGAGAGGGTATAGTTGGATTCCTGTTATGATCCGGTGACCTTGGAGCCGCATGAGACTTTCTCAGGAGTAGGTGGAACCTGTACTGACCGCAAACCCTAAACTGTCACCGCAACTAGAAGTAGCCGTGGGGTGTACCTAACACATCCTAGACACCTCGACACAGCCGGAGGACTACATACTCCTATAGATGGAAATGGGAATTCTATCTTGCCTCAGAGCAGAACCCCAAAGGATAGGCAGCCCCCCACAAATATTGACTGTGAGTATTAGAGGAAAGACACACGCAGGCAGAAATCAGGATTTAGCAAAAGAGGCCACGCTAGCTAAATAGGAAAGGATAGGACAGAATACTAAGCGGTCAGTATTAAAACCCTAAAAATATCCACAGCAGATAATACAAAAATTCCACCATCTAACTAAAGACATGGAATGTATATCTGCATCTCCTGAGAATCCAACTTGACTGAAATATCCAAACACAGTCTAAGCTGGACAAGAAAGAACATTGAATAGTACTGAATTGTAAAGCACACAGCATGTGTGCTACAAAAACAAAACCAGACACTTATCTTTGCTGATTTGGCAGCAGGGCAGGAGGAACCAGACAGAGATGCAAAACCTCCAAGAACAATGGACAACTGGCAAGGGCTAATGAATCCTGCACACCTAAATATCCCAGTCAGAGCTGCAATCAGCAGGGACACCTGCCCAGGATTGCAACCCAGGGACAACTGCATTACTACCAACAACCACCGGAGGGAACCCAAGAGCAGAATTCACAACAGATTCCTCTCCAGCACAGCCTCACTCACCCCTCATTCCTGAAGACCCTGCACAAGATGGCTGCGCTTCCTTTTCCTGTGTTTCATTTTATAAAACCCTTTTTGACACATCTTACAGACATATCACAGTCTCTTAACCATGTTCGACATCTTGTGACCAGTTAACAAAATTAACTATAAAGAAACAAATATATTTACAGCAAGTACAGTGATTATACAGTCGTGTGTACAAATATCCTCAATTATACCACGCTGTTGGGCCAACACACACCTCACAGTTGAATGCAGAATGCGATGGCGGGCAGCAGCAGTGGAGCAGCGGTGACAGGAGGCAGGAGCCGGCTGCTGCAGCTGAAGCTTTTGCCTGCTGCTAAAGAGAAATTAATATTCACTGCTCCCCATGCCCATGGGTGTGGAGAGGAGTGAATATTCATTCTCTTTAGCAAAGAAAATGAATATTCACTCTCCTACATGCCCATGGGCGTGAGGAGCAGTGAATACTCATTTATCTTTAACAATGGGCACAGGCTTTAGTCGCAGCAGCTGCCCCGTTACCCACTGCTCCACCGCTGGTGTCGGGCAGGCCATCTGACTCACGGGCCCCATAGCAGCTGCGTAGTGTGCCGCTATTAGTGACTCGTCACTGTCTGGGGGCACCTGGGGCAGCTAGGGTCCTAGGCAGCTGCCAGCCTTGTATGCCAGCAGATGTCAATGCCTGGGCCCACCGAAGAATCTCCGGTTCTCTGGTGGGCCAGTCTAACCCTGGGTGTGGCCCAAGGTTGGCCTATCCCCTCTCCACTCCAGTTGATTGACATGTCTCTCCCTATATACAGAATCACCTTGAGCAGAGCAGGAAGAAGCCAGCCAGGGAGGCTGGCCCAAGATTAATCAGATCTGTCCCTGTAGCCCTGACCAGCTTTTCAAACAGTGTAAAACATATCTGGCATTACAATTCCCACTACAGAGCTGATATGTAAATGAAGGGTTAATGTGAATATGATCCGCACTGCTGAATAATTCTAGGTCCAAAAGTGTTTCGCATAAAGAATGGTGATTTATTCAAAAACTTTTCAAAGTCTGAGTGACTTCTTCATCTGGAAATACCACACAATTAGGTAACCCCTAATGCACCCCTTCAGAAGAAGCAAGAATGCGAAACGTACGTTAGGGGGTTCCTACACGTGGTCCTTCAGTCTGATTCAGTGGTATGCTACACTAAGGGTTATATGCATCTTTTTGCTATGTGGATTGCCTTGCACCAATCTAATCTATAATATAACGCTGGGAGCATCAAAAGCCTTGATAGACTGTGCAAGCGTGACGCACCTGCGCAGTCTGGACCCCACAGAGTGATGCAGCCCAGGAGATCTCGGTATGCGTAAGCATACCACGATCTTTCTGGCGCCCGCAGCTCTTCCTGTGTTCAGCGGTGAAGTGGTACCTCTCATTAAAGTAATGAATATGGACGCATATTCATTACTTTTATGAGCGGTACCATGTGACCGCCCAGCACTGGAAGGGGCTGCCGGCCTGGGACGACAGAGAAGCAGGGACGTGCCAGGATGGGGTGTGTAGGATGGGGAGGGTGAGCCATGCTATATTCACCTGTCCCCGTTCCACCTTTATGGAGCAGCATATGGGGCATATTATGCTATAGAGCATCTTATGGGGCCATCAACCTTTATGGAGCAGCATGTGGGGCATAATATGCTATGGAGCATCTTATGGGGCCATCATTAACCTTTGTGCAGCATTATATGGGGCATATTTTAATATGGAGCATCTTATGGGGCCATTATTAACCTTTGTGCAGCATTATATGGGGCATATTTTTGTATGGAGATTCTTATGGGGCCCAACATGAACTTTATGGAGCATTATATGGAGCGTATTTTGTATGGAGCGTCTTATGGGGCCCATCATGAACTATATGGAGCATTATATGGGACGTATTTTGTATGGAGCATCTTATGGGGCCCATCATGAACTTTATGGAGCATCTTATGGGGTCCACCATGAATTTTATGGAGCATTATATGGGGCACATTTTGTATGGAGCAAATTATGGGGCTCCTGATTCAATATGGATATTCAAAAAACATTTAACCTAGTGATGTCTCAATCAATTTCACTTTTATTGGTATCTATTTTTATTTTTGAAATTTATTAGTAGCTGCTGCATTTCCCACCCTAGGCTTATACTCGAGTCAATAAGTTTTCCCAGTTTTTAGTGGCTTATACTCGGGTCGGCTTATATTCGAGTATATACGGTACCTATCCGGTATTGCCGCGGGGTCTCTTCGGGACTGAGGCCAGGACATGAATCCTCCATCGGAAATGGTGTATGCGTATAGCGCACTTCAGATGCCATTTTGTAAGTTATGCATCCGGGGATGAGGATTCTGGCCCAGGAGGGTTGTGGCGCCGGAATCAGCGCTTGTGCAGTCCGCGCTTTCCAGCGCCATTTTTATATACTGAATCTATATACAAAATACGTCAGTGGAGCAATCCAGCCACTTTCTACTGAATATATATAGAAAATACATCAGCGCAGCAAGCCAGTGACTTTTTACTGCACATGACAGAATGGGGATGCAGAATGGGAGCAGCACATTACAGAATGGGGGTGCAAGATGGGAGCAGCAAATTACAGAATGGGGGCACAGAATGGGAGCAGCACATGACAGGATGGGGGCGCAGGATGAGAGCAGCACATGACAGGATGGGGGTGCAGGAAGGGAGCAGCACATGACAAGATGGGGGTGCAGGATGGGAGCAGCACATGACAAGATGGGGCGCACAAAAACAGGATGAGAGCACCACATGACAGGATGGGGGCGCAGAATAGGAGTAGCACATACCAGGATGGGGGCAGCACATACCAAAATGGGGATGCAGGATGGGAGCACCACATGACAGGATGGGGGCGCAGGATGGGAGCACCACATGACAGGATTGGGGTGCAGGATGGGAGCACATGACAGAATTGGGGCGCAGGATGGGAGGACATGACAGGATGAGGGCACAGGAAGGGAGCACATGACAGGATGAGGGCACAGGAAGAAAGTAGCACATGACAAGATGGAAGCACACAAAACAGGAAGAGGGCGCAGGATGGGGGCTGCTCATGACAGGAAGGGGGTGCAGGATGACAGTAGCATATTACAGGATGGGGGCACAAGATGGTAGCAGCACATGACAACATTAGGGCGCAGGATGAAAACAGCACATACCAAGATGGAGACCATATACCAATATAAATGCTCGCCACCCGGGAGTAGAACGGGTTCAATAGCTAGTACTACTATATTGTATTTTGCACTTTAAAAAACGTTCTTCTTTGTTTATGCACTTTTGCAGCGATTATGATATAGATTAAAAGGAGATATATATGGGTATTGGATGGTGTTTGGCATAATCTGCAAAAAGGCATATAAGGAACCATAGGAATGATTGCAGCAGGGTATATGGTTTAAATCATCAATAGGATATAGTTCTTTCTATCCCACTAGAGGGCAGCGTAATAATAAAAGAATATGAAAAAATCATTATATATATATATATATATATTTATCTATATATTGATTTTGTATGAATAATCTGTGGAGGCTTGTGACTGCATTCCTTGAGAAGGTTATGGTGAATATAGTTCCATAGTCTAATAATATGAGGACGGTGTTTTTGTGAGAATAATCATGTATTTTTAAAGAACTATCTAATATTTGTACCACTTCTTACTTGAAGGTATCATGTAATGTCTAATCATGTACTACTTACAATCTATGTGTTTTATTAATTATTGTGTTTAATAAAGAATTGTTGATTTTATTAAGAAGTTCTCCAAGCTTTTTTGATAGAATAACTTAATCCTTGATTTATGAGAATTAGTATTTTGTGCCCAAAACTATCGGATATATAGATAAAACATTACCAGTATGAAAAGGCATTGCTGGAGACCATGACAAGAAACTGTCAAGGGAGAGGAGGCTCAAGATGAACTTTTGCACTGAAGTCCTGCAGCTACACGCCTGATTAAAACTGCTGTTATTATCCTATTAATGTGATTTTGTTGGATGCGTGATTCATGTTCTGTAACTCCCTTGATATACTGCAAAATTACTTTAGTTTATTAACTCTATACTGTTCCATTGATGTGTTCATTATCCCTGTACAAAAAGAATCATTGGTTGCATGATTTCTGACTTGTAACTGTGCAAGATGATTATCCCTTTACGCTCACATTTCTGAATATTAACTCTATCATGTAACATAAATGTTTCCAAAGTTAAATTAAAAGGGTTGCCCAATACTAGTAAACAATGTATTAATGGGCCTACAGCGGTGCTAAAATAAAAAAGGGACTGCTTAAAGAGGTTGTCCGGCATTAGTGTACAAGTCTGACTGCAGACTTGTGAATCCTCACAGTGTGTGCACTGCGTACTGTGAGGATTTTCTGGTGCCGGCAATGGGAGCAGGCAGCCATGTCACCACAAGTATGCAATTTGCATACTTTGAGCAATATTACGACTAGACTTGTCTGGCTATGCTCAATAGCTCCCAACGCTGGAGAATCCTTACAGTGCGCAATGCATGCACTGTGAGGATTCACAAGTCTCAGTCAGGTATTGTGACTGCAGGCTTGTACCTGACGGCCGGACAACCCTTTTAAGGATGTGGGTGTCAGCCAATCAGCTTTCCCTTTCTGAACCTGTTGCTAAAGTTGGCCATGGACAAATGCTATAGAGCCCAGTGTTTTTTGATACATGCATCTATTATATTCTGATGCCAATAAGCTAAGCTATTTTACACTACTATTTTTAATCTTGTTATAAGATATCCTTCAGACAACTTCATCCTTTTCTACATTATAGGGTATTTTCTGGTATAAAGACATTTAAAATTTCTGTGGTGGTTAGAAAACCTCCACGCATATGGATTTTATACATAAACGTGAAAAAAAAAAGGGTAAAAGAAAACTGACGCCAAATCATGAAGTCATACATGCTTACTTAGCTGTTTTAAGGTCAGGCAGAGAAAAAGAAATGACTTTTGGCTTCCCGACAAGTCTCTAGGTAACTGCTGTAAGAAAAACTATCCAGTTACTGCAACAATTACCGAGATAAACTTAAAATGCATTGTTTGACTGTTCTCCGAGAAAAGCTTTTCTAATTTAAGAGTCTCTTATTCACATCCTCAAAATTACCCAGTTTTCTACTTAACGGTTTACATCTATATCCTACCTGAGGAGAAGAATGGCCAACTAAGTCTTCATTTCCCTGTATTCTTCCAGTTACCACCTTCATCACTTCCGCTGTCAGGAGAAACCTTAGAATGTTTTTTTTTTGTCT
Source organism: Ranitomeya variabilis (assembly GCF_051348905.1). Lineage (NCBI taxonomy): Eukaryota > Metazoa > Chordata > Amphibia > Anura > Dendrobatidae > Ranitomeya > Ranitomeya variabilis. Next base: position 416,000,967 of record NC_135237.1, read on the forward strand.
TTAGGAAATATTCATCATTAAGCTGGAACATTCAGTCCTAGCCTAAAAATAACTGATGTCATCATAAGAATTTCAAAAATCATGTAATTAGTACGATAATTTTATGTGACTAATATAAAAAACAACATTTTTTTAATGTCCGCGTGGGCCAAATCAGCATTTTCAGCATGGTGGTTTTTTTTTTAGAACTATGCTAAATTTCTCAAGGGGCTTCACAGCCAATCAGTGGTTTAACTAAAATAAAAAAGTAATCTCTGCATTCCTGCATAACATAATTACATACATGTGTGTGGGAATCCCAGTGCTCAGAATGCCTTGTACCGTTAGCTGTCAAGAAGAGAAGTTTCCCGTTACCTTATGGAATCAGTGTAGTATAAGGGTAGTACAAGCTCTCTTGGCACTCAACGCAAGATTTTCAGAATTCATCCCTCATAGTCTGTGAATTCCAGAATGATAACTGTGGAGAGGATAATTAGCCATTAAATTACCCCCTAGCACACTAAAGCCTCATTCAGATGTCCATTTTTTTTACAAAAGTGAAAATCACCGACTGATTGTCACCAACATTTGCTCAGTGATTTTTTGTATGCAAAAAAAATTGCACAGCTTCATCAACCGATTACAATTTTAAAATTGTGTACAAAATTCATGAACAACATCAACGTTAAAAAAGTCAAGGCATATCACTAGAAAAAAGAAACAGTAACTTACTTAAAAAAAACAATGATGAATAAGGCCCATCGTTTTGTATGGCTGATTATGATCGTTGGGTCAGATCAAAAACCGGATATACCTTTGTGTTGTTTTTTGTTTATCTTGTGAACAGACAGCCTGCATAAATACAACAAACACGCACATGTGAACAGCCCCATATAAGTGATATGTGTTCTATTTATGAAAAACATGGATAGATGCGTGAAAATGGAGGTCTGAATGAGGCCTATAGGAAAGTGTTCACCACCACCTATAAAATTATTAGCAGATTGGTCACCGTGTCCAATTGGATGTATGAAGATATTTAAAGATAGATTTTATTTATTTTTTTAAACAAAAGATTGAACCTAAATCTAGTCCTGTAATATTTGCTGATCGCATGCTCTCTCTTTTTTCTAGTCTTAATAAACTATTGATGCAATGTATACTTTTTCTTAAAGTCTATGAACACTTTCTGGGGCATTTTTTTTTTTAAAGAAACACTTATTTTTGCCTAAATATTTTGTAATTCTTCTTCTGAATAAGCGACTTAACTAATTTATGATTTTGATTTAGATACAGTACTGTGCAGGGCCAGCGTTAGGGGCAGGCAGACTAGGCAGCTGCCTAAGGCCCCTGTTGCCCTAGGGGCCCCCAGCTAGGGGCGGACATACTGCTGATGGCACTGCTCCAGGGCCCAGCGGTGGAGGGGGGCCCCTGCAGGCAGGCCCGGTATCATGCAGGATCGGGCCCCTTTCACTCCCTCCTATAATTATGGAACACCCAGTGCGAGGGAGAGAGCGGGGCGCGAAGTGCAGGAGATCAAAAAGGGGGCGTGTCATGCAGGGAGAGATGCTGGCCAATGAACGCTTTCCTTACCTCACCATGACCAGACTGAGGAGAGCGCTCACTGGTGGTTGCTGTCCTTCTGCATGGCGCGTCCCAATCGTGAGTACTCACCTACAGTCAGGTGAGGTGCCCCACCGCACGCACATAGAGAGAGCAGTGGAGGAAGAGAGCCTTACAGTGTCTTCTGCTCCCTCCACTGTTCTGTCCCCAGCAGGCTGCAGCGTCTCCTCACTGTTAAGAGATGGGGGAGGAGGCTCACTGCACGGCACAGCAGGTAGAACCAGGGGGCTGATATCAGTCCTGTCTGCTCTGTGCCCCATCCCCCACAGTGGGGTCTGCAGCCCTCTCCAACTGAACTATGTGACCTCATCCAGGGCTCCTCTGATCACCTATACAAGATTAGTATGTGTGTATATATGTGCGTGTATGTATGTATGTGTGTGTGCATCTGTGTGTATGTTTCTATCTGTGTGTATGTATGGTACATGTATGTGTATCTGTATGTTCGGTATATGTATATATGTACGGTATGTGTATTTGGGTGTATGTATGGTATATGTATGTACGGTATGTGTGTACTATATGTGTATATAACTATCTGTGTATGTACGGTATATGTGTGTGTATGCAAGTAAAGTATGTGTATGTATGTACGGTATATGTATGTGTATCTGTATGTATGGTATATGTATGTACGGTATTTGTGTGAATGTACGGTATATGCATGTGTGTATGTACGGTATGTGTATGTATGACGGTATATGTATGTGTATCTGTGTGTACGTACGGTATATGTATGTGTATTTGTGTGTATGTATGGTATATGTATGTACGGTATGTGTAAACTATATGTGTATATAACTGTATGTGTGTATGCATGTAAGGTATATGTCTGTGTATGTATGTACGGTATGTGTATCTGTGTGTATGTACGGTGTATGTATGTACAGTATATGCCGGAACAAAAATCATTGTTCTCATCAGCACATCGCCCAGTTAAAACTGCAGATATGCTGCTAAGATGATACTGTATGGGGACAGATTGATTTACTAGTGATCATTCTGTCCCCATCATTGTTCCTCAGCCAGTGTAAAGAGGCTGGAAACAAGTGGCGAATGACTTCAATATTGTTAATCACACTCGTTTAGTGGCCTGAAATCAGCGCATGTAGCTACAACCAAAATGTTTCTGTTTGATGGTGCAATATGTTAGCATTTTGGGCCCCATTTTAAATATTTGCCTAGGGCCCCACTTTGCCTAAAACCGGCCCTGGTACTGTGCAAACGTTTTACACAGGTGTGGAAAATGCTGCAATGTAAGAATACTTACAAAAATAGGAATATTTTATCAATTAACAAAAAGGGAATAAGCAAAAAATAAATCTAAATCTAATCAATATTTGGTGTGACTCTCCAGGGTTGGACTGGCCTGGCGGGGTACCGGGGAAATCCCCAGTGGGCCCTTGGCTGTGGGAAGGAGAGGAGGAGAAGAGGAAGAGAAAAACAAATCTGGGCTTTTTAGGGGCACATGCCCTTTAAAAGCACAGGCTGCATATGTGCAGGGGCGCGCGCACGCAGGGTTCTTTACCTGAACCGCCACGGCGCATGTCCCAATCGATACTGTCAAGTGTGCGCCTTTCGTCACCGGTGCACACATTCACCATCTGCCTCTGCTATGTCGGTGGCCATTTTAATATGAGAGCATCGGACCTGCAGAGGAGGAGGAGGATGCCGCCGGGAGCGCAGGCAGGTAAGAGGAATGTTTCGTTTTTTTCTTCTCTCTCGCATACGGGATGGATACACATACGGGGTGGGCCAGGATGGATACACATATGGGGGGCACAGGATGGATATACATACGGGGTGGGCCAGGATGGATACACATACGGGGGGCGCAGGATGGATACATATATGGGGTGGGCCAGGATGGATACACATATGGGGGGGCGCAGGATGGATACACATACAGGGGGCGCAGGATGGATACACATATGAGGTGGGCCAGGATGGATACACATACGGGGTGGGCCAGGATGGATACACAACACATATGGGGGGCAGGATGGATACACATACGGGGGGTGCAGGATGGATACACATACAGGTGGGCCAAGATGGATACACATATGAGAGGCAGGATGGATGCACATACAGGGGGGCCAGGATGGATGCACATACGGGGGGCAGGATGGATACCCATGGGGCCACAGAAGGACAAGGGGCCAGGATGGATACACATATGGGGAGCAGGATGGATACACATACCGGGGGCCAGGATGGATACACATACCGGGAGGCAGGATGGATACACATACCGGGGGCCAGGATGGATGCACATACAGGGGGGCCAGGAATGATGCACATACGGGGGACCAGAATGGATGCACATACAGGGGGCCAGGAGGGATACACATGGGGCCAGGGGCAGGACAAGGGGCCAGGATGGATACACATGGGGGGCAGGATTGATACACATACAGTGGGTAGGATGGATGCACATATGAGGGGCCAGGATAGATGCACATATGGGGGGACAAGGGACCAGGATGAATATATGGGGTGCCAACATGTATATATGGGGGACCAGGATGTATATATATATATATATGGGGGCCAGGATGGATTTATGGGGGGCAGGACAAGGGACCAGGATGCATATATATGGGGGGGGCAGGATGCATATATATATGGCGGGCTAGGATGGAAATATGGGGGACGGATAGGATGGTTATATGAGGGGCCAGGATGGCTATATGGGTTTGGGGGGCCAGGATGGATATATATGAGGGGGCCAGAATGCATATATGGGGGGCCAGGATGGATATATGGGGGAGGGGCAGGACAAGGGACCAGGATGGATATATGGGGAGCCAGGATGTATATATATTTTACAGCCAGGATGCATATATATGGGGGCCAAGATAGATTTATGGGGGATGGGGGCATGACAAGGGACCAGGATTCATATACATGAGGGGCAGGATGGATATATGGGGAGGGACCAGGATATATATATATGGGGAGGCCAAGTTGCATATATGTGGGGCCAGGATGGATATATGGGGGGACAAGATAAGAGGCCAGGAAGCATATATATGGGGGCAGGATGCATATATATGGGGGAGCCAGGATGGATATTTGGGGGAACCAGGACAAGGGACCAGGAAGAATATGTGGGAGTCCAGGAGAGATATATGGTGTGCAGGACAAGGAACATATGAGGGCCAGTATGTATAGCTAGGGAAGCAGGATGGATATCTGGGGTCCAGGCTGGACAAGGGACATAGGGGGGCCAGGCTGGGGCATATTATAAAATAAAGGGGGCCAGGCTGGGCGAGATTATTAAAGGGGGCCAGGATGAGGGACTTAATTACTGTTCGAGGGCCAGAATGAGGAACATGCTATATTAGTTTATGGTGACAAGTGGGGAACATAATTTCTTTAGGGTCCAATGAGGGACATTATTACTACTGTAACATAATTTACTTTTTAGGAAACGGTTTTCCATGGAGGGAACAAAAGGGGATCCTGTTACTGTGCTGTGTGTTGTGAAATTGGATTTTGGGCTCCCCCGGTGGCCACTGGTGGAATTGAACTTGTGTGCATCATCCCCTCTGTTCACCTGTTCCCATCAGGATGTGGGAGTCGCTATTTAACCTTGCTCCTCTGTCACTTCCATGCCGGTCAACATTGTAATCAGAAGCCTTTCTGTGCATGTTCCTGCTACCAGACAACTTCCAGCTAAGTCGGACTTTTGTCCTTGTTTGTTTTTTGCATTTTGTTCCAGTTCACAGCTGCAGTTTCGTTTCTGTGTCTGGAAAGCTCTTGTGATCTGAAATTGCCACTCTGATGTTATGAGTTAATACTAGAGTCTTAAAGTAATTTCAGGATGGTGTATTGATAGGGTTTTCAGCTGACCATGAAAGTACCCTTTCTGTCTTCCTGCTATCTAGTAAGCGGACCTCGATTTTGCTAAACCTATTTTCATACTACGTTTGTCATTTTCATCTTAAATCACCGCCAATATATGTGGGGGCCTCTGTCTGCCTTTCGGGGAAATTTCTCTAGAGGTGAGCCAGGACTATATTTTCCTCTGCCAGGATTAGTTAGTCCTCCGGCCGGCGCTGGGCGTCTAGGGATAAAACGCAGGCTACGCTACCCGGCTACTGTTAGTTGTGCGGCAGGTTTAGTTCATGGTCAGTTTAAGTTTCCATCCTTCCAAGAGCTAGTTCCTATGTATGCTGGGCTATGTTCTCTTGCCATTGAGAACCATAACAGTTTGACCGGCCCGCAAAGGGTTAAATTAATTGGCAGAGAAAGGAGAGAAAAAAGAAGTCTGCTGAAAAATTTTTTTTTTTTTTCCTTCAGTTCTGAGTGTGCTTTCAATTGAATCACTTGCAAGTCTGCCTATATTGCAGCCTTCCTCTCTCTCTCTCCTTCTAATCCTGGAATGGCTCTGTGTTCACCTGTTTAAAATGGATATTCAGAGTTTAGCTGCAGGTTTGAATAATCTCACCACGAAAGTTCAAAATTTACAAGATTTTGTTGTTCATGTTCCTATATCTGAACCTAGAATTCCTTTGCCTGAATTTTTCTCGGGGAATAGATCTTGCTTTCAAAATTTCAAAAATAATTGCAAGTTGTTTTTGTCCCTGAAATCTCGCTCTGCTAGAGATCCTGCTCAGCAGGTCAGGATTGTGATTTCCTTGCTCCGGGGCGACCCTCAAGATTGGGCTTTTGCATTGGCTCCAGGGGATCCTGCGTTGCTCAATGTGGATGCGTTTTTTCTGGCCTTGGGGTTGCTTTATGAGGAACCTCATTTAGAGCTTCAGGCGGAAAAAGCCTTGATGTCCCTATCTCAGGGGCAAGATGAAGTTGAAATATACTGCCAAAAATTCCGTAAATGGTCTGTGCTTACTCAGTGGAATGAGTGCGCCCTGGCGGCGAATTTCAGAGAGGGTCTCTCTGATGCCGTTAAGGATGTTATGGTGGGGTTCCCTGTGCCTGCGGGTCTGAATGAGTCCATGACAATGGCTATCCAGATCGATAGACGTCTGCGGGAGCGCAAACCTGTGCACCATTTGGCGGTGTCTACTGAGAAGACGCCAGAGAATATGCAATGTGATAGAATTCTGTCCAGAAGCGAACGGCAGAATTTTAGACGAAAAAATGGGTTGTGCTTTTATTGTGGTGATTCAACTCATGTTATATCAGCATGCTCTAAGCGTACTAAGAAGCTTGATAAGTCAGTTTCAATTGGCACTTTTCAGTCTAAGTTTATTCTATCTGTGACCCTGATTTGTTCTTTATCATCTATTACCGCGGATGCCTATGTCGACTCTGGCGCCGCTTTGAGTCTTATGGATTGGTCCTTTGCCAAACGCTGTGGGTATGATTTAGAGCCTCTTGAAACTCCTATACCTCTGAAGGGGATTGACTCCACCCCATTGGCTAGTAATAAACCACAATACTGGACACAAGTAACTATGCGAATTAATCCGGATCTTCAGGAGATTATTCGCTTTCTTGTGCTGTATAATCTACATGATGTGTTGCGTCAGCCTGATGTTGCTCTTCCTTTTCAGGTTGAGGTCGACGCTTCTGAAATCGGAGCTGGGGCGGTTTTGTCGCAAAGAAGTTCCGACTGCTCCGTGATGAAACCTTGTGCTTTTTTTTCTCGTAAATTTTCGCCCGCCGAGCGGAATTATGATATTGGGAATCGGGAGCTTTTGGCCATGAAGTGGGCTTTTGAGGAGTGGCGTCATTGGCTTGAGGGGGCTAGACATCAGGTGGTGGTATTGACCGACCACAAAAATTTAATTTATCTTGAGTCCGCCAGACGCCTGAATCCTAGACAGGCGCGCTGGTCGTTGTTTTTCTCTCGGTTTAATTTTGTGGTGTCATACCTACCGGGTTCTAAGAATGTTAAGGCTGATGCCCTTTCTAGGAGTTTTGAGCCTGACTCCCCTGGTAATTCTGAACCTACAGGTATCCTTAAGGATGGAGTGATATTGTCTGCCGTTTCTCCAGACCTGCAGCGGGCCTTGCAGGATTTTCAGGCGGATAGACCTGATCGTTGCCCACTTGGTAGACTGTTTGTTCCTGATGATTGGACCAGTAAAGTCATTTCTGAGGTTCATTCTTCTGCGTTGGCAGGTCATCCTGGAATCTTTGGTACCAGGGATTTGGTGGCAAGGTCCTTCTGGTGGCCTTCCCTGTCACGAGATGTACGAGGCTTTGTGCAGTCTTGTGACGTTTGTGCTCGGGCCAAGCCTTGTTGTTCTCGGGCTAGTGGATTGTTGTTGCCCTTGCCTATCCCGAAGAGGCCTTGGATGCACATCTCGATGGATTTTATTTCGGATCTTCCTGTTTCTCAGAAGATGTCTGTCATCTGGGTGGTGTGTGACCGTTTCTCTAAGATGGTCCATTTGGTTCCCCTGCCTAAGTTGCCTTCTTCCGAGTTGGTTCCTCTGTTTTTTCAAAATGTGGTTCGTTTGCATGGTATTCCGGAGAATATCGTTTCTGACAGAGGAACCCAATTCGTGTCTAGATTTTGGCGGGCATTCTGTGCTAGGATGGGCATAGATTTGTCTTTCTCGTCTGCTTTCCATCCTCAGACTAATGGCCAGACCGAGCGGACGAATCAGACTTTGGAGACATATTTGAGGTGTTTTGTGTCTGCAGATCAGGATGATTGGGTTGTTTTTTTGCCTTTAGCGGAGTTTGCCCTCAATAATCGGGCCAGCTCTGCCACCTTGGTGTCTCCTTTTTTCTGTAATTCGGGGTTTCATCCTCGATTTTCCTCCGGTCAGGTGGAATCTTCGGATTGTCCTGGAGTGGATGCTGTGGTGGAGAGGTTGCATCAGATTTGGGGGCAGGTGGTGGACAATTTGAAGTTGTCCCAGGAGAAGACTCAGCTTTTTGCCAACCGCCGGCGTCGGGTTGGTCCTCGGCTTTGTGTCGGGGACTTGGTGTGGTTGTCTTCTCGTTTTGTCCCTATGAGGGTTTCTTCTCCTAAGTTTAAGCCTCGGTTCATCGGCCCGTACAAGATATTGGAGATTCTTAACCCTGTGTCCTTCCGTTTGGACCTCCCTGCATCTTTTTCTATTCATAATGTTTTTCATCGGTCATTGTTGCGCAGGTATGAGGTACCGGTTGTGCCTTCCGTTGAGCCTCCTGCTCCGGTGTTGGTTGAGGGCGAGTTGGAGTACGTTGTGGAAAAAATCTTGGACTCCCGTGTTTCCAGACGGAAACTCCAGTATCTGGTCAAATGGAAGGGATACGGTCAGGAGGATAATTCTTGGGTGACTGCCTCTGATGTTCATGCCTCCGATCTGGTCCGTGCATTTCATAGGGCTCATCCTGATCGCCCTGGTGGTTCTGGTGAGGGTTCGGTGCCCCCTCCTTGAGGGGGGGGTACTGTTGTGAAATTGGATTTTGGGCTCCCCCGGTGGCCACTGGTGGAATTGAACTTGTGTGCATCATCCCCTCTGTTCACCTGTTCCCATCAGGATGTGGGAGTCGCTATTTAACCTTGCTCCTCTGTCACTTCCATGCCGGTCAACATTGTAATCAGAAGCCTTTCTGTGCATGTTCCTGCTACCAGACAACTTCCAGCTAAGTCGGACTTTTGTCCTTGTTTGTTTTTTGCATTTTGTTCCAGTTCACAGCTGCAGTTTCGTTTCTGTGTCTGGAAAGCTCTTGTGATCTGAAATTGCCACTCTGATGTTATGAGTTAATACTAGAGTCTTAAAGTAATTTCAGGATGGTGTATTGATAGGGTTTTCAGCTGACCATGAAAGTACCCTTTCTGTCTTCCTGCTATCTAGTAAGCGGACCTCGATTTTGCTAAACCTATTTTCATACTACGTTTGTCATTTTCATCTTAAATCACCGCCAATATATGTGGGGGCCTCTGTCTGCCTTTCGGGGAAATTTCTCTAGAGGTGAGCCAGGACTATATTTTCCTCTGCCAGGATTAGTTAGTCCTCCGGCCGGCGCTGGGCGTCTAGGGATAAAACGCAGGCTACGCTACCCGGCTACTGTTAGTTGTGCGGCAGGTTTAGTTCATGGTCAGTTTAAGTTTCCATCCTTCCAAGAGCTAGTTCCTATGTATGCTGGGCTATGTTCTCTTGCCATTGAGAACCATAACAGCTGTGCCACACTACGTCGCTTTTCTTCTTCATCTGACGTAGTGTAGAAGTCAGGGAAAAGTGGGGAAAGTGCTCTGGAAGTGATCAGCTATTGATAACTTTGTGTTATTTTTTGCAGAGACAAGTCCTGGCTTGAAGAAGTGACGGCGGTCTGTGCTGGTTGAAGAAGAAAAGCGAAGATGAAGGACTTCAACTACAGATGTCACTGGTGAGTCAGAGAATTACAAGTACAAGCACACTATATACTATGTACAGAGCTCACATGTATAATGTCACTGGTGATTACTGTATTACCTGTACACTATATGCTATATATAGAGGTCCTGTGTATAATGTCATCGGTGATCACTGTAATACCTGTACACTGACACTATATACAGATCTCCTGTGTATAATGTCACTGGTCCCTGTATTACCTGTACATTGACACTATATACAGAGCTCCTGTGCATATCACTGGTGATCCCTGTATTACCTATACACTGACACTATATATAGAGCTCCTGTGTATATCACTGGTGATCCCTATTTTACCTGTACACTGACACTATACACAGAACTTCTGTGTATAATGTCCCTAGTGATCAATGTATTATCTGTACACTGACACTATATACAGAGCTCCTGTGTATAATGTCACCAGTGATCACTGTATTACCTGTACACTAACATTATATACAGCGCTCCTGTGTATAATGTCACTGGTGATCACTGTATTACCTGTACACTGACACTATATACAGAGGTACTGTGTATAATATGACTGGTGGTAATAACAGTGTTGTTAGTATTGTCGTTTGTATTATTGTTTGTAGTATTGTAGTATTTGGTCACTATGTGGTGGTAATTTGTGGTCTGGTCATGGTGTGGCAGTATTTTTCCTTGTATGTGGTAATATTTGGTGAAAAGAAAAATAAACCAGCTCACCCGTGATGCATCAGTTGAACTTTGGGAGCATGGACCCGCTGTGTCCAAACGTGTAAAGTCCAAAAGAAGAAAAATGTCCAGCTCCACCGAATCCGTGAAGATAAAATTTCTTTATTCACAAACTTGTAGCATAGAGGGTACAGACTTCAGCACAAACCATATGGGTTTGAATCTCAACGTGTTTCTGGAGACTAAGCTCCCTTAATCATGACCATGATTAAGGGAGCTTAGTCTCCATGGATCGGAGGTTACGAGAGAGAGGAGTCATGCAACGGGAGGCTCCTTTACTTCCTGGTAAGACGGAGTCTTTGACACCTGTTGAGCCCATGGAAGTGGGAGCCATCACTCTCAAAGAAAAGGAGAGGAGATGTCCGCAACTTGGCAAACTCTGTTTTCACTGCAGAGATCCTGGACATTGGAAAATGGACTGTCCTTCCTGCTCACCGACTAACAAGCGACTGAGTCTGGGTGATTGTCATGATGGTCACCCAGATTCGCAGGTACCTTTTTCTTCATTTTCAAAAAATATTGTTGAAAGTGGAACTTGCTGTTATGGACTGTGTTTTTGCTACCTCGGCTTTTGTGGACTGTGGGTCCTCCATGAACCTGATTGACTCCAAACTGTTGGCCATCTGTAAGTTAGCGATAGTTCGGTTGTTGACTCCCATTTAATTTTGTGGCTATTGACTCTTCGCCTCTCACAAAGAATGGGGTTAATTTAATCTCTGAGGAGTTTACCCTCAAGGTGGGGGCTTTACACCAGGAAGTATGTAATGCTTTGTCCTGGACAATTTCCCAGCCAGACTGGTGTTAGGTTTTCCATGGTTACAACTACATAACCCGGTTATTGACTGGGGGTCCTGGGATAATGTAAAGTGGGGACCTAATTGTTCTAAATGTTCCCTTATTTCTGTGTCTGTGTCATCCGTTAGTCTCGAGGGTATTCTGGAATACCTGAGAGACTTTGAGGATGTGTTCTCGGAAAAAGAGGCTGAGGCTTTACCACCACACCGCCCATTTGATTGTACTATAGACAAGGTTTCTAATGCTAAATTGCCCAAGGCTCGTTTATATAATCTATCTAGTCTTGAGAGATCTGCCATGAAAGAATACATCTCCGAGAGTCTTCCTAAAGGGCACATTCACCCCTCTGCAACCCCCGGGGGCGGCTGGGTTATTTTTCGTTAAAAAAAAGATGGTGGTCTGCGCCCATGCCTCGATTTCCGAGAGTTAAATAGGATTACTGTGAGGAACACTTATCCTCTCCTGCTTATCCGTGATTTGTATAACCAACTTTCTGTGGTTTTCTAAATTAGACCTCCGGGGGCATACAATCTTATCCATATATGTGAGGGGGATTGAGTGGAAAACTGCTTTTCTCATCTCAGAGGGACTGTTTGAGAATTTGGTTATGCCTTTCGGTCTGACTAATGCACCAGCAGTTTTCCAGAATTTTATCAATCATGTCTTCTCTGACTTCATTGGGTGCTTTATGGTAGTCTATCTCGATGATATTCTGGTGTACTCAGCGGATAAGCGGGATCACATAGGTCATCTTCGTGCGGTTCTCCAGAAGCTCCGGGAGAACTGTCTTTTTGCTAAACCTGAGAAATGTTTATTTGTTGCTCAGGAATTGTCCTTTCTGGGGTTTATCTTGTCTGCTGAGGGGTTTCGTATGGACCCTAGGAATGTTCAGGCCATTGTTGATTGGGTGCAACCTAAAGATCTTAAGGGTCTCCAGCGTTTCTTAGGATTTGCAAATTATTATCGAAAATTTATAAAGGGGTTTTCGCAGATTGTCAAACCCCTCACAGATTTAACTCAGAAAGGGTCTGATGTTAAGAATTGGCCGGTTTCTGCTGTAGCGGCCTTTTCGCCATTAAAAAAATGTTTCATGTCCGCCCCTGTTTTGATTCAACCAGATTCATTGGAACCATTTATTGTAGAGGTGGATGCCTCTGAGGTGGGGGTGGGGGCGGTGTTGTCCCAGGGGCCTGCCACTCTAGCCAACTTAAGACCCTGTGCTTTCTTCTCTAGGAAATTCTGTCCCGCAGAAAGGAATTATAATGTGGGGAATCGAGAATTGTTGGCCATTAAATTGGCTTTTGAAGATTGGAGGCATTTTCTGGAGGGGTCTGTCCATAAAATCACTGTAATTATGGACCATAATCTGGCTTATATTGCGTTGGCCAAAAGACTGACTCCGAGACATGCAAGATGGTAACTTTTTTTTCTCTCGGTTTCAGTTCTCTATCACCTTTCGGCCAGGTTCTAAAAACATTAAGGCTGATTCCTTGTCTTGTAGTCTGGACCCTATGTCACCTGCTGAGCCTCCTTCCTCCATTCTTCAGCACGGTGTGGTGGTGGCCGGGGTTTCCTCGGTGTTGGAGCGAGAGATTCGTGGGGCCCAGTCTCTGGCTCCTCTGTCTATGTCTCTCGGTTCTCCGGGAGTTTCATGATTCTGTTTTGAGTGGGCACTGTTGTGAATTCCATTCTTGGGCTCCATCCTGTGGTCACGAATGGTATTTTTGGGAGTTCTGCTCTTGGACTCCCTCTGGTGGTTTCTAGTGGAACTTAGCAGCTGCATTCACTAATCTGTTCCTTGCTCTTGTTATTTAACTGGGCTTCAGTCTGTAGTGGATGCCAGCTGTCAATGTTCCTCCTGTGGACTCAGTCCTTTCCTGGAAGTGCTCTGTTGGCCAGTTCATTTCAGCTTAAGATAAGTCTGCTAGTTCTTTGGGTGTTTCCCTGCTTATGATCTTCAGTTCATGCTTGCCTGTATGAATTATTTTGGCTAGTTGGAAGCTCTGGGGTAGCAGATTTGCTCCTCCACACCGTGAGTCGGTGTGGAGGTTATTTTTTGTAAATTCTGCGTGGATATTTAGTTTTTATACTGACTGCACAGTAGCCTTTTCTATCTCTGTCTATTTAGATAGTAATGGCCTCCTTTGCTAAAATCTAGTTTCATTTCTGAGTTTGTCATTTCCCTCTCCACTCACCGTCAATATTTGTGGGGGGCTATCTTTCCTTTGGGGGTTTCTCTGAGGCGAGATAGATTTCCCTTTCCATCTTCAGGGGTAGTTAGCTCTTAGGCTGTGAAGAGGCGTCTAGGCAGAGATAGGTACGCTCCACGGCTATTTCTAGTGTTGGTGTTAGGTGTAGGGCTTGCGGTCAGTAAAGGTACCACCTCCTCAGAGCTTGTACATTATTGGTTTTACCCACCAGGTCATCTCAGTACTGCTTCGTAACCACCAGGTCATAACAGTACAGCTGGCCCACAATGTGTTAATTGCAGCTCAAAAGAGGGAAAAGAAAATTCTGAGTCAGTGTTTTTTGTTTGTTTTTTCCCCTTGATCTTTGGATGGTTCAGAATTTGGGTACTGAGATGGAGGTTCAGGGTCTGTCTGCGCGTGTTGATCATCTCGCTGCTAGGGTACAGAGTATCCAAGATTATGTTGTCCAGACTCCAGTTTCTGAGCCTAGAATTCCTATTCCTGATTTGTTTTCTGGGGATAGATCTAAATTTTTGAACTTCAAAAATAATTGCAGATTGTTTTTTGCTCTGAGACCCCGTTCCTCTGGTGACTCCGTTCAGCAGGTGAAGATTGTTATTTCTCTGCTCCGTGGAGACCCGCAAGACTGGGCATTCTTCCTTGAGCCAGGGAATCCTGCATTGCTCAATGTAGATGCGTTTTTTCAAGCACTCGGACTGCTTTATGATGAACCTAATTCTGTGGATCAGGCAGAAAAAATCTTGCTAGCCCTGTGTCAAGGGCAGGATGCAGCAGAGATATATTGTCAGAAATTTAGAAAGTGGTCTGTGCTTACAAAATGGAATGAGGATGCCCTGGCAGCTATTTTCAGAAAGGGTCTTTCTGAAGCCCTTAAAGATGTTATGGTGGGGTTCCCCACGCCTGCTGGTTTGAACGAGTCAATGTCTCTGGCCATTCAGATTGATCGGCGCCTACGTGAACGTAAGGTGGTGCATCATTTGACGGTGTCCTCTGGGCAGAGTTCTGAGCCTGTGCAATGTGATAGGATTTTGACGAGAGCTGAAAGGCAGGAGTTCAGACGTCAGAAGGGGCTGTGTTTTTACAGTGGTGACGCTGCTCATGCTATCTCTGACTCCCCGAAGCGCACTAAGAAGGTCGCTGGGTTGGTTACCATCGGTACTATACAGCCTAAGTTTCTCTTGTCTATTACCCTGATTTGCTCATTGTCGTCCTTTTCTGTAATGGCATTTGTGGATTCTGGCGCTGCCCTGAACTTAATGGACCTAGAATTTGCCAAGCGCTGTGGTTTTTCCTTGGAGCCTTTGCAGAGCCCTATTCCCTTGAGGGGGATTGATGCTACGCCATTGGCCAAGAATAATCCTCAGTACTGGACACAGTTAGCCATGAGCTCCGGCACATCAGGAAAACATTCGCTTTTTGGTGTTGCATAATTTGCATGATATTGTTGTGCTGGGGTTTCCATGGTTGCAGGTACATAATCCAGTGCTGGATTGGAAATCAATGTCTGTGACTAGTTGGGGTTGTCAGGGGATACATAGTGATATACCTCTGATGTCAATTTCATCGTCCCCTTCTTCTGAAGTTCCTGAGTTTTTGTCGGATTTCCAGGATATATTTGAAGAGCCTAAATCCAGTCCCCTGCCTCCTCATAGGGACTGTGATTGCGCCATTAATTTGATTCCTGGCTGTAAGTTCCCTAAGGGCCGACTCTTCAATCTGTCTGTGCCAGAGCATGCCGCCATGCGGAGTTATGTAAAGGAGTCCTTGGAGAAGGGGCATATTCGCCCGTCTTCGTCACCGTTGGGAGCGGGGTTCTTTTTTGTTGCCAAGAAGGATGGCTCCTTGAGGCCCTGTATAGATTATCACCTTCTCAATAAAATCATGGTCAAATTCCAGTACCCTTTGCCTTTGCTCTCTGATTTGTTTGCTCGGATTAAAGGGGCTAGCTGGTTTACCAAGATTGACCTTCGAGGGGCATATAATCTTGTCCGCATCAAACAGGGTGATGAATGGAAAACAGCATTTAATACGCCCGAAGGCCATTTTGAGTATCTTGTGATGCCTTTCGGGCTCTCTAATGCTCCATCTGTGTTTCAGTCCTTTATGCATGATATTTTTCGGGAGTATCTGGATAAATTCATGATTGTATATTTGGACGATATTTTGTTTTTTTCCGATGATTGGGAGTCTCATGTGAAGCAGGTCAGGATGGTATTTCAGATTCTTCGTGCTAATGCACTGTTTGTGAAGGGGTCTAAGTGCCTTTTTGGAGTTCAGAAGGTTTCTTTTCTGGGGTTCATTTTTTCCCCTTCGGCTATTGAAATGGACCCTGTTAAGGTCCAGGCTATTTATGATTGGACTCAACCCACATCTGTGAAGAGCCTTCAGAAATTTTTGGGCTTTGCTAACTTTTATCGCCGCTTCATTGCTAATTTTTCTACTGTGGTTAAACCTCTGACCGATTTGACCAAGAAGGGTGCTGATGTGGTGAATTGGTCCTCTGCGGCTGTGGAGGCCTTTCAGGAGCTTAAGCGTCGTTTTACTTCTGCCCCTGTGTTGTGTCAGCCAGATGTTTCTCTCCCTTTTCAGGTTGAGGTTGACGCTTCTGAGATTGGGGCAGGAGCTGTTCTGTCTCAGAGAAGTTCTGATGGCTCTGTATTGAAACCGTGTGCTTTCTTCTCTAGAAAGTTTTCGCCTGCTGAGCGTAATTATGATGTCGGCCATCGGGAGTTGTTGGCTATGAAGTGGGAATTTGAAGAGTGGCGACATTGGCTTGAGGGAGCTAAGCATCGTGTTGTGGTTTTGACCGATCACAAGAATCTGATTTACCTTGAGTCTGCCAAGCGGTTGAATCCTAGACAGGCTCGGTGGTCTTTGTTTTTCTCCCGTTTCGATTTTGTGGTCTCGTATCTTCCGGGATCTAAGAATGTGAAGGCTGATTCCCTGTCTAGGAGTTTTTTGCCTGATTCTCCAGGAGTCCTTGAGCCGGCTGGTATTCTCAAGGAGGGGGTGATTCTTTCTGCCATCTCCCCTGATTTGCGGCGGGTACTTCAGGAGTTTCAGGCTGATAGACCCGACCGCTGTACTGTGGGGAAATTGTTTGTTCCTGATAGATGGACTAGTAAGGTGATTTCTGAGATTCATTGTTCGGTGTTGGCTGGTCATCCTGGGATCTTTGGTACCAGAAATTTGGTTGCCAGGTCCTTTTGGTGGCCTTCTTTGTCACGGGATGTGCGTTCCTTCGTGCAGTCCTGTGGGATCTGTGCTCGGGCTAAGCCCTGCTGTTCTCGTGCCAGTGGGTTGCTTTTGCCTTTGCCTATCCCTGAGAGGCCCTGGACGCATATTTCCATGGATTTTATTTCTGATCTTCCTGTCTCTCAGAAGATGTCTGTCATCTGGGTGGTTTGTGACCGGTTTTCTAAAATGGTCCACCTGGTACCTTTGCCTAAGTTGCCTTCCTCCTCTGACTTGGTTCCTTTATTTTTTCAGCATGTGGTTCGTTTGCATGGTATTCCAGAGAATATTGTGTCTGACAGAGGTACCCAGTTTGTTTCTAGGTTTTGGCGGTCCTTTTGTGTTAGAATGGGCATTAATTTGTCTTTTTCTTCGGCATTTCACCCTCAGACAAATGGACAGACGGAGCGAGCCAATCAGACTTTGGAAACCTATCTGAGATGCTTTGTGTCTGCTGATCAGGATGATTGGGTTACCTTTTTGCCGCTGGCCGAGTTTGCCCTTAATAATCGGGCTAGTTCGGCTACCTTGGTTTCGCCTTTCTTTTGTAACTTCGGTTTTCATCCTCGTTTTTCCTCAGGGCAGGTTGAGCCTTCGGACTGTCCTGGGGCAGATTCTGTGGTGGACAGGTTGCAGTGGATTTGGACTCATGTGGTGGACAATATAACATTGTCTCAGGAAAAGGCTCAACGTTTTGCTAACCGCCGTCGGTGCGTTGGTCCCCGGCTTCGGGTTGGGGATTTGGTCTGGTTGTCTTCTCGTCATGTTCCTATGAAGGTCTCTTCCCCTAAATTCAAGCTTCGTTTTATTGGTCCTTATAGGATTTCGGAAATTATCTTTTCGGTTGGCCCTTCCAGCTTCTTTTGCCATTCATAATGTGTTCCATAGATCTTTGTTGCGGAGATATGTGGTGCCCATGGTCCCCTCCGTTGACCCTCCTGCTCCGGTGTTGGTTGGGGGGGAATTGGAATATGTGATGGAGAAGATTTTGGATTCTCGTCTGTCGAGGCGGAAACTTCAGTATCTGGTCAAGTGGAAGGGTTATGGCCAGGAGGATAATTCTTGGGTTTTTGCCTCCGATGTCCATGCTGCCGATTTGGTACGTGCCTTTTATTTGGCTCATCCCGATCGGCCGGGGGGTTCTGGTGAGGGTTCGGTGACCCCTCCTCAAGGGGGGGGTACTGTTGTGAATTCCGTTCTTGGGCTCCATCCTGTGGTCACGAATGGTATTTTTGGGAGTTCTGCTCTTGGGCTCCCTCTGGTGGTTTCGAGTGGAACTTAGCAGCTGCATTCACTAATCGGTTCCCTGGTCTTGCTATTTAACTGGGCTCTGGTCTGTAGTCAATGCCAGCTGTCAATGTTCCTCCTGTGGACTCAGTCAGTCATGTACCAACTTGAGGATCTGCAGACGGAAGACCTCTGGGACGTAGATACGTTGATCTCTGAACCACATGCCACCCTTAAAGACATCATTAATATCCACAGGTGGGTTGGCCAGAAATACATCACCTTCATAGGCCTCCCTGCACTCCTTCCACAAGTCCTGATCGTGGATAACTATGATGAAATTGGCGTCAGATAGAATGGTCTTGGACGGGGCTCCAGGTACGGAATCCGCAGCATGGATTCGGGATAAAGCATCAGCCTTCCCATTACGAGAACCTGGACGGTACGAGATAACAAAGTTAAATTGATTTAAAAATAAGTTCCAACAAGCCTGACGAGGAGAAAGACATCTAGCGGATCTCAGAAACTCTAGATTGCGACAGTCAGTTAGCACTATGATCTGTTGTGCAGCTCCTTGCAGATGATGCCTCCATTCTTTGAAAGCCGCAATAATAGCCAGCAATTCCTTGTCTCCCATGTCGCAATTCTTCTCTGCTGAGGTTAGTCTACGGGAAAAGAAAGCACAAGGATGTAGCAGACCCTTCTCTCCAGTTTTTGGGAGAGAATAGCCCCCAAAGCATTATCAGAAGCGTCCACCTCCACAATGAAAGGAAGTGTTGGATCTGGGTGTATCAACAGCGGTGCTTATGTGAAACAGATCTTAAGCTGATCAAAAGCTTCTTGAGCCTGTGATGACCACTTAAAGGGCTTTTCCTTCTTTGTCAAGGAAGTAATGGGACGGTCAATATCAGAAAAATTTCGAATGAAGCGTCTGTAGAAATTTGCAAAACCAATAAAACGTTGGACCTCCTTAATGTTCTTGGGTACCGGCCAGTCAAGGATAGCCTGAATCTTACCAGATTCCATGTTCAGCCCCTGGGGAGAGATGATATAACCTAAGAACTGTATCTCAGAACGATGGAACTCGCATTTCTTTGGCTTAATATACAGATGGTTCTCTTTCAGACGTCTTAAAACAGTTTTTACATGTTCTTCATGTTCCTGTAGAGAGTCAGAAAAGATTGGTATATCGTCCAAATAGATCACTACAAACTGGTCCAACAAATCTCTGAAAATGTCATTAGCAAGGTGTTGAAATGTTGCAGGGGTGTTACCAAAGCCCGAAGGGCATCACAAGAGATTCAAAGTGTCCATACCGGCATCTGAATGCTGTCTTCCACTCATCCCCTGGACGAATATGCACCAAATTATAAGCCCATGAAGATCCAGTTTAGAGAACACCTTAGCATGGTGGACTCTTTCCAGTAATTTGGGAATCAGAGGCAAAGGGTAACGGTTTCGTACGGTTACCTTATTGAGTTCTCGATAGTCAACACAGGGTCTCAGGGTCCCATCCTTCTTCTTTACAATAAAGATAGGTGCCCCTGCTGGTGAGGAAGAAGGACGTATGAAGCCTTTGGCCAGATATTCATCAATATACTCTTTTAAGGCTTGAAGCTCAGGTGCCGCCAAAGGGTATATGTTACCAAAAGGAATGGCTGCCCCGGGAAGCAGCTCAATGGGACAGTCATAATGCCTGTGTGGAGGAAGCTGATCTGCATTCTTCTTGTCACAGATATCAGAGAACTCTTTATAAGCTAGAGGTAAAGAAAATACCTGTACATGTGGTTCCGTAGCCGTGGACTCAGGGACAGCTTCTGTTAATGCTGAGTTGCTCCTTGTTGAGAAGATAATCTCCTTGGTCTCCCAGTTGATAATTGGGTTCTGAGAACGCAACCAAGGAATGCCTAAAATCACAGGAAAATGAGGAGAAGAAATTAGCAAGAAAGAAAGTTGCTCCTGATGATTAGGCTCCAACAAAATTTCAAGAGGTACGGTCTCTTGATCCACAGGCCCAGAGATTAAAGGTGACCCATCCACTGTTTCCATGGTAATTGGAGAAGCTCTTTGCTGAATTTTAATACCATGTTCCTTGGCAAATGCGATATCCATAAAATTGCCACCTGCACCAGAGTCAATCATAGCTGAACTGGAAATCCACTGTCCTGAACACAGGATCTTAATAGGGAGAGAACAGTGAGAGTTCTTTTCCTTCAGCTCCTTGGGGGGTGAAGTCATAAAAAGTGAATGGAATACAGCGTTTAAAGGCAGGCTACATTAAGAGATGTCAGATTCATCATCACAGTTGTCATACTCCCCTATTGCTGCTTGCACCTTGTTAGGCCGTCTAGGACACTTAGGACAATTGATCAAGAAGTGGTCAAACTGGCCGCAGTAGAAACATAGACTTTCACGAAGGCGATGCTCCCGGCGCTCATTGATCTCGCGCCTCTGAACGGAATCAATTTGCATGGGCACCTCCTCCACCTCCCGAGAGATTTTACCTGCAGGCTCTTTGGAAGGAAGGGAAAAGTTAGAAACACGGTTATGTGCAGCAAATTTCACCTGCCTACGCTCAGTAAGGCAAATTTTAATGCGCACACAATGCTGTATAAATGTCTCTATCTCTTGTGGTGACTCAGAGCGGGCTAGTTCATCTTTTACAATACTAGACAGACCCCTTTTAAAAATAGGCAATTGTGCATAACTGTCCCAATTGGTATCTACCGCCAATCTCCTGAATTCAGTGGCATACTCAATAACAGAACGTTTAGCCTGGCGTAAAGACAACAAAGCAGATTCAGCAGTTGCATGGTGATTAGGGTCATCAAACATTAATGCCATAGCAGCCAAGAAATCATCCAAGTCATTTAACCGTGGGTCACGAGACTCAATCATCAGATTCGCCCAGGCGAGCACTCAAGAGGTCAATAGCATTATTACACACAATACTTTGGATCTATCAGTAGGAAAACGGTCAGCATGCACATCAAAATATAGCATACATTGATTCACAAAGCCACGAAATTTGTCGTGATCACCATTAAATCTGAATGGGGGCAACTTAGGTGGGCTAGCTGGTGACGGTTGCCCAGAGGGTAAAGTCACTTGTGCAGCTATTTGCGTGCTTATGTCCTGAAAAGCCCGTCCATACTAGGACTCTGTGCCAGCACGTTTGTTTTCCTGGGCTGCCATGCGGTTGGTCAAGTCCTGCAAAGTTTGTCCAAACACTTGTTGATTGTGTTCAAAACTTCCAAACTTCTTTTGCAGACCTTCCACATCTTTCTGCAGTGATCTAATTATGGAAAACACCTGCTCTAATTTGCTTTCTGCAGTCATTGTTCCAGCAGTCTCCTTTTTTTTTAGGCTAGAGTATCCTGTAATAATTATAGGGGATAACTCAGGAGACTCCTTGCGTGGAACAAGACAACTACAGGACACAGTTTTATAAGTGGTAAAGTCTATATTATCACATGGTGATTCAAACAGGAGCAGAGAGAAACTCAAGTCCACAACACTTGGTGCAAATAATAAACGCAGCTTAGCAGTCTATAGGAAACTTCAGAGGAAAATGCAATCAAGAAGAAAGTCTATGAAGCACAGTTCTTGAGGATACTTGACACAAATAAATCCTTGTCTTAGTCCAGGCACAGATAGATATGCTTATTAGGCAGTTCAAATCATATCTTAGCTCAACCAGGGAGGCCTGGTTAATAGTCTCAGGTTATTGCAAAGCAGAAACAGCTTACATGTCCAGCAAATGCAGATGGAAGTAAACACGAACAGCAGATGAAAGAGGATTACTGGAAACTTGTGTATGCAGCAGGAACTCAGAGCTGAGTAGCAGGATCACCACACAGGTTCACAGGAGCAGATGTATGGCCAAGGAGTAATCAGAGGTCAGGAGCTGGATGCAAGGCAGAATACTCTAGCACAGACTGAAGGCTGGGGTGGAGTTTTATAGCAGGAAGACACAGTGCACATGAGACCAAAGATGCCATCTTGGAAAAGGGCAGTAATGCACAAAAGGTAAAAAATGTTCAGAGTCCTGACACTGGCTTACTCTGGCTCCATTCTCTGTCTCACGTCTCCGATACCTTTTGCTCCTGGCTGGTTCTGACCCTCGGCTTGTATTTTGACTGTGGGTTCTGTTTTCCCCTTTAAACTATACGCTTACCGACCGTTACTGACTTGGCTCGTTTTGACCATTCTCTGTTGACACCTGGTGGTGCGGTGCAGCTTGCACTGTGCTGTGGTGCGGCAAGTGCGACTACTTTTGCTCTCACCCACTCCCCCTCGTAGAGTCTGCACATACATGCGTTGCTGCAGCGTGACAACCTGTCAGCAGGATTTTACTAAGTAAACTACAGACACTGTCAGGTTGTCAGTGTTAAATTGATTGAAATGATACCTAGGGTGAAGAAATCCATTTTGTAGTTCTTGTGTAATCAGTGTTAGAAGTTTTCAGTTAATGAGATGCCCCTGCTTCAGGGCAGGACTGTGGGCAGAGTCTTATATTCCTGCTCTAAGCCAGAGAAACCAAGAAGAGACCTGCCCACAGGCCGCCCCGAAGCACAAACAGTTTCTATGATGTGGAACATGTTTGGGCCCCCCTTTCTTAAAGGACTTTTTCGCAGACCACAGTTTTCCTAGACCATAGTCCACAGACTGAATAAAATAATATAAATCAGAGTTACTCACCTTCCCTGGATCTAGAGCTGTCTCTCCACCTCGAATCCAGTCTTTGCGGCTGCAGGGTACAAGAACAAGGCATGGTTCATACAAGTGCAGCGCCCCAGAGTCCTGGTCGTTGCAGTACTGTGGCTCCGCCACTATGGGGAGCTATGGTACGTCTGATTGCACTAAAGGAGTTTCTCTGATCAGGTAACACCTCACTACACTTCACACTCCGGCCACCAGGGGGGGTGGTCCTATCTAGTAGGCCACTCCTCACACTCTGGTAAAACTGGGGGTTGGACAGGAAGACAGAGAGAAGTAGCTGGGAAGAGCTAGTGAGAGGACCTGTCAGGGATGGGATCCTGACAGACTCCTCAGAGCAGAACTAACCAGTGCACAACGGGAATACAGTAAAGAGGAATTGGGACCAGAAGGAGTCGTGCTGTTAGACCGAGGCAACATCCTTCTGAGGCGCAAACAGTCGGTGACCGGAACGCCGAGCAAGTAAGAGACTTTAAGTACTACTGCAAACCACGGCAGGACAGCCAATTACAGGTTGGCTGTCTCACTTAACACCTAAGCAGACAACGGAGGCAGCTGTGGGAGAGGGGCGACTCTAGGGTCCCGGAAGAACTCCAGGCCTACCCCGTCATACGGGTGCGTCCTACCATATCACCTGGAGGACGGAGAGAACGAACATCAGAGATAGACAGAACCAGTTGTGAGGACTATCCCGGGAGCTCAGCAGGGAAGGACTACAACACCCAGCGCTAGAAGGTAGACACTGATTCCCACCTGTAAAGAGAACTCCTGATGTGTCTTTAGACCGGCCGGTCTCTGACAGCCCTGGTAACAGCGCTCTGGACTGAGGACTCTAAAACCTTCAGTAAAGAGGTAAAGAGACTGCAACTTGGTGTCCTCGTTATTTACTGCACCGCACCACCACCGCTATCCACATCTATTACTGTACGCCCCTCAGCAGGGTCACGGACCGGGTCTAGCCACCGTGACAACCCCAGAGCAGAGACTCAAAGGCCCGGTACCGGGTACCCCTCGGCCCTGCGGCAGTGGGGGCGCTACAACTTGGCGTCACGAACTGGATCTACTTAAGCCTGAAGAATCAGGTCATGTGTGCCTTAGAACTGTGATTTATTGTGCTTGGACTGTACTTTATTGCAAAGACTGTGCTGTGCCATTTACCGCCAAAATTCGCCATTGCCGCGCACGGAGGGAGGAGCCTTAGCTTCGTGGGCGGAACCAGCCAAAAGAAGCGCGGAACGGAAAGCGCAGTAAGGCGCCAATCCCGGAAGAGGAACTCCGACCTCCAGCAGGTTGGTGGGAGGAAGGGACAGCCATGTCCGAGTCGGGAGGAGAGGAGGTGGCGGCCGCAGCCGCGGACGCAGGGGCAGCTCCGGTCCCCGCAGCGAGTGAAGCCGCGGCCCTAATACCACCACCGGTTGCCGCAGAACCCGCTGTTCCCCTCAGCCAGTCGGACACTGCCGCTAACACAAAAGCCATAATGCCCTTCTCCATGCCGTACCTGCCCGGAGCGGCCTGGCTCCCACGATACTCTTGGGAGTCGCATACATTCACTGACTTTAAAGAAGGGCTCTGCAGCCTGCTCGAGTTCTATCCCCTGACAGAGCCTCAGAAGGTTCATATGATAACCTGCCAACTCTTTGGGGCGGCTCTGAGAGAATTGAAGTCCTGGCCCGCCGAGGATAAGGGAACTGCACAACAGATTTTTGCAAAGCTTAAAGCCACCTTCGATACTCGCACTGCTACAGAAATTAAACTGACTTTCTATGGATGCAAACAAAGGCCGCAGGATAGCTTACGGGACTATGCCCTTAATCTCCAAGAGGCGATGCGGGCCATTAAGCAGAGTGACCCCAGCAGCATGCAAGATGAGGATAAACTTCTGAAGGAGCGGTTCATTGAGGGGCTCCTGTGCAGTCACCAGTGGGGCCAATTGCACTTCCTGGCCATGCAAAATCCAGACTTGACTTTTGCGCAATTTAAAGATAAGGCTATCCAGGCATTGCAGGAGCGACAGCCCAGCCGCGCAATACCACCCAGGCGCCCCGCTCTCACATACCACCAGGAGGTGGCATCGGATACCCCAGTTGCCGCGGAGGCCGACGCCCAGAGCTTCGAGGACGACTCCCCTGCAGGACTTCGCCTCCAGATGCAAGAGCTAACCAAGAGGGTTGCTGCCCTAGCCCGGACGGTGCAGTCCCTACAGGAGGCCCCCAAAGAAAAGATCCAGCTAGCCTCCGGACCAGAAGATGTCCCCTGGACGCGACAGAAGAGGACCCCACCGACCAGAGGCCGGGACAGCGATCGCTTCCATCAGGACGGACGACCCATCTGCCGCCGATGTCACCAGGTGGGCCACCTTGCAAGGTACTGTCCTTTAAACGAGCAACCCCTGGGGCAAAGGGCCAACCCCCAGGAGTAGGACGGTCAGGCCCGCAGCATTGGAGAACCAAGTATATTGGAGGACGACCAGTTCTCCCTGTAGTGATTGATGGAATCCCCTTGAACGCCTTGCTGGACACCGGTTCTCAGGTGACGACTATACCTTACGTGCTTTATAAACGGTATTGGGAGGACGCTGATATTACTCGTGGCCCTGACGATGATTTCACCATAATAGCCAGTAATGGTCAGCCGTTGCCACAAGTGGGGTATAAGGAGGTCACCATCAAGGTGGGGCGGGTGGAATTGAAAGCCCAAGGGATTGTGATTGTTGATATTGATCGTCGAGAATGTAATCCCATGATGACTCTTGGTACTAATGTTATAGAAAACTGTCTTGCAGAAGTTATTGTTTTGTTGCAACAGGTGGCAGAAACCGCTGGCCACAGTGAGCAACGTGCCCTGCAGAAGGAAATCAGAGCTCTGATGCAGAGACAGCAGGTAGAGCTGACTGGTGGTGAGATTGGTCGTGTCACTGTGAGTGATTCAAACCCCATCGCGATACCCCCCAGGAGTGAGATGTTAATATGGTGTCGGGCAGCCATAGGCCTCAGGGGTAAGGACTACCAGGCCTTGGTAGAACCCGTATATTCAGACAATAGGCCCACTGTTCTGACAGCCCGGGGGGTGGTCGACGTCCGCCAGGGGAGAGTGCCCGTACGTGTCCTCAATTGTGGGGAGGAAGAGGTTCACCTCACCAAGTATACCACGCTCGCCAAACTGTTCACTGTCAATAATAGTGTGATACAGACACCTGAACCCTTGGTCCCGTCAAACGTGGCGGAGAACAAAGGTTCTGCAGAGCACTCGAAAGACTGGTGTCGGGAATTGCATGTGGGCACTGACTCTACCCCATCCCATCAAAAACAGGGGGCCTACAGGGTGGTACACGAGTACGAGCAGGTATTCAGCAAACACCCCTTAGATTTTGGGCAGGTGAAAGGGATCCAACATCACATCCCCACGGGAGATCACCGACCCATAAAAGAGAGATATCGCCCTGTACCCCCAGCTCATTACCAGTGTGCCAAGGACATGTTGCGGGAAATGAAGGAGGCTGGGGTGGTGAGAGACAGCTGTAGCCCCTGGGCAGCTCCGTTAGTCCTTGTTAAAAAGAAAGATGGTACAATGAGGATGTGTGTTGATTACAGGCAGTTGAATCGCATTACACATAAGGACGCATACCCACTGCCCAGGATAGAGGAGTCTCTGGCTGCCTTAAAATCTGCTAACTACTTCTCTACCTTAGATCTCACCAGTGGGTACTGGCAGGTTCCTGTAGCGGAGGCGGACAAGGAGAAGACGGCCTTCACGACACCAATGGGTCTCTGCGAGTTCAACTACATGCCCTTCGGATTGTGCAATGCTCCCGGGACATTCCAGAGGATGATGGAGTGCTGCCTAGGACACATGAACTTTGAAACTGTGCTGCTGTATTTGGATGATGTCATTGTCTTCTCTAAGACCTACGAAGACCATCTGAAGCACCTGGCCGAGGTGTTTGAAGCCCTGTCCAACTTCGGCTTAAAGGTGAAACCGTCCAAGTGTCATCTGCTGAAACCTAAAGTGCAGTACCTGGGCCATGTGGTGAGCGCTGAAGGAGTGGCCCCAGACCCCGACAAGGTCACAGTGATCAAGGACTGGCCAAAGCCCAGTGACCTCCACGAAGTCCGGCAGTTCCTCGGGCTGGTAGGCTATTACCGAAGGTTCATTAAGGACTTCACCAAGAAGGCCGCACCCTTGCAAAACCTGTTGGTGGGCCAACCAAAGAAGACCAAGGGGAGAAACACCCCCTTTGATTGGAACAAGGAGCTGGAGGAATCCTTCACCTGTTTGAAGTTGGCACTGACGGGAGAAGAGGTACTGGCTTACCCCGAATACGACCAACCGTTTGTGCTGTACACAGATGCCAGTAATGTGGGATTAGGAGCCATGCTGTCTCAGGTCCAGAAAGGCAAAGAAAGGGTGATCGCTTACGCCAGCAGGAAACTCCGTCCCACGGAAAGGAACCCTGACAACTACAGTTCCTTTAAGCTGGAATTCCTTGCCGTTGTCTGGGCAGTGACAGAGAGGTTCAAACACTACCTGGCCTCCGCGAAATTCACCATCTTCACGGACAACAATCCGCTAACGCATCTGGATACTGCCAAACTCGGGGCTTTGGAACAGCGATGGATGGCCCGGCTGTCCAACTACGATTACACCATCAAGTACCGGGCAGGACACGAGAATGCCAATGCCGATGCCTTGTCCCGAATGCCCAATTTGCCAGAAGTGGGAGAAGACCCGGAGGCACTTGAAGAGGTGGAGCTGCCTGCATTCCATCGCCCCAAAGCCACTCAGAGTTCTCATCATGTGAAGAACAGACACAAGAACCAACCGGATGACACGCTGAATCCCTTGCCCCATCACGGGTGGGCGGAAACCCAGGATGGTGACCCCGCAGTCCGTCGGGTGAAAGAGCTCTTGACGCAGGCAGGGTCGCACCCTGGCCCAGATGACCCACAAGAGACCCAACAG
Source organism: Ranitomeya variabilis (assembly GCF_051348905.1). Lineage (NCBI taxonomy): Eukaryota > Metazoa > Chordata > Amphibia > Anura > Dendrobatidae > Ranitomeya > Ranitomeya variabilis. Next base: position 416,028,742 of record NC_135237.1, read on the forward strand.
CTGTGGAAGGGGAGAAGCAAACTGTTTATCCATGATGGCAAGTTGTGCAGGAGGAGCATCGACCCACGTACTCATGAATTGGTGTGGCAGATAGTGGTGCCAAGGCGAGATGCGCCCATGGTTCTGGGAGCCTACCATGATGGAGCCGGACACTTCGGATGGAGGAAGCTGGAAAGGCTCCTCCGAGGGAGGTTCTATTGGATTGGCATGAAGAGAACCATTGAGAAGTGGTGTCGGGAGTGTGGTCCATGTGGTCTGCGCAGGAAGGACCGTGACAGTCAACGGGCTCCCCTGCGGCCTATCATCACCAAACGGCCGCTCGAACTGGTCGCGTTGGATCATGTGAAGCTGACACCTAGCCGGTCGGGCTATATCTACGCCCTTACCATCGTGGACCACTACTCCAGGTTTTTGGTGGTTGTACCTGTCAAGGATCTAATGGCCAGGACTGCCGCCAGGGCCTTCCAGCAGCACTTTTGTAGGCCCCATGGCTACCCAGAGAAGGTACTGACTGATCAGGGACCTGCATTCGAAGCGGAAGTGTTCCAAGAATTCTGTCAACTGTACGGGTGTAAGAAGATCAGAACCACACCGTACCATCCTCAAACCAACGGGATATGTGAGAAGATGAACCAAGTGGTAATCGATTTATTGAAGACCTTGCCTGTGGAGGAACGGAACCTGTGGCCAATAAAGCTTCCTGACTTGGTGGATATGTACAATCACATCCCAGTAAGTTCCACCAACTGTACCCCAGCGTACCTGATGCGAGGAAGATCTAGCCGGTTACCCGTTGATTTGGACATGGGGGTCCTAGTACCCGAAGATACCTCGCCGGATGCCGACTGGGATGCAGAAAGGCAGCGAAGGTACCGCGAGGTACAGGAGTGTGTAGAAAGAAGTCTCGCCCAGGCTAGGCAAAAACAAGAAAGGGACTACAACCAACACGCTCCTGCGATTCCCCTGTCACCTGGTGAGCAAGTACTTAAACGAAAGAGGAGATTACACAAGCTCGATGACCAATGGGAAGCGGAACCGTATACCATCCTGCCATCCGACTTCGACAACACGAAGGTCTGTCTCATCAGCAAGGACAGAGGGGAGACCTCGACAGCGGTATCCAGGGATCACCTTAAGGTCTGCCCCGATAAGTTGAGAGAGAGGGACATGGCCCCGGAAATCTCCCCGCCGGTGGAAAAGGAGAAGATGATCCATACCGTCCTTGGTGACTTTCCCCAGTCCTGGACTCAGATAAATCAAGCCATGGTGGTACCTGTTCTAATGTTTCAACAGCCGGACCCACCAGAAACAATGGTGGTACCAGATCATCCGGTCCCGCAACCTCAACAAGCCTTACCTGAAGATGCCATGCCGACCGTTGAACCGGCAAATCCTCCCTCTGCTGTCGGTGAACCTGCTGTACCCACTGTTGATAGCAGCAGCTCTGAGAGCCCCAACCTGCCAGTGCTACCCAGACTCACTAGAAGTGTAGCTAGAAGACAGTGCACTACACCAGCGGTAGCAAGCATAGCGGGCCCTGTTAGGCCAATAGCAACCCCTGCGCTGCGAAGGTCCACACGCAGCACTCAAAATCAAACTCCCCTCCGCTACAAAACTTGGAGGTATTAATAAGGGCTGCTGTTGTGAAATTGGATTTTGGGCTCCCCCGGTGGCCACTGGTGGAATTGAACTTGTGTGCATCATCCCCTCTGTTCACCTGTTCCCATCAGGATGTGGGAGTCGCTATTTAACCTTGCTCCTCTGTCACTTCCATGCCGGTCAACATTGTAATCAGAAGCCTTTCTGTGCATGTTCCTGCTACCAGACAACTTCCAGCTAAGTCGGACTTTTGTCCTTGTTTGTTTTTTGCATTTTGTTCCAGTTCACAGCTGCAGTTTCGTTTCTGTGTCTGGAAAGCTCTTGTGATCTGAAATTGCCACTCTGATGTTATGAGTTAATACTAGAGTCTTAAAGTAATTTCAGGATGGTGTATTGATAGGGTTTTCAGCTGACCATGAAAGTACCCTTTCTGTCTTCCTGCTATCTAGTAAGCGGACCTCGATTTTGCTAAACCTATTTTCATACTACGTTTGTCATTTTCATCTTAAATCACCGCCAATATATGTGGGGGCCTCTGTCTGCCTTTCGGGGAAATTTCTCTAGAGGTGAGCCAGGACTATATTTTCCTCTGCCAGGATTAGTTAGTCCTCCGGCCGGCGCTGGGCGTCTAGGGATAAAACGCAGGCTACGCTACCCGGCTACTGTTAGTTGTGCGGCAGGTTTAGTTCATGGTCAGTTTAAGTTTCCATCCTTCCAAGAGCTAGTTCCTATGTATGCTGGGCTATGTTCTCTTGCCATTGAGAACCATAACAGTTTGACCGGACCACAAAGGGTTAAATTAATTGGCAGAGAAAGGAGAGAAAAAAGAACAAATAGAGGAGAAAATCCAGCTTCCAAAAATATCAAAATTTATTAAAGATAAAATCCAAAGTCCAAAAACATGGTTCACAGGAGAAGAAATAGCAGCAAGCTTGCTGCTATTTCTTCTCCTGTGAACCATGTTTTTGGACTTTGGATTTTATCTTTAATAAATTTTGATATTTTTGGAAGCTGGATTTTCTCCTCTATTTGTTCTATTGCCTCACGTGAAGACTGCATGTCATCCGGGCTTCCCCACAACAAATGCCTAGTAGGTGAGCTGGTTTTGTCTCATTTTTTTTTTTTCTGTTAGAGAAAAAAGAAGTCTGCTGAAAATTTTTTTTTTTTTTCCTTCAGTTCTGAGTGTGCTTTCAATTGAATCACTTGCAAGTCTGCCTATATTGCAGCCTTCCTCTCTCTCTCTCCTTCTAATCCTGGAATGGCTCTGTGTTCACCTGTTTAAAATGGATATTCAGAGTTTAGCTGCAGGTTTGAATAATCTCACCACGAAAGTTCAAAATTTACAAGATTTTGTTGTTCATGTTCCTATATCTGAACCTAGAATTCCTTTGCCTGAATTTTTCTCGGGGAATAGATCTTGCTTTCAAAATTTCAAAAATAATTGCAAGTTGTTTTTGTCCCTGAAATCTCGCTCTGCTGGAGATCCTGCTCAGCAGGTCAGGATTGTGATTTCCTTGCTCCGGGGCGACCCTCAAGATTGGGCTTTTGCATTGGCTCCAGGGGATCCTGCGTTGCTCAATGTGGATGCGTTTTTTCTGGCCTTGGGGTTGCTTTATGAGGAACCTCATTTAGAGCTTCAGGCGGAAAAAGCCTTGATGTCCCTATCTCAGGGGCAAGATGAAGTTGAAATATACTGCCAAAAATTCCGTAAATGGTCTGTGCTTACTCAGTGGAATGAGTGCGCCCTGGCGGCGAATTTCAGAGAGGGTCTCTCTGATGCCGTTAAGGATGTTATGGTGGGGTTCCCTGTGCCTGCGGGTCTGAATGAGTCCATGACAATGGCTATCCAGATCGATAGACGTCTGCGGGAGCGCAAACCTGTGCACCATTTGGCGGTGTCTACTGAGAAGACGCCAGAGAATATGCAATGTGATAGAATTCTGTCCAGAAGCGAACAGCAGAATTTTAGACGAAAAAATGGGTTGTGCTTTTATTGTGGTGATTCAACTCATGTTATATCAGCATGCTCTAAGCGTACTAAGAAGCTTGATAAGTCAGTTTCAATTGGCACTTTACAGTCTAAGTTTATTCTATCTGTGACCCTGATTTGTTCTTTATCATCTATTACCGCGGATGCCTATGTCGACTCTGGCGCCGCTTTGAGTCTTATGGATTGGTCCTTTGCCAAACGCTGTGGGTATGATTTAGAGCCTCTTGAAACTCCTATACCTCTGAAGGGGATTGACTCCACCCCATTGGCTAGTAATAAAACCACAATACTGGACACAAGTAACTATGCGAATTAATCCGGATCATCAGGAGATTGTTCGCTTTCTTGTGCTGTATAATCTACATGATGTGTTGGTGCTTGGATTGCCATGGCTGCAATCTCATAACCCAGTCCTCGACTGGAACGCTATGTCTGTGTTAAGCTGGGGATGTAAGGGGATGCATGGGGACGTACCTTTGGTTTCCATTTCGTCATCTATTCCCTCTGAGATTCCTGAATTCTTGTCTGACTATCGTGACGTTTTTGAAGAACCTAAGCTTGGTTCATTACCTCCGCACCGGGAGTGCGATTGTGCCATAGATTTGATTCCGGGTAGTAAATACCCTAAGGGTCGTTTATTTAATCTGTCTGTGCCTGAACATGCTGCTATGCGAGAATATATAAAGGAGTCCTTGGAAAAGGGACATATTCGTCCTTCGTCATCTCCCTTAGGAGCCGGTTTTTTCTTTGTGTCTAAGAAAGATGGCTCTTTGAGGCCGTGTATTGATTATCGGCTTTTGAATAAAATCACGGTTAAATATCAATATCCGTTGCCACTGCTGACTGATTTGTTTGCTCGCATAAAGGGGGCCAAGTGGTTCTCTAAGATAGATCTCCGTGGGGCGTATAATTTGGTGCGAATTAAGCAGGGGGATGAGTGGAAAACCGCATTTAATACGCCCGAGGGCCACTTTGAGTATTTGGTGATGCCTTTTGGCCTTTCAAATGCCCCTTCAGTCTTTCAGTCCTTTATGCATGACATTTTCCGTGATTATTTGGATAAATTTATGATCGTGTATCTGGATGATATTCTGATTTTTTCGGATGACTGGGACTCTCATGTCCAGCAGGTCAGGAGGGTTTTTCAGGTTTTGCGGTCTAATTCCTTGTGTGTGAAGGGTTCTAAGTGCGTTTTTGGGGTTCAAAAGATTTCCTTCTTGGGATACATTTTTCCCCCTCTTCCATCGAGATGGATCCTGTCAAGGTTCGGGCTATTTGTGATTGGACGCAACCCTCTTCTCTTAAGAGTCTTCAGAAATTTTTGGGCTTTGCTAACTTTTATCGTCGATTTATTGCTGGTTTTTCTGATGTTGTTAAACCATTGACTGATTTGACTAAGAAGGGTGCTGATGTTGCTGATTGGTCCCCTGCTGCTGTGGAGGCCTTTCGGGAGCTTAAGCGCCGCTTTTCTTCCGCCCCTGTGTTGCGTCAGCCTGATGTTGCTCTTCCTTTTCAGGTTGAGGTCGACGCTTCTGAAATCGGAGCTGGGGCGGTTTTGTCGCAAAGAAGTTCCGACTGCTCCGTAATGAAACCTTGTGCTTTTTTTTCTCGTAAATTTTCGCCCGCCGAGCGGAATTATGATATTGGGAATCGGGAGCTTTTGGCCATGAAGTGGGCTTTTGAGGAGTGGCGTCATTGGCTTGAGGGGGCTAGACATCAGGTGGTGGTATTGACCGACCACAAAAATTTAATTTATCTTGAGTCCGCCAGACGCCTGAATCCTAGACAGGCGCGCTGGTCGTTGTTTTTCTCTCGGTTTAATTTTGTGGTGTCATACCTACCGGGTTCTAAGAATGTTAAGGCGGATGCCCTTTCTAGGAGTTTTGAGCCTGACTCCCCTGGTAATTCTGAACCTACAGGTATCCTTAAGGATGGAGTGATATTGTCTGCCGTTTCTCCAGACCTGCGGCGGGCCTTGCAGGATTTTCAGGCGGATAGACCTGATCGTTGCCCACCTGGTAGACTGTTTGTTCCTGATGATTGGACCAGTAAAGTCATTTCTGAGGTTCATTCTTCTGCGTTGGCAGGTCATCCTGGAATCTTTGGTACCAGGGATTTGGTGGCAAGGTCCTTCTGGTGGCCTTCCCTGTCACGAGATGTACGAGGCTTTGTGCAGTCTTGTGACGTTTGTGCTCGGGCCAAGCCTTGTTGTTCTCGGGCTAGTGGATTGTTGTTGCCCTTGCCTATCCCGAAGAGGCCTTGGACGCACATCTTGATGGATTTTATTTCGGATCTTCCTGTTTCTCAGAAGATGTCTGTCATCTGGGTGGTGTGTGACCGTTTCTCGAAGATGGTCCATTTGGTTCCCCTGCCTAAGTTGCCTTCTTCTTCCGAGTTGGTTCCTCTGTTTTTTCAAAATGTGGTTCGTTTGCATGGTATTCCGGAGAATATCATTTCTGACAGAGGAACCCAATTCGTGTCTAGATTTTGGCGGGCATTCTGTGCTAGGATGGGCATAGATTTGTCTTTCTCGTCTGCTTTCCATCCTCAGACTAATGGCCAGACCGAGCGGACGAATCAGACTTTGGAGACATATTTGAGGTGTTTTGTGTCTGCAGATCAGGATGATTGGGTTGCTTTTTTGCCTTTAGCGGAGTTTGCCCTCAATAATCGGGCCAGCTCTGCCACCTTGGTGTCTCCTTTTTTCTGTAATTCGGGGTTTCATCCTCGATTTTCCTCCGGTCAGGTGGAATCTTCGGATTGTCCTGGAGTGGATGCTGTGGTGGAGAGGTTGCATCAGATTTGGGGGCAGGTGGTGGACAATTTGAAGTTGTCCCAGGAGAAGACTCAGCTTTTTGCCAACCGCCGGCGTCGGGTTGGTCCTCGGCTTTGTGTCGGGGACTTGGTGTGGTTGTCTTCTCGTTTTGTCCCTATGAGGGTTTCTTCTCCTAAGTTTAAGCCTCGGTTCATCGGCCCGTACAAGATATTGGAGATTCTTAACCCTGTGTCCTTCCGTTTGGACCTCCCTGCATCTTTTTCTATTCATAATGTTTTTCATCGGCCATTGTTGCGCAGGTATGAGGTACCGGTTGTGCCTTCCGTTGAGCCTCCTGCTCCGGTGTTGGTTGAGGGCGAGTTGGAGTACGTTGTGGAAAAAATCTTGGACTCCCGTGTTTCCAGACGGAAACTCCAGTATCTGGTCAAATGGAAGGGATACGGTCAGGAGGATAATTCTTGGGTGACTGCCTCTGATGTTCATGCCTCCGATCTGGTCCGTGCCTTTCATAGGGCTCATCCTGATCGCCCTGGTGGTTCTGGTGAGGGTTCGGTGCCCCCTCCTTGAGGGGGGGGTACTGTTGTGAAATTGGATTTTGGGCTCCCCCGGTGGCCACTGGTGGAATTGAACTTGTGTGCATCATCCCCTCTGTTCACCTGTTCCCATCAGGATGTGGGAGTCGCTATTTAACCTTGCTCCTCTGTCACTTCCATGCCGGTCAACATTGTAATCAGAAGCCTTTCTGTGCATGTTCCTGCTACCAGACAACTTCCAGCTAAGTCGGACTTTTGTCCTTGTTTGTTTTTTGCATTTTGTTCCAGTTCACAGCTGCAGTTTCGTTTCTGTGTCTGGAAAGCTCTTGTGATCTGAAATTGCCACTCTGATGTTATGAGTTAATACTAGAGTCTTAAAGTAATTTCAGGATGGTGTATTGATAGGGTTTTCAGCTGACCATGAAAGTACCCTTTCTGTCTTCCTGCTATCTAGTAAGCGGACCTCGATTTTGCTAAACCTATTTTCATACTACGTTTGTCATTTTCATCTTAAATCACCGCCAATATATGTGGGGGCCTCTGTCTGCCTTTCGGGGAAATTTCTCTAGAGGTGAGCCAGGACTATATTTTCCTCTGCCAGGATTAGTTAGTCCTCCGGCCGGCGCTGGGCGTCTAGGGATAAAACGCAGGCTACGCTACCCGGCTACTGTTAGTTGTGCGGCAGGTTTAGTTCATGGTCAGTTTAAGTTTCCATCCTTCCAAGAGCTAGTTCCTATGTATGCTGGGCTATGTTCTCTTGCCATTGAGAACCATAACAGGCTGCTATTCAGTTGAAATTGTTCGTGTGCATATCTTTTGTTACAGGTATTAAAATGGACAATAGAGTAATGGACGGTGAATTGCTCAAAAACTTTCAAAAAGGGGGACCCCTTTGTTTACCCGGGGTCCCCGCTGTTTCAACCACTGAACTGAGAGTCATAAACTGTGCATGACCTAACTTTCGCAACGTTCAAGAGTTCTCACCTCCCATAAAGGGAAGCGCTGTTATGTTTAATTGTTTATGCTATTTCAAAATTTTGTGTGTTCCCTGCTAACATGTATTGTTCTTGTTTTCCCAGTCCCGGAGTACTGGATTTAACCGGGGGGGAGTGCAGCGCCCCAGAGTCCTGGTCGTTGCAGTACTGTGGCTCCGCCGCTATGGGGAGCTATGGTACGTCTGATTGCACTAAAGGAGTTTCTCTGATCAGGTAACACCTCACTACACTTCACACTCCGGCCACCAGGGGGGGTGGTCCTATCTAGTAGGCCACTCCTCACACTCTGGTAAAACTGGGGGTTGGACAGGAAGACAGAGAGAAGTAGCTGGGAAGAGCTAGTGAGAGGACCTGTCAGGGATGGGATCCTGACAGACTCCTCAGAGCAGAACTAACCAGTCATACGGGTGCGTCCTACCATATCACCTGGAGGACGGAGAGAACGAACATCAGAGATAGACAGAACCAGTTGTGAGGACTATCCCGGGAGCTCAGCAGGGAAGGACTACAACACCCAGCGCTAGAAGGTAGACACTGATTCCCACCTGTAAAGAGAACTCCTGATGTGTCTTTAGACCGGCCGGTCTCTGACAGCCCTGGTAACAGCGCTCTGGACTGAGGACTCTAAAACCTTCAGTAAAGAGGTAAAGAGACTGCAACTTGGTGTCCTCGTTATTTACTGCACCGCACCACCACCGCTATCCACATCTATTACTGTACGCCCCTCAGCAGGGTCACGGACCGGGTCTAGCCACCGTGACAACCCCAGAGCAGAGACTCAGAGGCCCGGTACCGGGTACCCCTCGGCCCTGCGGCAGTGGGGGCGCTACACAAGCACAGCATACACAGCACTCTAGCACTGTGCACATTTCATACAAGTATAAATAATGAAGGGAAATAAGGACTAGGTCCTCATCATTAACATTGCTAATGCATGAAAACTACAAAAAAAAATACCTTGGATAAAAACTCATCTTAATCTGTATGTCTAATCTAATCTATATCTACTTTTATATTAACGGGCAATCGCACAGAAGTTTACATTTGGTTCTAACCTTTTTTTATCCTACTGCAAATGTTTTTTTTTCACAGTGCCACAACCACTTATACATTAAGCTACTTTTTCACTGGATAATCTGTATGATTCCAACATTACAACTTATTGTCCATGATAAGTGTGCAATGTGAGTGGATTGAGCAACTGAACGATGTGAGTAAAGACGTTTATTAATCGTTTGCAAAATCATTTAGGTGACCGAAAAAATTCCCATTCAACTATAATAATTGTGTAATATAAATGGAGATCGTTGGCTCATTCAACAATTGGATGACAAAAGAAGTAGTGCACATTAAGTCTGAATAGGATTGATCATGTTGCAAGGCAATAAATAATGCAGTAGCAGTGGGAGCATTGGAACAAATTCATATTTGTGTCATATTGTTTTTATTGCAAACACTGCTGTTCATATAAAACTGTGCCGTTATTCTAAGATTTCAGTCATGAATCCCATCCTGTATAAACATTTGTAAGTTACCATCATCAAGGAAATGAACCTTTAATTTTACAAAAATGAGCATAAAATGATGCATGAACAATCTATCAGAGAAAAGCAGCGGGCACCTTGAGGCACAACTATGGGAACAGAATTTATTTACATAGGCAAGATAGAATTAGGGAAAAAAATAACCAACTCTTTGCAACCAATATTTTTTTATTTTTTCCTCAACTTGGTCTAGGGATTGATGCCCCCAAAGCACTCATTCTGAATTCCCTATATATGTGACTAATGGGGAAATTCTGCAATACTATGCACAGCCGTTGTTAAAACTTCAGCATGTGAAAGTAACCTGCAACAATTAAGACAATGTAGTGTTAACAGGAGCTCTGAAGCGCCGTCAGCCAGAAGTTTGGTGGCGGTGTCGAAGACTCAGATCTCCACCAATCTAATGTCGATGACCCAATCTAATGAAAGAAAGGCCATCATTTTTAAAAAGCTTGATAATCATTTGAGGTGCCATGGTACCCTCATAACAGTAACAGCCACAAGACCTCAAAGAACAACGACAGCCACAGCACTCCATTGGGATCAAACTCCTTGGATCAGGATATTGGATTTTTTTACAGCTATTTTACACATGACAATCTTTACATCTGTTTTTAGGGCAGAAAAAGCACAGTATTTTACAGAAGCAGCAAAATGAATAAGATTTCTAAAAATTCTTTTGTCTTTTTTTCTTTGCGTTTTTTAACCTTTGTTACATTTAAAAAAAACAGAGCTTGTCAATTCTTTAATTGTTTTAACTATTTTTCACTATTGAGTTCAATGAGGCGGAGGAGCAAAAGAAGCATAAAAAAGCACAGGAAATACATCAAACGCAACAATAACCATACAGGTGGAGGCAGCACAGGTACAAAATACTGATGAAACAATCACTCACCACCTATTATTCATGGAGAGGGTGGTCTCCTACTGTAGTATTATAAATGCACAGAGATGAGGATTGCATAGAGCTCCAGTCACACAGAAGATAAGTGTGATGCACAGTGTTATGACCTGTTGGTTAAGGAGCAACATGGGACGAGCTCTGAGGAGGTGGTATCTGTACTGTTCCTAATCCTAACACCAACACTAGAAGTAGCCGTGGGATGTTCCTGTCACTCCCTAGACACCTCGTCACAGCCTGAGAACTAACTACCCCTAAAGATGGAAACAGAAAGCTATCTTGCCTCAGAGAAAATCCCCAAAAGGAAAGATAGCCCCCCACAAATATTGACTGTGAATGGAGAGGGAAATGACATACACAGGAATGAAAACAGATCTTAGCAAAGGAGGCCACTACTAATCTAGATAGACAGAATAGGAAAGGATACTGTGCGGTCAGTATTAAAAACTAAAAGTCCATGCAGAGTTTACAAAAATAATCTCCACACCGACTCACGGTGTGGAGGGCAAATCTGCTTCCTCAGAGCTTCCAGCTAGACTGAATATATCATACTGACAAGCTGGACAAGAAAAAACATAACATGAGCTGAGCGATTAAGTCCACAGCAAATGGACAACCAAAAGAACTAGCAAGAACTTATCTTTTGCTGAAATGGACAGGCCATCAGAGAAATCCAAGGAGAGATCTGAATCCAACCCAGAAACATTGACAGCTGGCATTGACTGAAGACCAGAGCCAGGTTAAATAGCAGAGCCAGGAGAGACGATCAGTGGAAACAGCTGCTAATGCTAAACCCAAGGAGCAGCAGTTCCACTTAAAACCACCGGAGGGAGTCCAAGGGCAGAATTCACAAAAGTGCCATTCACAACCACCGGAGGGAGCCCAAGAACGGAATTCACAACAGCACAGTGTCTGGCTCACAGCTATTGATGACACCAATACTATTAGATCAGGTTGGTTTCTCTGCTTAAATAAAGTTGCATGTCCTTAGCATAAACCATATTAGAATCACTCAACTCTAGTAGAAAAAAACCCACAAAAACAAAATCTTTGCAGCAAATCCTCCTCAGATCAGAGCGGATCTCTGTGTGAAAAGTATTACCGTATTTTTCGGACTATAAGGCGCACCGGACCATAAGACGCACCCTAAATTTTGAGGTGGAAAATAGAAAAAAAAGATTTTTATAGGAGGGGGGTCCATCTTTTTGTCCGAATTTAAGGTATATTACCTGAGTGGCAGTGATGGTAAAGCAGGGTCACAGGAGGCATAGTCCCTTTCTCAAGAAGCCGGCGACGGCAGAAGTAGGGCAATGCTGCAGTCCCGGGGTATCCCAGCAGTGCGATGTGGTGGGTCCAGTGTTCACAGTGAGGCAGACCAGAGTGCGTTGCATAGAGCATGGTCCCTGTCATGAATCCCAATGGCTAGGGATAGCACAGGACAAGCAAAGTACAAATATATTACGGACGAGCTCTAGGGTGATGGAACCTGGGCTGACCGCTGCCCTACGCCTGACAAACGCAACTAGAGATAGCCAGGGAGCGTGCCTACGTTGGTTCTAGACGCCACGCACCAGCCTAAGAGCTAACTAGCACTGCAGAGAAAATAAAGACCTCACTTGCCTCCAGCGGAATGAACCCCAAAAGATATAGTTGCCCCCCACATGTATTGACGGTGAAATGAGAGGAAGGCACACACATAGAGATGATATATATAGTTTTAGCAAATTGAGGCCCGCTGTAAACTAGAAAGCAGAACGATACAAAAGGGGACTGAGCGGTCAGCAAAAAAACCTAATCAAAAAAACCATCCTGAGATTACAAGAACCCATGTGCCAACTCATGGCACATGGGGAGAACCTCAGTCCACTAGAGCTACCAGCTAGCATAGAGACATAATAAGCAAGCTGGACAAAAAACCAAACAACTGAAAATCAGCACTTAGCTTATCCTGAAAGATCTGGGAGCAGGTAGGCAGGAACCAAACAGAGCACATCTGAATACATTGATAGCCGGCAAGGGAAATGACAGAAAGGCCAGGTAAAATAGGAAACACCCAGCCACTGATGGACAGGTGGAAACCAAAGGCCGCAACCCACCAAAGTCACCCAGTACCAGCAGTAACCACCAGAGGGAGCCCACAAACAGAATCCACAACAGTACCCCCCCCTTGAGGAGGGGTCACCGAACCCTCACGAGAACCCCCAGGGCGATCAGGGTGAGCTCTATGGAAGGCGCGGACCAAATCAGTCGCATGAACATCGGAGGCGACCACCCAGGAATTATCCTCCTGACCATAACCCTTCCACTTAACCAAATACTGGAGTTTGCGTCTGGAAACACGAGAATCCAAGATCTTCTCAACAACATACTCCAATTCTCCCTCCACCAGCACCGGAGCAGGAGGCTCAACCGAAGGAACAACGGGCACCTCATACCTCCGCAACAACGACCGATGGAACACATTATGAATAGCAAACGATGCTGGGAGATCCAAACGAAAAGATACAGGGTTAAGAATCTCCGAGATCCTATAAGGACCGATGAACCGAGGCTTGAACTTAGGAGAAGAGACCTTCATAGGGACAAAACGAGAAGACAACCACACCAAATCCCCAACAAGAAGTCGGGGACCCACGCGGCGACGGCGATTAGCAAACTGCTGAGTCTTCTCCTGAGATAACTTCAAATTGTCCACCACCTGATTCCAAATCTGATGTAGCCTGTCCACCACCACGTCCACTCCAGGACAATCCGAAGGCTCCACCTGACCAGAGGAAAAACGAGGATGAAACCCCGAATTACAAAAAAAAGGAGAGACCAACGTGGCCGAACTAGCCCGATTATTAAGAGCAAATTCGGCCAGTGGCAAAAAAGCAACCCAGTCATCTTGATCAGCAGAAACAAAACACCTCAAATAAGTTTCCAAGGTCTGATTAGTTCGCTCCGTCTGGCCATTCGTCTGAGGATGGAATGCAGACGAGAAAGACAAATCAATGCCCATCTTGGCACAAAACGTCCGCCAAAATCTAGACACAAACTGGGATCCCCTGTCAGAAACGATATTCTCCGGAATCCCATGCAAACGAACCACGTTCTGAAAAAATAAAGGGACCAACTCAGAGGAGGAAGGCAACTTAGGCAAGGGCACCAAATGAACCATCTTAGAAAAGCGGTCACACACAACCCAGATAACGGACATTTTCTGTGAAACCGGGAGATCAGAAATAAAATCCATGGAAATGTGCGTCCAAGGCCTCTTCGGGATGGGCAAGGATAACAACAACCCACTGGCCCGAGAACAGCAAGGCTTAGCTCGAGCACACACTTCATAAGACTGCACAAAGGTACGCACATCCCTAGACAAGGAAGGCCACCAAAAAGACCTGGCCACCAAGTCTCTAGTACCAAATATTCCAGGATGACCAGCCAACACAGAAGAATGGACCTCGGAGATGACTCTACTGGTCCAATCATCCGGAACAAACAGTCTTTCTGGTGGACAACGATCCGGTTTATCCACCTGAAACTCCTGCAATGCACGTCGCAAGTCTGGGGATACGGCGGACAATATTACCCCATCCCTAAGGATACCAGTAGGCCCAGAGTCTCCAGGAGAGTCAGGCACAAAACTCCTGGAAAGAGCATCTGCCTTCACATTCTTTGAACCTGGCAGGTATGAAACCACGAAATTGAAACGAGAAAAAAACAACGACCAACGAGCCTGTCTAGGATTCAAACGCCTGGCAGACTCAAGGTAAATGAGATTCTTGTGATCAGTCAAGACCACCACACGATGTTTAGCACCCTCAAGCCAATGACGCCACTCCTCAAATGCCCACTTCATGGCCAAAAGCTCCCGATTACCCACATCATAATTGCGCTCGGCGGGCGAGAATTTTCTAGAGAAGAATGCACATGGCTTCATCACCGAGCCATTAGAACTTCTCTGTGACAAAACCGCCCCCGCTCCAATCTCGGAAGCATCAACCTCAACCTGAAAAGGAAGTGAAACATCTGGTTGACACAACACAGGAGCAGAAGAAAACCGGCGCTTAAGTTCCTGAAAGGCCTCCACGGCCGCAGGAGACCAATCAGCAACATCAGCACCATTTTTAGTCAAATCAGTCAAAGGTTTAGCAATACTGGAAAAATTAGCAATGAACCGACGATAAAAATTAGCAAACCCCAAGAACTTCTGAAGGCTCTTAACAGATGTAGGTTGTGTCCAGTCACAAATCGCCTGAACCTTGACGGGATCCATCTCAATAGTAGAAGGAGAAAAAATGTACCCCAAAAAAGAAATCTTCTGGACTCCGAAGAGACACTTTGAGCCCTTCACAAACAGAGAATTGGCCCGCAGAACCTGAAACACCTTCCTGACCTGTAGAACATGAGACTCCCAGTCATCAGAAAACACCAAAATATCATCCAAATACACAATCATAAACTTATCCAGATATTCACGGAAAATATTGTGCATAAAGGACTGAAAGACTGACGGAGCATTGGAGAGTCCAAAAGGCATTACCAAATACTCAAAATGGCCCTCAGGCGTATTAAATGCGGTTTTCCACTCATCACCCTTTTATCCGCACCAGATTATACGCACCGCGAAGATCTATCTTAGTGAACCACCTAGCCCCCTTAATGCGAGCAAACAAATCAGTCAATAATGGCAATGGATACTGATACTTGACTGTAATCTTATTCAGAAGGCGATAATCTATACAAGGCCTCAGGGAACCATCTTTTTTTGCCACAAAAAAAAAACCTGCTCCCAGAGGGGACGAAGATGGACGAATATGTCCCTTTTCCAAGGACTCCTTAATATAATTCCGCATAGCAGTATGCTCTGGCAGTGACAGATTAAATAAACGACCCTTAGGGAACTTACTGCCAGGAATCAATTCTATAGCACAGTCACAATCTCTATGCGGAGGGAGCGAATTGAGCTTAGGCTCCTCAAAAACATCCCTATAGTCAGACAAAAACGCAGGGATCTCAGAAGGAGTAGATGAAGCGATTGAAATCGGAGGTGCATCATCATGAACCCCCTGACATCCCCAGCTTAACACAGACATTGTTTTCCAGTCCAGGACAGGATTATGAGTTTGTAACCATGGCAGACCAAGCACTAGTACATCATGTAAATTATAAAGTACAAGGAAGCGAATCACCTCCTGATGAACGGGAGTCATGCGCATGGTCACTTGTGTCCAATACTGCGGTTTATTCATAGCCAATGGTGTAGAGTCAATTCCCTTCAGAGGAATAGGAACTTCCAGAGGTTCCAGACTAAAACCGCAGCGTTTAGCAAATGACCAATCCATAAGACTCAGGGCAGCGCCCGAATCCACATAGGCATCGACGGAAATGGAAGACAGTGAAAAAATCAGAGTCACAGACAAAATGAACTTAGGCTGCAGAGTACCAATGGCAAAAGATTTATCAACCCTTTTTGTGCGTTTAGAGCATGCTGATATAACATGAGCTGAATCACCACAATAGAAACACAATCCATTTTTCCGCCTATAATTTTGCCGTTCACTTCTGGACTGAATTCTATCACATTGCATAGTCTCAGGTGCCTGTTCAGAAGACACCGCCAACTGGTGCACGGGTTTGCGCTCCCGTAAACGCCGATCAATCTGAATGGCCATAGCCATAGACTCATTCAGACCTGTAGGCGTAGGGAACCCCACCATAATATCCTTAATGGCCTCAGAAAGACCATTTCTGAAGTTTGCAGCCAGAGCGCACTCATTCCACTGAGTAAGCACCGACCATTTCCGAAACTTCTGACAATATATCTCCGCTTCATCATGCCCCTGAGAGAGGGCTAATAAAGCATTTTCAGCCTGAATCTCCAGGTTAGGTTCCTCATAGAGCAATCCCAATGCCAGAAAAAACGCATCCACACTGAGCAATGCAGGATCCCCTGGTGCCAATGCAAATGCCCAATTCTAAGGGTCGCCTGTCATGTTCTCAATGGCAAGAGAACATAGCATCAGCATATATAGGAACTAGCTCTTGGAAGATGGGAACTGAGCTGACCATGAACTAAACCTAACACACAACTAGCAGTGGCCGGGTAGCATGCCTACGTTGATTCTAGATGCCCAGCACCAGCCGGAGGACTAAATAATGCTAGCAGAGGAAAATATTAGTCCTAGCTCACCTCTAGAGAAATACCCCGAAAGGAGACAGAGGCCCCCCCACATGTATTGGCGGTGAATTAAGATGAAATAACAAACGTAGTATGAAAATAGGTTTAGCAAATTTGAGGTCCACTTACTACATAGCAGAAGACAGAAAGGACACTTTCATGGTCAGCTGAAAACCCTATCAAAACACCATCCAGAAATTACTTTAAAACTCTGGCATTAACTCATAACACCAGAGTGGCAATTCCTGTTCACAAGAGCTTTCCAGACACAGTAACGAAACTACAGCTGTGAACTGGAACAAAAATGCAAAAACAAACATGGACAAGAGTCCAACTTATCTAGTAGTTGTCTAGGAGCAGGAACAAGCACAGAGAGGCTTCTGATAACATTGTTGACCGGCAAGCAACTAACAGAGCAGCAAGGTTATATAGCGACTCCCACATCTTGATGGGAACAGGTGAACAGAGAAGATGAAGACACAGTTCAATTCCACCAGTAGCCACCGGGGGAGCCCAGAATCCAAATTCACAACAGTACCCCCCCCTCAAGGAGGGGGCACCGAACCCTCACCAGAACCACCAGGGCGATCAGGATGGGCCCTATGAAAGGCACGAACCAAATCAGAGGCATGAACATCAGATGCATTCACCCAAGAATTATCCTCCTGGCCGTATCCCTTCCACTTGACCAGATACTGGAGTCTCCGTCTGGAAACACGAGAGTCTAAGATTTTCTCCACAACGTACTCCAACTCACCCTCAACCAACACCGGAGCAGGAGGCTCAACGGAAGGCACAACCGGTACCTCATACCTGCGCAATAATGACCGATGAAAAACGTTATGAATAGAAAAGGATGCAGGGAGGTCCAAACGGAAGGAAACAGGGTTAAGAATCTCCAATATCTTATACGGGCCGATGAAACGAGGCTTAAACTTAGGAGAAGAGACCCTCATAGGGACAAAACGAGAAGACAACCACACCAAGTCCCCAACACAAAGCCGAGGACCAACACGACGGTGGCGGTTGGCAAAAAGCTGAGTCTTCTCCTGGGACAACCTCAAATTGTCCACCACCTGCTCCCAGATCTGATGCAATCTCTCCACCACAGCATCCACTCCAGGACAATCCGAAGATTCCACCTGACCAGAGGAAAATCGAGGATGAAACCCCGAATTACAGAAAAACGGGGACACCAAAGTGGCAGAGCTGGCCCGATTATTGAGAGCGAACTCTGCCAATGGCAAAAAAGCAACCCAATCATCCTGGTCAGCAGACACAAAACACCTCAGATATGTCTCCAGGGTCTGATTAGTCCGCTCGGTCTGGCCATTCGTCTGAGGATGGAAAGCGGACGAAAAAGATAAATCTATGCCCATCCTAGCACAGAATGCCCGCCAAAATCTAGACACGAATTGGGTCCCTCTGTCAGAAATGATATTCTCAGGAATACCATGCAAACGAACAACATTTTGAAAAAACAGAGGAACCAACTCGGAAGAAGAAGGCAACTTGGGCAGAGGAACCAAATGGACCATCTTAGAGAAACGGTCACACACCACCCAGATAACAGACATCTTCTGAGAAACAGGCAGATCTGAAATAAAATCCATCGAGATGTGCGTCCAAGGCCTCTTAGGAATAGGCAAGGGCAACAATAATCCACTAGCCCGAGAACAACAAGGCTTGGCCCGAGCACAAACGTCACAAGCCTGCACAAAGCCTCGCACATCTCGTGACAGGGAAGGCCACCAGAAGGACCTTGCCACCAAATCCCTGGTACCAAAAATGCCAGGATGACCTGCCAACGCAGAAGAATGAACCTCAGAGATGACTCTACTGGTCCAATCATCAGGAACAAACAGTTTATCAGGTGGGCAACGATCCGGTCTATCCGCCTGAAACTCCTGCAAGGCCCGCCGCAGGTCTGGAGAAACGGCTGACAATACCACTCCATCCTTAAGGATACCTGTGGGCTCAGAGTTACCAGGCGAGTCAGGCTCAAAACTCCTAGAAAGGGCATCCGCCTTAACATTCTTAGAACCCGGTAGGTATGACACCACAAAATTAAACCGAGAGAAAAATAATGACCAGCGCGCCTGTCTAGGATTCAGGCGCCTGGCAGTCTCAAGATAAATCAAATTTTTGTGGTCAGTCAATACCACCACCTGATGTCTGGCCCCCTCAAGCCAATGGCGCCACTCCTCAAAAGCCCACTTCATGGCCAAAAGCTCCCGATTCCCAACATCATAATTCCGCTCAGCGGGCGAAAATTTACGGGAAAAGAAGGCACAAGGCCTCATCACGGAGCAGTCAGAACTTTTCTGCGACAACACTGCCCCAGCTCCGATCTCAGAAGCGTCGACCTCAACCTGAAAAGGTAGAGCAACATCAGGCTGACGCAACACAGGGGCAGAGGAAAAACGGCGCTTAAGCTCCCGAAAGGCCTCCACAGCGTCAGGGGACCAATCAGCAACATCAGCACCCTTCTTAGTCAAATCGGTCAATGGCTTAGCAATATCCGAAAAACCAGCAATAAATCGACGATAAAAGTTAGCAAAGCCCAAAAATTTCTGAAGACTCTTAAGAGAAGAGGGCTGCGTCCAATCACAAATAGCTTGAACCTTGACAGGATCCATTTCAATGGAAGAGGGAGAAAAAATATATCCCAAAAAGGAAATCCTCTGTACCCCAAAAACACACTTAGAACCCTTCACACACAAAGAATTAGACCGCAAAACCTGGAAAACCCTCCTGACTTGCTGGACATGAGAGTCCCAGTCATCCGAAAAAATCAGAATATCATCCAGATACACAATCATAAATTTATCCAAATAATCGCGAAAAATATCATGCATAAAGGACTGGAAAACTGACGGAGCATTTGAAAGACCAAAAGGCATCACTAAATACTCAAAGTGGCCCTCGGGCGTATTAAATGCGGTCTTCCACTCATCCCCCTGCCTGATTCGCACCAAATTATACGCCCCACGAAGGTCAATCTTAGAGAACCACTTGGCCCCCTTTATGCGAGCAAACAAATCAGTCAGCAACGGCAATGGGTATTGATATTTAACAGTGATTTTGTTCAAAAGCCGATAATCGATACATGGTCTCAAAGAGCCGTCTTTTTTTGACACAAAGAAAAAACCGGCTCCTAAGGGAGATGACGATGGACGAATATGTCCCTTTTCCAAGGACTCCTTTATATATTCTCGCATAGCAGCATGTTCAGGCACAGACAGATTAAACAAACGACCCTTTGGGTATTTACTACCCGGGATTAAATCTATGGCACAATCGCACTCTCGGTGCGGAGGTAACGAACCAAGCTTGGATTCTTCAAAGACGTCACGATAGTCAGACAGGAACTCAGGAATTTCAGAGGGAATAGATGATGAAATGGAAACCACAGGTACATCCCCATGAGCCCCCTTACATCCCCAGCTCAACACAGACATAGCTCTCCAGTCGAGGACTGGGTTGTGAGATTGCAGCCAAGGCAATCCTAGCACCAAATCATCATGTAGATTATACAGCACCAGAAAGCGAATAATCTCCTGGTGATCCGGATTAATACGCATAGTTACTTGTGTCCAGTATTGTGGTTTATTATTAGCCAATGGGGTGGAGTCAATCCCCTTCAGAGGAATAGGAGTCTCCAAAGGCTCTAAATCATACCCACAGCGTTTGGCAAAGGACCAATCCATAAGACTCAAAGCGGCGCCAGAGTCGACATAGGCGTCCGTGGTAATAGATGACAAAGAGCAAATCAGGGTCACAGATAGAATAAACTTAGACGGTAAGGTGCAAATGGAAACAGATTTATCAAGCTTTTTAGTGCGCTTAGAGCATGCTGATATAACATGAGTAGAATCACCACAATAGAAACACAACCCATTTTTCCGTCTAAAATTCTGCCGCTCGCTTCGGGACAGAATTCTATCACACTGCATACTCTCTGGCGACTTCTCAGTGGACACCGCCAGATGGTGCACTGGTTTGCGCTCCCGCAAACGCCTATCGATCTGAATAGCCATTGTCATGGACTCATTCAGACCCGCAGGCACAGGGAACCCCACCATAACATCCTTAATGGCATCAGAGAGACCCTCTCTGAAAGTCGCCGCCAGGGCGCACTCATTCCACTGAGTAAGCACAGACCATTTACGGAATCTTTGGCAGTAAATTTCCGCTTCATCTTGCCCCTGAGATAGGGACATCAAAGTTTTTTCTGCCTGAAGCTCCAAATGAGGTTCGTCATAAAGCAACCCCAAGGCCAGAAAAAACGCATCCACATTGAGCAACGCAGGATCCCCTGGTGTCAATGAGAAAGCCCAGTCTTGAGGGTCGCCCCGGAGCAAGGAAATCACAATCCTGACCTGCTGTGCAGGATCTCCGGCAGAGCGAAATTTCAGGGACAAAAATAATTTGCAATTATTTCGAAAATTCTGAAACCCAGATCTATTCCCCGAGAAAAATTCCGGCAAAGGAATTCTCGGCTCAGATACAGGTGCATGACAAACAAAGTCTTGCAAATTTTGTACCTTCGTGGCGAGATTATTCAAACCTGCAGTTACACTCTGAAGATCCATTACAAACAGGTGGAAACAGAGCCATTCAAAGATTAGAAGGAGAAAAAAAAAAAAAAAAAAAAATCTCAGCAGACTTCTTATTTCTCTCCTTTCTCAGCCAAGGATTTTAACCCTTTAGTGGGCCGGTCAAACTGTCATGTTCTCAATGGCAAGAGAACATAGCATCAGCATATATAGGAACTAGCTCTTGGAAGATGGGAACTGAGCTGACCATGAACTAAACCTAACACACAACTAGCAGTGGCCGGGTAGCATGCCTACGTTGATTCTAGATGCCCAGCACCAGCCGGAGGACTAAATAATGCTAGCAGAGGAAAATATTAGTCCTAGCTCACCTCTAGAGAAATACCCCGAAAGGAGACAGAGGCCCCCCCACATGTATTGGCGGTGAATTAAGATGAAATAAGAAACGTAGTATGAAAATAGGTTTAGCAAATTTGAGGTCCACTTACTACATAGCAGAAGACAGAAAGGACACTTTCATGGTCAGCTGAAAACCCTATCAAAACACCATCCAGAAATTACTTTAAAACTCTGGCATTAACTCATAACACCAGAGTGGCAATTCCTGTTCACAAGAGCTTTCCAGACACAGTAACGAAACTACAGCTGTGAACTGGAACAAAAATGCAAAAACAAACATGGACAAGAGTCCAACTTATCTAGTAGTTGTCTAGGAGCAGGAACAAGCACAGAGAGGCTTCTGATAACATTGTTGACCGGCAAGCAACTAACAGAGCAGCAAGGTTATATAGCGACTGCCACATCTTGATGGGAACAGGTGAACAGAGAAGATGAAGACACAGTTCAATTCCACCAGTAGCCACCGGGGGAGCCCAGAATCCAAATTCACAACAGTCGCCCCGCAGGAAAGATATTACAATCTTGACCTGTTGAGCAGGGTCTCCAGAGGAGCGAGATTTTAAAGAAAGAAACAATTTACAATTGTTCCTGAAATTCAGGAAGGTAGATCTATCTCCAGAAAAGAACTCTGGAATAGGAATTCTAGGTTCAGACATGGGAGAGTGAACAACAAAATCCTGTATGTTTTGAACTTTTGCCGCGAGATTACTCAGGCTGGAAGCCAAACTCTGGACATCCATGTTAAACAGCTAAGATCAGAGCCATTCAAGGGTTAAGAGGAGGTAAGAAGCAGCTAGATAGCAATTAAGGGCTAGGCAGCAAAACTCTGAAGGGAAAAAAAAAAAAAAAAAAATTTCCCTTAAACACTTCTCTTTCTCCTGCTTCAGCCCAAACAATTAACACTTTGTGGCCGGCTATACTGTCATGAATCCCAATGGCTAGGGATAGCACAGGACAAGCAAAGTACAAATATATTACGGACGACCTCTAGGGTGATGGAACCTGGGCTGACCGCTGCCCTACGCCTGACAAACGCAACTAGAGATAGCCAGGGAGCGTGCCTACGTTGGTTCTAGACGCCACGCACCAGCCTAAGAGCTAACTAGCACTGCAGAGAAAATAAAGACCTCACTTGCCTCCAGCGGAATGAACCCCAAAAGATATAGTTGCCCCCCACATGTATTGACGGTGAAATGAGAGGAAGGCACACACATAGAGATGATATATATAGTTTTAGCAAATTGAGGCCCGCTGTAAACTAGAAAGCAGAACGATACAAAAGGGGACTGAGCGGTCAGCAAAAAACCCTAATCAAAAAAACCATCCTGAGATTACAAGAACCCATGTGCCAACTCATGGCACATGGGGAGAACCTCAGTCCACTAGAGCTACCAGCTAGCATAGAGACATAATAAGCAAGCTGGACAAAAAACCAAACAACTGAAAATCAGCACTTAGCTTATCCTGAAAGATCTGGGAGCAGGTAGGCAGGAACCAAACAGAGCACATCTGAATACATTGATAGCCGGCAAGGGAAATGACAGAAAGGCCAGGTAAAATAGGAAACACCCAGCCACTGATGGACAGGTGGAAACCAAAGGCCGCAACCCACCAAAGTCACCCAGTACCAGCAGTAACCACCAGAGGGAGCCCACAAACAGAATCCACAACAGGTCCCTTCCTCAGGATGCTAGCTGTTGAAATGTGGTGATGCTGCAGCCCGGTGTCCATGGTGAGCAGAGCCAAGTACATCATTGGTTTCTTGGCAGCTATTTTTCTGAGGCCGCGCGTGTGCAGATTGAAATCTCGGTGGCCCTTGGCTATCTTCCAGAAGATAGCTGAACTGCTGTAGGGCTAGCCGTATGGCTCAAATCTCCAGAAACCTTGATCTGGTGTTCCCGAGTTGACCGGCAGCTTTGAGCAGTGTGGTGATGCTCCACAGCCCAGAAAACTGGAATCAGTAGTCACTACTAACCGTGAAACCGGAAGAAAGGATCTCCCCTGGTTGAGGGAGGAGCTCAAAGTCCATCATCTGAGAAGCCTGTCTGACCCGCAGAGACAAGAGGCGCCGGCGGTCGAGAGAGAATGGGTTCGTGTCCTAAGCTGCCAGAAGAGCATGCTGTAGGGGAGATGCAGTTGACTGAAGGGGACTGCTTCCATTGCCACCAACATTTAATTTTTCCCAGAACCCTCATAGCAAATCAGATGGAATGAGAGGACGAGTGACAAAGTGCTCAAGCTCCCTGTTAGAGGGCTAAGGCCTTGTATCACCAACCCTCTGGAGGTGGATCATCCTCAAAAAGGACATCTGCTGGGCTGAAAATGGGAAAGACTTGCTTAAGTTTATCAGCCAGCCCAGGCGAGAAAGGGTATTGCAAGTGATACAAATGGACTCAGCGCAGTCCTGGAAGGACGGTCCCTTGACTAGAAAGTCATCCAGATAAGGCAGGATGACCACACCCTGAGAGTTTAAGATTGACATGACAGCCACCATGACCCTTGAACACTCTGGGAGAGGTAGCAAGGCCTAAAGGCAAAGTCGTGAACTGACAATGCTGTTCCTGAATGGCGAAGAGCAGGAATTTTTGTCAAGGGGAAAAAATCAGAATATGGAGGTAAGCAGCCCGAATGTCGGTGGATGCTAGAAACTCCACCTTTTTCCATTGAGGTAATAACCGAAGAGAGAGACTCCCTCTGAAAATGGCGGACCTTGACAAACTTGTTAGAAGTTTGAGGTCCAGAATCAGTCTTACTTTTCCCGTCCTTTTATTTCGAACCTAGGTCCCTGAGATCTAGCAAGTTTAGGACAACCCTTCCAGTGCTGGTTGGGTCTACAGGAAACTTGCGACCCTTGTTCCTTCATGGGGAATGCCCTGATTGGGAAGAAGTAGGTAGTGGGTCAGCCTGGATTGGTTCCAACTGCTCACCGAATAACCGACCACTCTGGTAAGAGAGTGATGTCAGACTTTTTGGACGCAGAGTCCGCTTTCCATCCTCTGAGCCACAATGCCCTTCTGAATGTAATGGCATTTGCTGCTGACAGCGCCGCGCAACTAGCCGCGTCCAAAGAGGCGTGGATCACATAGCATCCCGCTCAAGAGATTTGATTGGCCAGCTGTACTGCTTCCGAAGAAGGTTATTGTTCTGAATCAAAGTAGTTAAGGTCTCCAACCAGGAGCCCATGGCTTTAGCAACCCTTGCGGTGGCTAAGGATGGGTAGAGTACTTACCCGAAGAAACTGCCGGGTGGTAGAATGCGCAGCTGTATCCAGCAGGTCAGGAAAAACCATCTCTTGCTGTCGCTGCTGTCTTTGGACTGTGTAGGATTAAAGTGATGAACCCTCGATCCACCATCCCCTTAACAGGGAAGTGAAGAGGGACCGTCCGCCTCCTTGCATCATTCGCTAAACAGTGGTGATGCAGTGGGAGATGCTTGGACGCCAAAGGGGTGTCTCTGCACATTCTGGAGTTCAGGCCTCCGGGTGGACAGGAGTGGTAGTCCGGCCTTAGGCCTGGCTGCGGGAG
The DNA here is from genome assembly GCF_051348905.1 of Ranitomeya variabilis. Taxonomy (NCBI): domain Eukaryota; kingdom Metazoa; phylum Chordata; class Amphibia; order Anura; family Dendrobatidae; genus Ranitomeya; species Ranitomeya variabilis. The sequence goes on from NC_135237.1 coordinate 416,053,728, forward strand.
AGGATACATGGAGGCGACACTCCATGTGCTCGTCTGTTGATGATGTGAGGAGATCAGTGCCCTTCAAGGGACACGTCGCCTATAAAAATCAGCCCAGGCATGGCATCATATGTAGTGCATCGCTTATGCGGACAATCCCTGTCTGGGTGACTTGCAAATGTTTTGTGAGGGAATTTAGTCCTTTTGAAGGACAGTGCTCGATCTAGAGCAGAACCAGAGTCTTCGTCAACCTACAGAGTGTGGATGATGGCCTCAACAAGTGAATCCACCGTTTTCCAGAAAAAACTTGCAAATCCAGATCCGGGAAACCCAGAGGCTTCTGTCTGGCCGCATTCTGTGCCGCTGAATAATGTCCTGAAATTCAGGATGGTTGGTGAACATCTTATGCAGATGTTTAATCCCCTTAAAGGACACCGTGTGACCCAGAACAGAGATATGTCCACCTTCAGGGCTTGGTTGATGGCTTCAATGAGATTATCTACCGTTACCTGATTCTCAGGCCGGTCCTGATCCAGAGAATCATCAGACTCCCACTCCGAGTCCTGGTCACAGCGAACCCCTGGTGAGGGGGAGTGAGAAGCAGAGCTTACGGACGCCGAGGTGCGGGAGGGCACGGGAGACATACTATGGGTACGATTTCTAGCCGTCCTAGTGTTTTGTGCCTGAGATCGGCCCCTGCAGGCCAACAGTTCCCGTTTATGAGAGAAACCTTCTGAGACAGGCAGGTGGATGGCCCAACTTGTGGAGGGTTCCCGAATGGGCTCAATTGCTTTAGTCATTGAGACCCTAGACTGCGGCAGTGACTAATCTCACTCAGGGAGACTAGGTGCACTAGGTTCGGTAATGGCGGAGGGCTCCTCATCCCTCCCAGAGTGTATTACTCTGTCCCTGGGATAGTGAGGACTAACAAGAGGTGCATTCAGTAAAAAATACTGTATGGGTTTTATTAGACATAGAGCAGTGATTTTCAACCTTTTTTGAGCCGCGGCACACTTTTTATACTTAAAAAATCCCGGGGCACACCACCAACCAAAATGGCACAAAATGACACTAAAACAGTACATATTCTACATATAGTTAATAATATAGATTCTAAATGTATTTATACTCACTCAGTGTGAAACCTGGGCCTGTTTCGATAAACACAAAAGGGATATCCTGGCAGGAATGGTGGAAAGACACACACGAAGCTCTTCCTCAACAGTTCTCAGTCTCTCCCTGTTTTTAGTTTTTTTTTGTGCACATGCCCTAACCCTAACCCTACCCCTAACCCTACCCCTAGTTCTAACCCTAGTTCTAACCCTAACGCTAGTGGAAAAAGAAAAAAAAATATTTTCTTTTTTTTTATTATTGTCCCTACCTATGGGGGTGATAAGGGGGGAGTCATTTACTATTTTTTTTATTTTGATCACTGTGATAGGTTATATCTCAGTGATCAAAATATACCTGGAACGAATCTGCCAGCCGGCAGATTCGGCGGGCGCACTGCGCATGCGCCCGCCATTTTGGAAGATGGCGGCGCCCATGGAGAAGACGGACGGACACCGGGAGGCCCGGTAAGTATGAGGGGGGGGGATCTGAGCATGGGGGGTGGCATCGGAGCACGGGGGGAGCGGGCAGGAGGACGGGGGAGCGGACAGGACAACGGAGGGGAGCGGAGCACCGGACGGAGGACCGGAGAGGAGATCGGTGGTGGTGGTGGGGGGGTACATAAGTGTTTCCAGCCATGGCCGATGATATTGCAGCATCGGCCATGGCTGGATTGTAATATTTCACCAGTTTTTTAGGTGAAATATTACAAATCGCTCTGATTGGCAGTTTCACTTTCAACAGCCAATCAGAGCGATCGTAGCCACGAGGGGGTGAAGCCACCCCCCTTTGGGTGAAGTACCACTCCCCCTGTCCCTGCAGATCGGGTGAAATTGGAGTTAACCCTTTCACCCGATCTGCAGGGACGCGATCATTCCATGACGCCACATAGGCGTCATGGGTCGGATTGGCACCGACTTTCATGACGCCTACGTGGCGTCAAAGGTCGGGAAGGGGTTAATGAGCTGTTGCTGACTTAATGATTATACACAGCATTATTGGCGGGCATTACCTTGGCGGCGGGCAAATGCGAGAGTCTCTCCGCTCTCAGGATGACGCGCCGGCCTCGGTGATGTCATTAAGTCGCGCGAGCGTTCAAAGCTCGCGCATGTGTTATTCCGTGACTGCGCATCGCTGCGCATCGCTGCGCATTGCCGGGGAACAAAACAAAGGGGGCACCATAGTTTGGGGAACTTTCCCCGTGGCACACCCGACCATGTGTCGCGGCACACTAGTGTGCCGCGGAACACTGGTTGAAAATCACTGACATAGAGTATACCTGTATGTTCTTGCTCTGCTGAATGCACCCAATGAGAAGGGTAATGCCCAGAATATACTGCGGGGAAGGGGCCAATGGGAAAAAACAATGCCCAGGATTGCAGCGCAGCTCTTACCTCTGTCCGGTGCCCGTAGAAAGAATCCTCCTGCTGCTGGAACCTAGTCTGCAGAGCATGGTCGGAAGCCTGAGAATGGATGTTGGGAACAGAGAAACATGCTGAGGGAGTGGGCGGAGCGTGCTAGGCCGCAAGCCGGTGAGAAACCTTCTGGACACCAGGAGCAGGAAGAGAGGGGGCGGAGCTGGCTGAGCAAGAGCGAACAAGTGGATGGGACGTTCAGCTTGCAGCCTAGTACAGGCCGAAGCCGGGGAGTAAATTTACAGCTCTGGCCGGCGCGTGTGCGCTGGGTATCCGCGGTGCACCAGGAACCCTCCTGCCGAACCCGACCCCTGGCACTCACCGATCGGATGTCCGAGGGGCCCTCTGTGAGGAGCTGTAGAGCTTGACCGCTCTTGCAGGTCATGTGCTGTTGATTTGGACTGTGCAGGAACCCTCCATCCACCATCCCCTTTACAGGTAGGTGGAGAGGGACCGTCCGCCTCCTTGCACCATCCGCTTTAACAGTGGTGGTACAGTGGGGGCTGCATGGATGCCAAAGGGGGCCTCTGTACATCCAAGAGGTTAGTCCGCTAGGATGGTGCAGCGCCCCAGAGTCCTGGTCGTTGCAGTATTGTCGCTCCGCCGCTATGGGGAGTGATGGTACGTCTGATGGCACTAAAGGAGTTCACCTGACCAGGTATCACAGTCACACATTATACATTACACTTCACACTCTGGCCACCAGGGGGAGCAAAGGGTTCTATGTATTAGGCCACTCCTCACACTTTGGTAAAACTGGGGGTTGGATAGGAAGTTAGAGAGAAGCTGACTGGGTTTTGCCCAGGTAACATCTAGTGAGAGGAGAGCGTTACTTGGGAAGATTCAGGGGGGTCCCTGTCAGGAGTGGGATCCTGACAGTGGCCTAGCAAAAGGACAGATCGTTACGGAGCCGTGCCTGCACTTCATTGCGGTGACATCCTAAGAAAGGACACGAAGCGAAGTATATTGTGGAGAAGTGAGAAACGAGATCACAGCACAAAGGAGATAGAACCAGTAGGAGTCGTGCCCCGAGATCGGCAACATCCTTCTGAGGCGCGAAGCCGGCGGCCGGAACGCTGAGGAAGTAATAGACTCTACGCATTACTTTGAACTATGGCAGGGCAGTTAACTTTAGGTTGGCTGTCTCACCTTAATCACCTAATGAAGACAACGGAGGCAATTGTGGGAGAGGGGCGTCTCTAGGGTCCCTATAAAATAACTCCAGGCCTACCCAGTCATACGGGTGCGTCCTATCCATATCATCTGGGGGAAGGAGAGAAAGAACAGAAACATACATGACAGTTGTGAGGACTATCCCGTGGTGCTCAGCAGGGAAGTACTACAACACCCAGACGCTAGTAGGTAGGCTACTGATTTCCACCTGCAAAGGGAACTCTGGATGTGCCTTCGGACCGGCCAGTCTCAGCCAGCCCTGTTAGCAGTGCTCTGGATTGTGGATGCCGAAGCCTTCAGTAAAGAGGTAATGAGACTGCAACCCTGTGTCCTCGTCATTTACCGCGACCTACACCACCACCTACACCTTTTATTGGGCGCCCCTTAGCAGGGCCACGGACCGGGTCAGGCCACCGTGACATCCCCAGAACCGAGAGAGATCCGGTACAGAGTACCCTGCTGCCCTGCGTTTGGGGGCCGCTCCAATGGGACAGGGCTGAATGTCCGGCATTAGACCTTGGTACGGAAGAGGATACGTGGAGGCAACACTCCACGTGCTTGTCCGTTAAGGGTGCGGGGAGATCGGTGCCCTTCATGGGACCTGTTGCCCCTAAAAAGCAGTCCAGGCAAGGCATCTCACATTGCAGGAGAGGATACGGGGAGATGACACTCCCTGTGCTCGCCTGTTGATGGTTCGGGGAGATCGGAGCCTTGAAAGGATCTGTTGCCCGTTCATCCGATGGAAAAAGTAAAAATCAAAAAATGAAAAATTGAAAAATAAAGAGCTTTTTTGGTCTGAATAGCAGACACGTGTGCCTCCTATGGACACTAAGCATGAACTGGTTCTCTGGGAGCCAGCAGGGGACGAGCTAACTTTCTTTGTGTAACTTAGTGTCAGCCTCCTGGTGGCAGCAGCATAACATCCACGGTCTGTGTCCCCCAATGAGGCAAAGGAGGAAGCGTCTTTTAGTGTGTGACAAACATAAAAACCTGCTATAAAAACCCACTATAAATAGTAAATCAATCCCCCTTTATCACCTCCTTAGTTAGGGAAAAATAATAAAATTAAAAAAAGTATTTATTTCCATTTTCCCATTAGGGTTAGGGTTGGGGCTAAAGTTAAGGTTAGGGATTGGATTAGGGTTGGGATTACGCTTACGATTGGGATTAGGATTAAGATTAAGATTAGGGTTAGGGGTGTGTTGGGCTTAGGGTTGTGGTTAGGGTTAGGGGTGTGTTCGGGTTAGGGGTGTGGTTAGGGTTATGGTTAGAGTTGGGATTAGGGTTAGGGGTGTGTTCGGGTTAGGGGTGTGGTTAGGGTTGGGATTAGGGTTAGGGGTGTGTTGGGGTTGGGGTTGGAGTTAAAATTGGGGGGTTTCCACTGTTTAGGCACATCAGGGGCTCTCCAAACGCGACTGTCATGGTCCAGTCCTGAGTTTGTTTTCAGCTGTCTTGTCTCTGGACTGGTCATGCGGGAGTTAATCCCCTCTGCCTCGTTACGGAGCTCGCTAAGCTACTTCAGTCCTCTGCAGCCTGTGGGCCAGTGTCAGCTATAGTTCAAGCTTCCCGGCTGGAGCCCCTGACCTGTATTTCTATTAGTGATCCTTGTTCCTCTGACTGCCTGCACCCGTGTATGACTCGATCTGATTTCTGGACTTCGCCCCTTGTTTTCCGTCTTTGGTACCACGCTTCCAGATTGGTTTAGACTCTGGCTTGTATCCCGACTTCTTCTTACATCTCACGTTTTGGTTACCATGCTCCCGGTAGGCTCTGAGTTCTTGTTTGTCCCTGACTATTCCTCTGACTCCCTCTGTGTATTGCACTGACCTCTCTGGGTATGACCTTGGCTTGTCTGACTTCGCTTTCATTACCTGTGGCACCTGTGTTGTTGTTCAGTGATGCTGCGTTGTGTGTACAACCTCTTTTCCCTCACCAGAACCCCCTGGTGGAGGTTGCACTATACTGCACTACAGCAGCACATTACATTATAGCTGACCACACATTTAAAGGGGATTTTTTCATTTTTTTCCCTCTGGTCATGGATCCGCTTTGCAACCTGGCGGATCAAGTGTCCAGTTTGGCACAGATGGTGCAGGATTTATTGGTGGAACATCGGGCATTTGTCACGTCTCATACTCTTTTACAAAAATAACTGACAGAGACTGCTAAGACCATGCAGGGAACCACCCACTATGCTGTTAGTCAACCTGGTGAGTCTGTAGATGTTATTTTGCATTCTGCTGAACCCTTGGTTCAGCTTCCTGACACCTTTTCGGTGAAAAAGATAAATTTCGTATGTTAAGGGAAAGATGTAAGTTATTGTTTTCTCTTAGACCTCGATCGTCTGGGAATGAGACTCAGCCGGTAGGGATTATTATCTCCTTACTTAGGCAGGGTCCCCAATCTTGGGCTGTAGATAGGCTCTTTGAGGCCCTAGGACTTATCTATGATGAAATGGACCGTGTCAGGTTGGCAGAGGACACTATTATGGGTCTGGTTCAGGGGAAGCGCTCAGCGGAGTGGTACTGCTACGAGTTCCGTCAATGGTCCGCGCTGAGATGTCTGTTCAGGAGTGGACTGGCGGATTACCTGAAGGACTCTCTGGCTCTCCATCTACTTCTCAGCTCATTGGAGGAGACTATGACTCAGGCTATCCACATGGATTGGAGGCTGCGGGATAGAGGTATTGCACAGCAAGAGGGTCCGTTGCTTTCTGCTGGTCCTGTTGTTTCACCCCCCATCTGAACCTATGTAGGTGGGAGTAGCCAATCTCAAGGAGAAGGAGAGGAGACGATGGTTTGAAGCAAAGTTGTGTTTCTACTGTTGAGATAATAATAATATAATAATAATTTTTATTTATATAGCGCCAACATATTCCGCAGCGCTTTACAACTTATAGTGGGGACTTGTACAGACAATAGACATTACAGCATAACAGAAATCACAGTTCAAAACAGATTCCAGTAGGAATGAGGGCCCTGCTCGCAAGCTTACAACCTATGAGGAATAGGGGAGACACGAGAGGTGGATGGTAACAATTGCTTTAGTTATTTGGACCAGTCATAGTGTAAGGCTCGGGTGTTCATGTAAAGCTGCATGAACCAGTTAACAGCCTAAGTATGTAGCAGTACAGACACAGAGTGCTATTAGCTGCATAGAGTATATGAGAACATGATGCGAGGAACCTGATTATTATTTTTTTTTTTTTATTATTATTTTTTTTTAATAGGCCACACAGGGATAGTAAGGTTAATGCATTGAGGCGGTAGGCCAGTCTGAACAAATGCGTTTTTAGGGCACGCTTAAAACTGTGGTGATTGGGGATTAATCGTATTAACCTGGGTAGTGCATTCCAAAGAATCGGCGCAGCACGTGTAAAGTCTTGGAGACGGGAATGGGAGGTTCTGATTATTGAGGATGCTAACCTGAGGTCATTAGCGGAGCGGAGGGCACGGGTAGGGTGGTAGACTGAGACCAGAGAGGAGATGTATGGTGGTGCTGAGCCATGGAGTGCTTTGTGGATGAGGGTAGTAGTTTTGCACTGGATTCTGGATTGGATGGGTAGCCAGTGTAATGACTGGCACAAGGTAGAGGTATCGGTGTAACGGTTGGTGAGGAATATGATCCTGGCAGCAGCATTCAGGACAGATTGGAGTGGGGAGAGTTTGGTAAGAGGGAGGCCGATTAGTAGAGAGTTACAATAGTCCAGATGAGAATGAATAAGTGAGACAGTAAGAGTTTTTGCAGAGTCGAAAGTAAGAAAAGGGCGAATTCTAGAAATGTTTTTGAGATGCAGATAAGAAGAGCGAGCCAATGATCGGATGTGGGAGGTGAATGAAAGCTCGGAATCAAGGATGACCCCAAGGCAGTGGGCATGTTGCTTTGGAGTAATGATGGAAACGCACACGGAGATGGCAATGTCAGGCAAAGGTAGGTTAGTAGAGGGAGAGAACACGAGGAGTTCAGTTTTTGACAGGTTCAGTTTCAGATAGAGGGAGGACATGATGTTAGAGACAGTGGTAAGACAATCACTGGTGTTTTCTAAGAAGGTCGGCGTGAAAGCAGGAGAAGAGGTGTATAATTGGGTGTCGTCAGCATAGAGATGGTACTGAAAACCAAATCTACTGATTGTTTGTCCAATAGGGGCAGTATACAAAGAGAAGAGGAGGGGGTCTAGGAATGATCCCTGAGGAACCCCAACAGTAACGGGAAGGTGAGAGGAGGAGGAACCAGCAAAACATACAGTGAAGGATCGGTCAGAGAGATAGGAGGAGTACCAAGAGAGAACGGTGTCCTTGATGCCGATGGAGCGGAGCATAGTGAGGAGGAGCTGATGATCCACAGTGTCGAATGCAGCGGAGAGATCCAAGAGAATTAGCATGGAGTAGTGACCATTAGATTTAGCTGTTAGTAGGTCATTGGAGACTTTACTGAGGGCAGTTTCAGTAGAGTGTAAAGAGCGGAAGCCAGAATGAAGAGGGTCGAGAAGAGAGTTATCTGAGAGATAGGTAAGACGGGAGTGGACCAGGCGTTCGAGGAGTTTAGAGATGAAGGGAAGATTAGAGACAGGTCTATAATTAGCGGCACAATTTTGGTCGAGGGATGGTTTTTTAAGTAATGGATGTATGATGGCATGTTTAAATGAGGAGGGAAAAATACCGGAAGTGAGGGAAAGGTTGAATATTTTTGTTAGGTGAGAGGTGACAGCCGGGGAAAGGGACTGGAGGAGATGTGACGGAATGGGGTCACTGGTGCAAGTGGTCGGGCGAGAAGATGCAAGGAGCCTGCTTACTTCTTCTTCTGTAACTGGTTCAAAGTCAGAGAGTGAACTAGATGCAGTGGGGGAGGGAGGACAGTGCATGGTATGAAGAGATTGGGAGATGATTTCCTGTCGAATGTGGTCAATTTTTTATTTGAAGTAATTGGCCAGATCGTCAGCGCGGAGATCTGTGGTTGGGGCCTGCTCTCTTGGGTTGAGTAGGGACTGGAAAGTGTCGAAGAGACGTTTAGGGTTATTTGACAGTGAGATCCTGTACATTGGAAAAAAGACTGCTCTTCCTGTCCACCAACCTACAAGCATCTGAGTCTGGGTGATTGTCGTGGTAGTCACCCCAACTCTCAGGTACCTTTTTTTGCATTTTCAAAAATTTTGCTGGAAGTGGAACTTTGTTGTGGGAGTTGCTCCGTGTCCACTTCTGCCTTCGTGTATTGCGGGTAGTCCATGAACTTTATTAACTCTTACTTGGTGTCCAGGTGTAAGTGTAAGTTAGGGACAGTTAGGCTTGAGACTCCTATTCATGTTGTTGCCATTGACAAAACACCACTGGCTAAGAATGTCATCAAAATGGTTTCAGAAGAGTTTCTCCTTAAAGTGAGTGCTTTACACCAGGAACGTATTTCATGTTTCGTTATGGACAATCTGCCTACGGGACTGGTGTTGGGCATCCCTGGTTGCAATTACATAATCCTGTGATAAACTGGGAATCTAGGGACATTGTTAAATGGGGTCTCAATTGTTCTAAGAGATGTCTTGCTTCTGTATCTGTGTCATCCGTCAGTCTGGAGGGTATTCCGGAGTACGTGAAGGACTTTGAGGATGTGTTCTCTGAAATGGAGGCTGAGGTTCTGCCACCACACCGCCCATTCGATTGTACGGTTGATCTGGTTCCCTGTGCCAAATTGCCCAAAGCCCATCTGTACAATCTCTCCGCCCCTAAGCGGGCTGCCATGAAGGAGTATATCTCCAATAGTCTCCGCAAAGGGCACATTAAGCCATCTGTCTCTCCTGTGGCTGCGGGGTTCTTTTTCGAGAAGAAAAAGGATGGTGGTTTACGCCCATGCCTCGATTTTAATAAAATCACCATAAGAAATACTTATCCTCTCCCACTGATACCCGATTTGTATATCCAATTGTTGGAGGCCAGGTGGTTCTCTTAGTTGGATCCCATGGGGGCATACAATCTCATCCATATGCGGGAGGGGGGATGAGTGGAAAACTGCTTTTCTCACCTCTGAAGGTTTGTTTGAGAATTTGGTTATGCCCTTTGGCCTAACACGCTAGCAGTGTTTCAGAATTTCATGAATCATGTTTTCTCTGATTTTATTGGGCGTTTCATGGTAATCTATTTGGATGACATTCTCATATATTCTTCTGACAAACAGAGTCACATGGACCACCTCCGTGCAGTTCTTCTGAGGCTTAGGGAGAACTCACTATTTGCTAAACCAGAGAAGTGTTAATTTTTTGCTCAGGAATTGTCCTTTCTAGGGGTCATTTTGTCCGCTAAGGGGTTTCATATGGACCCTAGGAAGGTACAGGCTATTGTGGATTGGGTGCAACCCAGAGATCACAAGGGTCTTCAGCGTTTTCTGGGTTTTATTATTATAGCAAATTCATTAAGTGTTTTTCTCAGGTGGTCAAACCCCTCACAAAGCTGACTCGTAAGGTGGCTGATCTCAAAAATTGGTCAGCTCCAGCTTTGGTGGCGTTTTCTTCTTTAAAGAATTGTTTCATGACTTCTCCTGTACTGGTTCAACCTGATTTGTCTAAACCATTTATCATAGAGCTGGACGCCTCGGAGGTGGGAGTGGGGGCTGTGTTATCTCAAGGGCCCACCACATTGACTAACTTAAGACCTTGTGCCTTCTTTTCGAGAAAATTTTCCTCTGCTGAGAGGAATTATGATGTGGGTAATCGGGAGCTGTTGGACATTAAATTAGCATTTGAAGAATGGAGGCATTTTTTGGAGGGGGCTGCCCATCATTTTACTGTCATTACGGATCACAAGAATCTGTCTTACATCGAATCTGCCAAACGTTTGACCCTGAGACAGGCAAGGTGGTCACTTTTTTTTGTCCCGATTTCAGCTTTCTATTACTTTCATACCAGGGTCCAAGAATGTGAAGGCTGATGCTTTATCTCGGAGCCTGGATCCAATATCTCCTGAACCTCCTTCCTCCATTCTTCAGCACGGAGTGGTGGTGGCTGTGGTCTCCTCGGCATTGGAACAAGAGATTCGTGGGGCCCAATCTCTTGCTCCTTTGTCCGTACCCGATGACAAGCTCTTTGTACCTGTCCAGTATCGGTTAAGGGTGCTCCGGGAGTTCCATGACTCGGCTCTTAGTGGGCATCCTGGAATCTCGGCCACGCGTAAAGCCATCGCTAGGCTGTTTTGGTGGCCTTCGTTGGCTTCTGACATCATTGGGTTTGTGTCTTCCTGTGAAACTTGTGCTCGCGCTAAAACCTCCCGTAATCGGCTGGCCTGGGAATTGGTGCCACTGCCAATTCCAGATAGACCATGAATGCACCTGTCCATGGATTTTATTACTGATCTTCCCCACTCTAATGGCAAAACCGTGATCTGGCTAGTTGTTGATAGGTTCAGTAAGCAGGCACATTTTGTACCTTTGGCGGATATCCCTAATGCTGAGACTCTATCAAAAACTATTCATGGAGCATGTGGTCCGATTGCATGGTGTGTCGGTCAGTGTGGTGTCTGATAGAGGTGTGCAATTTGTGGCAAAATTCTGGAGGGCCTTTTGTAAAAGGCTGGGTATCAGTCTGTCCTTTTCATTGGCCTACCATCCCGAGACCAACGGTCAGACTGAAAGGTCCAATCAGTCTTTGGAGCAGATATTGCGATGTCTTGCTACGTCCAGACAGGATGATTGGTGTTCTGCGGTACCCATGGCGGAATTTGCTTTAATAATCATGTCAATCAGTCCACTGGTACATCCCCGTTCTTCTGCAACTATAGGTTTCACCCTCACTTTGGTGAGTTTTCCCGGCTGGATTTGGGGTGTCCAGGGGCTGATTCAGCCTTTCTGCGGTTAGGAGTGATCTGGAGGGAGGTTCAGATATACATGGGGGAGGCTCAGGGTAAGTATGCCTTTTTTGCTGATAAACGATGTTCTGTGCGGCCGACTTACCAGCTGGGGGATAAGGCATGGTTATCCACTAAGAATATTAGATTGCGGATTCCCTCTGCTAAGTTGGGTCCCAAGTTTATTGGCCCTTATGAAATTTTGGAGGTGGTTAATCCTGTGGCCTTCCGTCTGCGCTTGCCTCCATTATTGCGGATCCCCAATGTATTCCATAAGGCGCTTCTGAAGCCGGCGGTGCCTTCCGCATGTGAGTCTCTCCCGCACCCGCCGCCTGTTGTGGTTGATGGCCAGACATATGGGGTATCAGCGTACTCAGGACAAATTGAACAATAACTTTTGGGGTCCAATTTTTCCTGTTACCCTTGTGAAAATACAAAATTGGGGCTAAAATACCATTTTTGTGGAAAAAAAAGATTTTTAATTTTCAGGGCTCTGCGTTATAAACTTTAGTGAAACACTTGGGGGTTCAAAGTTCTCACAATACATCTAGATAAGTTCTTGGGGGGGTCTAGTTTCCAATATGGGGTTACTTGTGGGGGTTTCTACTGTTTAGGTACATCAGGGACTCTGCAAACGCAATGTGACGCTTGCAGACCATTCCATCAAAATCTGCATTCCAAAACGGCGCTCCTTTCCTTCCAAGCTCTGCCATGCGCCCAAATGGTGGCTCCCCCTTACATATGAGGTATCAGCGTACTCAGGACAAATTGCACAACAACCTTTAGTGTCCAATTTCTCCAGATACCCTTGGGGAAATAGAAAATTGTGGGCTAAAAGACAATGTTTGTGGAAAAAAAATTTTTTTTTATTTTCTCGGCTCTACATTATATACTTCTGTGAAACAATTGGGGGTTCAAAGTGCTCCCCACTCATCTAGATAAGTTCCTTTGGTGGTCTAGATTCCAAAATGGGGTCACTTATGAGGGATTTCCACTGTCTAGGCACATCAGGGGCTCTGCAAACATGACATAGCATCTGATCTCAATTCCAGCCAATTTTGCAGTGAAAAGTCACACAACTTCCCTTTTGAGCTCTGCCATGCACCCAAACAGTGGTTTACCCTCACATATGGGGTATCAGCGTACTCAGGACAAATTGCTCAACAACTTTTTGGGTCTGATTTCTTCTCTTACCCAATTTGTCCTGTTACCCTTGGTAAAATAAAACAAATTGGATCTGAAGTAAATTTTTTGTGAAAAAAGTTAAATTTCTTTTTTTTTAAACATTCCAAAAGTTCCTGTTAAGCACCTGAAGGGTTAATAAACTTTTTGAATGTGGTTTTAAGCACCTTGAGTGGTGCAGTTTTTAGAAGGGTGTCACACTTGGGTATTTTCTATCATATAGACCCCTCAAAGTGACTTCAAATGTGATGTGGTCCCTAAAAAGAAATGGTGTTGTAAAAATGAGAAATCGCTGTTCAACTTTTAATCCTTATAACTCCCTATCAAGAAAAATTTTGGTTCCAAAATTGTGCTGATGTAAAGTAGACATCTGGGAAATGTTACTTATCAAGTATAAGTATGTTGTGTGACATATCTGTGTGATTTAAGGGCATTAAAATTCAAAGTTGGAAAATTGTGAAATTTTCAAAATGTTCACCAAATTTTCATTTTTTTCACAAATAACTGCAAGTCATATCAAATAAATGTTACCACTATTATGAAATACAATATGTGACGAGAAAAAAAAAAGAAAAGAATCACAGGGATCCGTTGAAGCTTTCCAGAATTATAACCTCATAAAGGAACAATGGTCAGAATTGTAAAAATTGGCCTGGTCATTAACATGCAAACCACCCTAGGGGGTAAAGGGGTTAAACAACATCTTGTTCAAAAATGTACAGAATATTTATCTTTTTAACCTATAAATAAAAACACCAAAAAAGGAACAATCCAAGAAAAAACACCAAAAACAGGCAGAGATGCTTACCTGTCTGAATAGGCCTCAATACTAATGCACAAGCAGGATGCAGCGGACCCAAATGAAATAGCAAATGCACAGGTGCAATACCTGATGAGACAGCCAGCCTTCAATAAGGGTTTGGCCGTGTGGTGCACCCGTGCACTAAGATAAAAACTGTATGTGGCGTGTTCACACAGGGAATGCAGGCATCTGGCTCCAGCCTATTAATAACGCCCTATGGCGGGCTGCCCAGTGCCAAAATGCATCCCGTGTGAACAGAGGCCACAGTGTACAGAACCAATTGGGCCCAGCTGCACCCTGCAAAAAGATATACGTGCAAAAACAAAACATATAAATATATGTAAGGTATTGGTTGATATTCTGGCCATAATATGGAAGCTGGCAACCCACGTCAAGGGTCCTTACTTATTGCCAGTCCTACACTAACATGAAAAACACCAAAAAAGGAACAATCCAAGAAAAAACACCAAAAACAGGCAGAGATGCTTACCTGTCTGAATAGGCCTCAATACTAATGCACAAGCAGGATGCAGCGGACCCAAATGAAATAGCAAATGCACAGGTGCAATACCTGATGAGACAGCCAGCCTTCAATAAGGGTTTGGCCGTGTGGTGCACCCGTGCACTAAGATAAAAACTGTATGTGGCGTGTTCACACAGGGAATGCAGGCATCTGGCTCCAGCCTATTAATAACGCCCTATGGCGGGCTGCCCAGTGCCAAAATGCATCCCGTGTGAACAGAGGCCACAGTGTACAGAACCAATTGGGCCCAGCTGCACCCTGCAAAAAGATATACGTGCAAAAACAAAACATATAAATATATGTAAGGTATTGGTTGATATTCTGGCCATAATATGGAAGCTGGCAACCCACGTCAAGGGTCCTTACTTATTGCCAGTCCTACACTAACATGAAAAACACCAAAAAAGGAACAATCCAAGAAAAAACACCAAAAACAGGCAGAGATGCTTACCTGTCTGAATAGGCCTCAATACTAATGCACAAGCAGGATGCAGCGGACCCAAATGAAATAGCAAATGCACAGGTGCAATACCTGATGAGACAGCCAGCCTTCAATAAGGGTTTGGCCGTGTGGTGCACCCGTGCACTAAGATAAAAACTGTATGTGGCGTGTTCACACAGGGAATGCAGGCATCTGGCTCCAGCCTATTAATAACGCCCTATGGCGGGCTGCCCAGTGCCAAAATGCATCCCGTGTGAACAGAGGCCACAGTGTACAGAACCAATTGGGCCCAGCTGCACCCTGCAAAAAGATATACGTGCAAAAACAAAACATATAAATATATGTAAGGTATTGGTTGATATTCTGGCCATAATATGGAAGCTG